>NC_135622.1:63850979-64168122 GCF_053574225.1 Canis aureus
TCACATGCATGGGATTCTACTCTGCATGGCCCATGGCCCCGTGTCACGCTCAGAACCCTTTAATGCCTGCCCTGGCGGCTTCTCCTACAAGGCTCTGGAGCCGGAACACTTCGGTTAACCCACCAGGATTTGAATAGATGAGTGCCGAGGACACCACACTTTTCCCAGTGGTTCCTGGTATCTGAGGACTTGCCTCCTCAAAAGAGGTGTCATTATGGAGCAGAAAGACTGGAGGCTCGGGGGCTCGGACTTTCCTCCACCACTTCCTCCACTTGGACGTGGCAGGACGAGCAGCGGCCCTGAAGATGCCCACGTCCTCATCCCCAGCACCAGTGAATACATCATCTCACGTGACAAAAGGGACTTTGCAGATGTGATTAAGCCAAGGGTCTTGAGACAGGCACCTTCTCCTGATCACTGGGTGGCTCTTGTGACCAGGAGGCAGAAGGGGAGGCAGACAGGGAGGACAGAAGCAGAGGCCAGAGTGGCCCGAGAAAGGGGTTGGGAGCCCAGGAACGTGGGCACTACTGGCAGCTGGACAAGCCAAGGAGACGGATTCTCCCCTGGAGCCTACAAGGAGTGCCACCCTGACTTTTCGGACTCTTGACCTCCAGGGATGTGAGACAATACGTTCACGTTGTGCGTCATCTCTAAGTCCGTGCCGGTTTGTTGACCGCAGCTGTAGCAAACGAGTGCAGCAGCAGGTGACAGTCTTGCTCGCGCCAGGAGCCCCCTGTCCACAAACTGGTGACCACAGGTGCCTCTCCTCCTTCATACACCACTGGGGGATCTGAAGACACATCTCATAGGATGCCTTTTACCAGCTTTGAAGCTTGACATAACCGTTACCAAAATGAAGGTGAGCACCTGAGGCCGTAGCAGCACTCCAGTGTGCTCACGTAGTCCAGCCAGACGGCTGCGTCCTGAAGTTGTGCGCGGGACGCAGGAAGCGTGCTGAGCTCTTCATTCTCCCAAGTTCCTCCTGGATGTGCCCCCTCTCTGGCGGGTCGTTTTTGTAGCAGAAAGCACGTGTGCACCACTGGACTGTTCCCGGGAGGCAGGAGGCAGTGCTTTAAAGAGAGAGGTGGGGCGGAGAAGAGAGCTGAGCGGCCCGAGCTGCGCGGGGAGGCCAGCTGTGATGACGCATGAGGCTAGACGCTGACCGCACGGCCCTACGGCATCGGCGGCCTGGTCCCCCGCAAGTCCTGTGAGGCCCTGGAGGGGGAAGGAGGCCTGTCCTGCACAGGAGTTCTGGGCCCTGCCTTCCCTCCACCTGTGAGCTCCCCGTCTCTCCACAGGCCTGGCGGGGGGGGCAGGTGGCGTGGAGGGAGCACTGGAGACAGCGCGAGCCAGCCTGGCCGTGCCGCTGTCACTCCTGCTGCCGCCACCACCCAGCCGGGGGCCAGGACCACACCTGCCGCAGGTGAGGTGTGCACACGGGGAGCGGTGTGGCTGGTGGGAGGAGGAGGGCCAGTCCCTGCCACAGGATCCTCTGCTTGCATGCACAGGTTTTCCAAAGATTCTGTTACCTTGAGAAATGAACATTTCAAAAGACCTCAAGTCAAGAAGAGTATCTGCTCTTCAAAGCGAAGGATGAACGTTTTCTGAGAAGGAGACCCACGTGGGTGCTGGCTTACTGAGGACACGGTTTGCAGAGATCTCCTTGCGGGGTCCTTCCCCGCTTCTCCCACTTTCTTTTTTTTTTTTTTTTTTTTAATTTTTTTTTATTTATTTATGATAGAGAGAGAGAGAGAGAGAGGCAGAGACATAGGCAGGCTCCATGCACCGGGAGCCCGATGTGGGATTCGATCCCGGGTCTCCAGGATCGCGCCCTGGGCCAAAGGCAGGCGCCAAACCGCTGCGCCACCCAGGGATCCCTTCTCCCACTTTCTTGAGCCTGCTCAGTTTTTAATCACCCAGATAAGAACCCTATGTCTGTGAAGACTACACCTGAGCCTCTCCCGTAGGCAACTGTTCGCTTCTTTAATCAATGGCCTCTATCTGGTCCCTTTTGGAAGGGCTTCTCTTCTGCGTCATTTCGTAGCTGTTTCTAGGCTACACACGGCTGGTAAAGCCCTCTGAAGGAAGGAAACATACCTGCTCGCCACGCAGCGCACAGTACTAGCGCGCCACGTGGGTGCCGGCCGGCCGGTCACGGTCCTCGGGCCCAGCACCGTCCCAGTAAGATCAGCAATCCAGATGCATCGTTGACGTTTCTCAGCATAGCTGCCTGCCTGCTGGACCACGCGTGACATCAGTGGGCCGCGTGTGCCCTGGCCGCGGGTGACAGTCCTGGTGTCTAGCTCCCGGCCTCGGCGGGAACTGTGTCTACGGGCCCTTAGGCCCCGCGGCCCCCACCATCTACTTTCCTCGCTCCCCTGCCCTTGTATTGAGGGTGAGACTGGAAACACTTCTGGTCCAGTCTGATCATCTTTGACACTTTTTACATCTCATTGTGACTGTTAGTGGGTCACATCCTCCAATTGCTATTTTCTTCTGTTTTTACCATCTCGTCTATGACTTCCTTAAATTTATTTGGATTTAGTATTTTATGTTATTCCTTTTTACCATGATTAACTTGTTATACTTTCTTTTACTGCTTTTTATTGGTTACTTTTAATTTACATTGTTTATTCTTACTACAATTTATTATTAATTGTAGTTTTATCACTTTCCAAATATTCAGTGACTGTAGGAATGCTTTAACTCAAACTATTCCTTCCTAGTCTATGTGCTATTGTTAACGGAAGTAACACCTACATCATACAAATATTTATTAAATACAGTTATTTCCTTATAAATATATCAGATTCTACAAGGGATTATTATTGTCCTTTAATATGGTTAATGATCATTTAGATTTACCCATTATTTATAGTTTTGGCTAATTTTTACCTCTTCATGAATCTCTGAGATAAAATCAGATCATTTTCCCCCTGGCTGAACAATCTGTTAGAATTTTACTTAACATGAATCTACTGATGACAAATTCTTTCATTTCTTTTGTCTGAAAATGTCCTTTCTATACCTTCCTATCTGAAAAGTTATTCTTCACAAGATTGGCATTTACTTTCACTAAGCATTTTTAATACATAATTCCAATGTCTTCTGAATTCTCTTGTTTCTGTTAAGAAGTTAGCTATAATTAATTGCTGCCTATTTATAATATTTTTCTTTGGTTTTTTGGTTCTTGTAGTTTTACTAGGAGGTATGCAGGTGTGGTTTTCTTTGTATTTATCCCACATGGGCTTCATAGTGCTTCTTGAATTTGTGAGTCAATATTTTTCATCACTTTCAAAAGTTCTTAGCCTTAACTTTTCAGATATTGTTTTTACTCCTTTTCCAATGTAATTTTATTTCTCTTATATTAATTGTGATATTTTCTTCTGACCTATCTTCCAGTTTACTAATTGTCTCTTTAGCCAGGCATATTCTGTTAATGCCATGGATTGAGTTCCTAGTATCCATTCTTACAGTTTTCAATTATTAAATTTCCACATGATCTCTAAAATAAGTTTTATTTATCTCCTGAAATTCAGCATTGTGTTCAATTCCTTTGGCAATCTCAACACAATTAATTTAAATTCTCATCAGATAATTCCAATGTGTGTCTTTCTATTGGCTGTTATTCTTCTTTCCTGGATTTTGGTCAAATCTACTTGCATACTAAGCTTTGTTTTGTTTTGTTTGAATTACAGACATGATAGATAAAAAATTACAGCTATATATTGCAGTTCTCTGTATCGTAGAAAGTATTTAGTTTCTACAGTAAAATAGAAAGTATTTACTTTTGCTTTGGACATCTAGATTAAGGAACACGGCTCCAATTACAACAGGAATTGAGATGGTTCAAAGCCGGGTTTTATTACTCCGGAGGACGGAGCTGTTTCATCAACATTTATTCCTGGGATTAAACCTTAAGAGATCCCAGCTGGAAGTTGGTGGTGTTTCCAGGGAACTTCCTTCCCATTGGCCATGAGCTCCAATCTCATGCCCCTAGCAATGTTCAGAGATGAACAGAGAGCTTTAGATTCTAAGACTTTGATGAGTCACTTTGGAATCAATGAATGTCTCAAGCCATAAAGTTGTGCTTAATAAAGGGCCCATCTCTGTGGGTTTCTTTCTGCCTGGTCTCTTGGCTCTGCAAATCATGATTGCTCTCTAATGCCTTCAGATTATATAAACAGAGTCTAACTGGTCTGGTTGTTATCAGCAGGAAGATTATGCAGAGAGAGTGTAATGCCATTGCCAAAACCAGAACCACCCACTTCTTCATCCACCATTAGTGATTACATTAGATGGTTAGCTCTGAAGGCTAGTCACATGGTAGATGATTTCCAGGATCCCTTCCAGCATTGCTAGGGGAGCATTCCACAAGTAAATATCCCCATGTAAGGGGGCAGTAATAACATTTCATGTTATAGCGTATGTTTACCCCATTTTAAACCAACAACGTGGTTCTCAGAGTTGTTGTCACAGAGAAAGAGAGAGTCTGATGAGGCTGGAAGACCTCCTCACAGCCAGCAAAGACACGTCACAAGCAACCAGACAAGTGTCGATTTCCTAAGGCAGAGAGGCACTGCTGCTTCCCCATTCCTGACAAGGACAGCAGGACAAGCAGCTACTGCAAGGAGACATGATAGTGACAGCCAGATGCTCCCAAACAAATGTGCAGGTATTGTCAGCAGGAATCACTGGTTGTGGCTTGCTCATCTTTCCCCCCACCCCTAGGTGTACCATCCTGAAGAAATATAGCTGTAAATTTCCATTTCAATATGAGGCAAAAGCTCTTGGCATCAAAGAGTTTCTGGAATGTTCTAAAGGAAGATAAAACCAGATTAACAACTATAAAATGCCAATTATTAGATGATTAATCTTATAGCTCTTTGGGGAAACATTATTAATAAATAAAATAACAAAAAAACCCAACTAAATTGGTATATTGGCTCAGAGAACCAACATAAATTTTTTTTTATTACAAGTCATTTTATACATAGATAACATTCAAGTTTTTTTAAGTCATAACTATAAAATGTAACTTTAGGCTGCTTCATATTCTGAGAAATCCCTCTAGCTCAAATATAATCCAGAAGGAGCAGGGCTGCCTATAATCCCTAAAATCGCTCCCTAAAGCTGGTGTTCTCTGTTTTCTGATCCACCTGATGATCTAGGCAACTGTGCTTCACTTTCCAGATCTGAGACAATCACAGAATTGTATGATGGGGCGCCAGACTGACAATTAGTTGGGTTTAATTTTTACTCTTTTATCTTTTCTCAGAACTTGCTAGATGTAAGTAACACACCAAAGATTAGCTTATAGATTATATGAGTGAAGTTGAAAACCCCAAGTGGAGTGGTACACATATTCCAAAGTTTCAGAGATAGGAAAATGGAGAGCAAGCCTTATGGATCTGCCTCATTTAGTGAAGTTAAGAGGAGAAACTATTAGAGCTACCATGGCCCACATGCCGCAATATGCAGAGGTCAGCATTCTGACAGCAGCGCATATTATTTCACTGGATTTTCAAACATTTTACCATTTTCGTGATTCTTAATTAGCAAACATGTTTGGCAAAGGTGTTGCTTTCATCTCAAAGTCCACGGAGATAAAATGATTTTCCAGGCCAGACACTGACTTTAGTACCTGAAGACAGTGGGAGTCCCTGTCTCTCATTGTGGAACTGGCAGTTCCAATTTTAAAAAAAGCAGGATTCCCATGCATCTGTGTTAACAGACAGGTCTTGCAGACTTGACTTGTCGGTTCTCAAGCCAACTGCACTCAGCTTCCCAAGGCAGGGGCCTCACTGCAGGCCGACGGCCAGCCCCGCTCTCACTGCTGTAGGACTGCAGCAAAGGTCACCCCACACCAGACCTTAGGGCTCCCGCCGCAGAAAAGAGTCTCCTTTCACAGGGGAGAGTGGTGGAGATGCCTGGGCAGGACTTTGTGCTCTGCTAGGATTGGTTTGAACTGAAACGAGACAGAATTGAGATGAACAATGAGATATTGGAGAAGGAAGCCTGAAGACACCGCCAGCTGCCAAGTCAAAATTTGAAGTACGTGATGGTTGCCACCCACAGCCAGCACCAGCAGGTGCCTCTCAGGACTGCGTGTACCAGCAGGCTCAAGACTAACAAGTAACCTGGCAAAAAGGGTGAAGGGAAAAGAAGCAAAGGCCATAAGTGAGATTCTGAATTATTCTTCCAGAATCCTTCCATGTGTCACTTCGCTGTTCTTTAGAGCTGCTATTGGAGCTGGAGTGGAGGGTTGAGTTTAGACTGTGTGTTCTCCTACGAGAGCCCAAGCCCCAAGTGTGCCTGCACTGAATTAGTCTCCTCTGACATATAGTCAGAGTAGGATGTAAGCTCATTCAGGGCAGCCCTTCCATTTCAGGAATTCAAAATGCACAGAAAAATCATGGCAGAGTGCTCAGCAGCCCTGGATCTACAGACCAGGATGCCCCCATCCGATAGGTCTCCAGAGGGCGTCAGATGTCGGGACAGGGGGAGGCTTCCCTCCAGGCAGAGGCACCGTCTGTGTCTGTCTGTGGTTTTGTCTGCAGGAACAAGCACAATGTCCGGTAAGAGAAAGGCTTTGATAAATTTAGGAGATGAGTTAACAGGGTTAGCGGGGCTCCATGGAGGCTGTGCCGTCTTTGGTAGGAGGCTGAATAACCCACTTGGTAACACTTGGGCTAATCCACATCCAGCGGCTCTTCTCTCATGTCCTCTTCTGCTTGAAAGGGTAAGAGACGGCGACTGAGAAGTTGGGAGACGCTAGCAGACACCCCTGGAAGGCTGCGTGCTCCTGAGCTTCTGTTTATTTGTAGGTATGTGGCTTGCAGGTATTTCCTGAGGCGGGGCAATGGGTCCATTCTCTTCAAACTGCAGGAGGAGGCCCCACCTGTGTTGGCCCCGAGGCCACAGCAGCAGCACCTCCTCTTGGTTCTTGTTTTTCCCTCCAGGGACACGAACGTCTTCGACCAGCTGCAGAATGCTCAGGAACCTGATGTATAAGCATAAGCAGGGGTGGCTTTGGGTTGGCACTTGTTTGTTGAGTTAGACTAACCTGCGCATCAGGGAAGGAGCCACATAATCTTCCTGAGTGATCCGGCTCTGACATTTCCTAGGGTCTCATATCCCGATGGAGAGCAAAGGGTACTTCCTTGAAAAGCTCAGATCTGACCTGTTGCTTTTATCCTCTCCCGTCCTGACTCTTCATGGCCTGCCACCTAAAAGGGCCCTAAATGCTCTAGGTTCTCAGGTCAGAGACGCTCTAGGTTCTCAGGTCAGACACCTGCTAGGTTCTCAGGTCAGAGATGCACTAGGTTCTCAGGTCAGAGATGTATCAGGTTCTCAGGTCGAAGACCTGCTAGGTTCTTGGGTCAGAGATGCACTAGGTTTTTGGGTCAGAAACCTGCTAGGTTCTCGGGTCGGTGACTCACTAGGTTTTGGGCTCTCTCATGTGCATGCTCCCTCCATCTTCACCACTGAGGGGAATATTCCCCCAATTCCCAGGGTCTCCAAAGGCCTCCCACAAAATGTCGTAACTCCGGTCACTGTCCAGCTTCCAGAGAAGACCTCACCTAAAACATTTTTGACAAAGAAGAATCTGCTGTATATTTGAATATGTACAAAGAAGCTTCCAAGCATTTACTGTAGTGACCTGTTCTCAGATGGGACAATCCGGTGTCTCATTCACTGACCAGCCCACTGATTTTTCAGGTCTTTACTGTGCAGTGGGCACCGTGAAGACACCAGGGAACAGGGAGATGAGTCCTGTACTTGAGTGAGGGAAGGGAAAGGAAGGGAAGAGAAGAGAAGGGAAGGGAAGGGAAGGAAAGGGAAGGGAAGGGAAGGGAAGGGAAGGGAAGGGAAGGGAAATAATATAGAAGTAAAAAATCAAGGTCCCAAAGAAGGGAAATTGCATGACTGATACAGAAAATGAGGCATAAGGGGGATCTCTGGGTGGCTCAGTGGTTTAGCATCTGCCTTTGGCTCAGGACGTGATCCTAGAGACCCGGGATTGGGTCCCACGTCGGGCTCCCTGCATGGAGCCTGCTTCTCCCTCTGCCTGTGTCTCTGCCTCTCTCTCTCTGTGTCTGTCATGAATAAATAAATAAAATCTTTAAAATAAAAAAAAAGAAGATGAGTCACAAGCCCTTGCCATAGAAAGGATTAACATTTAGGCTTGGGTTGGGTGATCCTAGCAGAACAAACAGCATGTGCAAAGGCCCTGAGGCAAAATAACTGTGTTCCTTGAGCCCCACTTTAAGAACTGCCATGGGAGAGCATTAGGAGAGCTCTAAGAGCTGAGAGGTACGAAGGGCCAGTTCCTGTGAGGCCCTGGAGGCATGGTGGGGAGTCTGGAGCAGGAAGCCCTGAAGTCAGGAGCAGTCAGAAAGGCTCCTGAGTGGGAGGATGGCCTCATCTGACCTAATTGTCAATATGATGCTCTTGCTTGGGCAGAGGATGGATTGGAGGAAGAAAGAGGTTTAGAGAAACCGAGGGAGGGAGGCAATAAATTTATTTTCTCTCGTCATGGTTTCAGATAGGACCCGTGTTCACTTCTGGGCTTGTGACATCTGCGAAGAGATGGTGCTTCCCGGGTCCCGATGTCCAGGGCTGCTGGGGAGGCTGGACAGCCAGAGGTGCAGGACAGAGCCCCGGAGTGGTCATTAGGCCTCTGAGGTGGACCTGCCCGCATCTGGCTGGCTCACCCGCAGGTGGCAGCTTCTCGGGCAGTGAGCCAGGAGCAGGCGAGGTCCCTGGAGAAAGGGACTCGCGGGGATGGCGAACTCCAGGCTCCCGTCGCCCCTGTGCCTCGTCCAGGCGCACAGAGGGATGATTTCCTGGGCCATTGAAAATAGATCAGGAACTGTGGGCTCCCCTGGATGGATCACTGGGCGTGAAGCACCATAAGGGCTTGTGCGCCACCGATCGGTTCGCGCTCCATCCGGGGGGCCCGGGGTCACCGTGTGGCCCCCTCCACCTGCAGGTGACCGCGCCGCCGAGCGCAGGCTGGCTTCCGGCTCTAAACCAACGGCTCGCGGTCCTGATCGGCCGTGCGGCTGTCGGCGCCACAACGGGGTTGTCGTCACACCGGGGGGAATGCAGTGTTGTGTTTAGTTCGCACGTAAATATAGGTGTTTTGATACAGGAGGTGTGTGTGGTTCTTACCACTAAATACTACATTTATTTTTTCACGCACAGGCTTTATTCAAAGACAATTAGGCTTACAATTAAATGCTAACATACGGGCCTCTAGAGGATACTTTGAACTGAACTTTTGATGTTTTAATGTAGACACGAGTAAACAGATGTGTGTTCAATATAAACATAAAGACATACATGGGATACATAGAGGAGTATTTGGGAACTTGTTTTCCATGAATGCTCTTCAGCTGGTTATAAAAAAATTGTGAATAAAGAGTGTCCTCGGTATGTTCCAGTGTGGGGGTGTTTGGGGTGCTGTTCGGGAAGAACTCTGGGGGGACAGGGCGTGCCTGGGGGACCGACTGCAGCGGGCTCCGGGGGCTTGGGCCCTGTCCCTTCCGTATCTCTGTTCCCCCGGGCTCGTCTCCCCCCCCACCCCGCACTTGGCCCCTGTGCGCTGACTCGGGGCGAGCCGGGTGCTAGGCGCCTCCCAGCAGCCAGCCCACGCTCGCCTCCTAAAGAAGGCCTCATGGTTGTGTTGCCGGCAGATGAGAGAAACGGCTCCGTCCTGGGTCGCCAGGCTTGCCTGCCGGCCGCTCACCTGAATCCAACCCACTCCACGTCCGGCGTGGGATGCGCCCGGGTAATTGCAGGCCTGGTGGGGCATTTCCACGCGGCACACCTGGGCGGCTCCAGGGCGCGGGCAGGAGTGGGAGCTGATCTAGCAAATGCCTGCGAGCGAGCGCTCCCCCCGCCCAGTATCACAGCGTCTCCTCTGACATTCGCTTTCACATCAAGGACCACCGCCTGCGGCCCGTCCACCTTCCACCTCATCCGAAAGAGGCTGTTTTCCTGAGGAGGACTGGCCCTTTGCATCCACAAAGGCCCGGTTGTCCGATGCTTTTTTTTTTTTTTTTTTAATTCTTTATTTTCTGCTTCTCAAAAGAGGAGATCAGAAACAAAAAATAAATAAAAGGGACTTTTCTTCGGTCAGGAGATGATGCAGTTACTTGATTTTGTCTCTAAAGCACATTGTGTGAAATCTGCGTTCGACTCTAAATAGTCACAGTCCAAATACATTGGATTGTTCGAATCCATATTTGAACTCACCATTTAAAGCAACATTTTGGGGGCTCCCAGTGGCTCAGCTGGTTAAGCATCCACCTCTTGATCAGGGCTTAGGTCTTGATCTCAGGGTCCTGAGTTCAAGCCCTGTGTTGGGCTCTGCACTGGGCAAGGAACCCACGGGGGCTCCAGGGCAGCGGTGGGTGATGGTCGCCCTGGCCGGGGGTGGGTTAGCTCACCTTCCCTGAAGAAGTGAGGTCTCAGAGGCCCGGGTGTGCTGTACACGTTTACCTACTAATCCAGTAAATTTACTCCTTTGGACGTCTCTGCCCTTTTCTTTCATTTGAGAATCATGGAGATTGGTTCCTTGCCCAAGGTTGGGCTTTTTGTTTTTGTTTTTGTTTTTCTTCTTCCTGTTGGATTTGCCTATGAGTTGAAGGACAAAGGAGCCAGATCACCATGAGCCCCACCACCCCCTCCCCCCAGAGTGGTCCCCAAGGATTTTAACTCAACAGCCTGAAGGTCCACGAGTGGGCTGTCCATGGGCGGACAGGCCGGCACTGCTAAGCTGTCTCGGCAGGAAGGCCATGGCCACCCGTTGGCCTTGCTTAACCTACGTGTCTTTTGGACCAGCAAATAATGGAACAGGTGGGCCTGGTTTGCACCCAGGGGCGGTACCGGCTCAGGACGCGGCTCCTACGATCTCCTGGGCTGGACGCACGATGCTAGGTCTTCACTGGAGAATTTCCCAATGGTCTGTGACGTGTAAGCAGGTATGGCCTGATGTGTTCAGTGCAGACCCCACAAGGGACCTGAGAATCCCCGCTTCCAGGGTGTAGCATGGGGCCGGCGGGCAGCAGGCTCATTTTCCTGGCAGGGCCATGGCATCTGCCCCCCATCATCTGTCCGTCCGGATCCATATTCTTCAGCACTGTACGTACATCCTGGCTCTCAGGGATGAGGAAAAACACCTTTCCAGTGAGGACTGTGGGCTGCAGGAAAGCCTGGGGTTCATTCCTCCCACACGTGGGCACCAAGCGGTTGCATATATGTGTTTGCACACAGTACAATTTATTGTGAGTCATTCATCTTTGTATAGAGCTTTTAAAGTACAAGGAAGTAAGAGAAAGTATTAAACATGGAATGACTTGTTAGTTTTAAATAATACGTGGATGTTATATAAACTGTGTGTGTTAACAATGCCTGAGTCCCCACTTACCTTCAGTCCCCTGCTATTGCTTCTCCTAAAGATCAGACTTTTATAAGGACTCAGAAAAGGAGTGACGTGCTTGTCAGGGGCCGTTCTGGACTAGTGTGTGCGTCCCCCAGATGTCACCCCCTGAAACCCCAAATCCCTGCCAGCAGGTGCTGGGAGCTTGCAGTGGGGCCCAAGGAAGGTGATGGGGTGGTGGGCTTGGGCCCCGTGATGGGGGTCCTGCTGTAGGAAGAGCCGGGCCTTGCTTCCTCTGGTTCCGCCTGCCAGGTAGCACGGTGCGGAAGCCTGTCCGTGTCTGGCGTGTTTGTTACACAGCCTGAGCGCACGGAGACCAGAACAGGACAGAAAGGGGTTCTGGATGCTGAGGAGCCGGTTGCTCACTGATGAGGAGGAAAGCGTGCAGGGGGGGGCGGTAATTCCTGCAGCTGCAGCTGTGTGATCTCCATCCTCCGACAGTCCTTCCGGGGCAGAGGCACCTGCTAACCACATTCCCACTCCACAGGTGACAAAACCCAAGCCCAGAGAGGCAGCAAAGCATCCTCAAAGTCACCGGGCAGGGGGGACCAGGTGGGCTGTGCCCATCTGTTTGCAGAGCCTCACAGCAAGGCACCGGGCTGCGGGTCTCTACCACAGTCCCTCTGGGCCACCGCAAACCTTGGAAAGAGAGTGGGGCTTTCCTCCCCACGCCCTGCTTGGGGCGCTGCCTGGCCTGGGGGGGCACCTCTGCCCGGGGCGCTGCGGGCCTGCAGGCAAGACTCCAGGTCTCTCCGGCTCAGAACGGTGCAGGCCTGGGTGTCCCAGCGCGGGTTTGGGCAAATGGCAGAGCCTGATATTTTTGTCCGGAGATCTTTTATTGAGAAAATCGTCCCATGAAGCAATCTTATTTTTTAAAATCTGAAAACACCCTACTTTGCCACCTACACGTGTCATTTCATAGTTGACACATGTAGGACGTGCCTTTACGTGAGAACGGACGCCAGTGGGGAGGAGGCTGTGCTCCGGCCACTCTCTCTCTTCGCCTCCCCCTTGTGCCTCAGGCTGTCCTCACCCCTGTCCCGCGTCCCTCCCACCATCTCTTCCAGCACTTGCATCATCAACCCTGAAGACACAGCCATCGCTTCTGTCCATCATTATTAGCAATTACATATTTTTTTTAGCAATTACATATTTGATAATATGACATCATTGCGATTCTCCTGTAGGTAGGTGTTAGCAATGTTTTCTAAATTTTCAAAATGTGGATCACCTTAGCTCGTGCCACGTTGTTCGTTCAGATTACTCCCTCCCTTCCCTTCCCCTCCCCCCTCCCCTCCCCTCTTCCCTATTTCCTGAGTCCTTCCTCTCTCTTTCTTTCCTCCCACCCCAAGAAGATACTGTTAGCCGAAGGCATAACACCCAAAGACATTTTTAAATTAAAATTTACGAAAAAGGAATTTTACCTTTGCCTATTTCTACAGATTCTAGCTGTGCGTCCAGGCAGTTTTTCCCTAGAAGTGTTGGTTTTTACCTTATCTCGCTGAGAACCTCCTGACCTAGTCGTCACCTTGCAGGGCTGTTGGGTGGAGTGTAATTTCAGAAATCCAAACGATGACTCTGAGCTTCGTGGACAAAGAGCATTTTCCATTTACGTGGCTGAGAGATCCATAGACACAGCAAGTCAGGAAGCGCAAGATGGGGGAGAATGAGCCGTGCAGCCTCCTGTGGCAGGTGCGCAGCGCCCCGAGGCTGCGGGTGCTCTGGGGGCGGCAGGTGGCCTCTCCGAGAGCCTCGCTCTGTGGCTCCCTGCGTGCTTCCCTCTGCTCCCACGGCAATTTTTCTAAAACTGTCGTTCCCTGTGCGAAGCCTCTGGAGGTTCCCCATGTCCCAGGATGAGATAGAGACCACTGGGGACCTAGTGTCTGAGCCTGTGTTCCCTGCCTTCGCCCTGCACTTCTGTGTCGCCTGTTTGCCCCCAGGCCACATCCCCTGTCCCTCATCTCATGGTGCTCCTCGCCCCTCCCAGCCCCGCCCCGCCGGCTCCCGAACCTCCCCAGCTCCAGTGGCAGAGCCCGTTCCCCTGCTTTGGACCCGGAGGCCGTGCACACCTTCGTTGGGGCACTTCGGATGGGAACCGATGACCCGGGAGCGCGCCTGTGTCCTGAGGGCCCTACTGGGCCCACCTCTGTTGGCGCTGGCTCCCCAGCTCTCATCTCCAGGCCCGTCTCCCTCCCTGCCACCAGGGGCTGAGCTGGATCGGGCTGCTCTTCTGAGCTGCTGGGGTTGGTGGCCAGGGGACCCCGAGCCAGCCCCCCCGCCCCGCCATCCGTGTGATCCAAGGGAGATTTCCACGAGACAGTTGCCAAATGGTGAGGGAGTCGGCCTCTCTGATTAGGTACCGAAGATGCCACCTGCTGCACTTTGGTGAGTCCCTGATGCTCCCTGGGGGTCCCGTCCCCAGGTCCCTGTAATAATCGCCACCTCCTGGTGCTCCCTTCTGCAGGACAGAGACCCCATGAGGGTGAGAGTGAATGGGTGTGTGACACAGAGATGGGGAGAGAAGACCGATGAGGGGCCCACACTAACCCAGCCGCCCTCCTTGCTGCGTGAACAGTCCACCAGTGACAAACTATTAGTTCTTTCAGGACCATTTGCACTTTATTAACACAAAGTCTTAAAAATAAAGACGAATCAATGCTCCGAGGGATGGATGTCCAGTGTAGGGGCCGGGTCCTGGTCCCACCACGTGGAGTTAAGGTCCTTCCGCCTCCTCATCGCCCTCCCCGGGCAGGTGTGTCCAGCGTGTCCAGGTCCTTTCCTCATACGGGGGGCTCCTGTCCTCTTCTCCCTGGTCATAGTTCCCAAGGCATGAGAGGTCAGACGCGGGGTGCTGCCAACCCCACTCCAGACAGTGTGACACACATGGCCATGTGGCGGCCGAGACAGTGGAGTTCTGCAAATGTCCAGTCAGGAAACCAGAGTTCAGACCCAGTTCTGTGATTTGGGGGCAAGTTATCTTTCTGAAAACCAGTTTTTCTCTGAAAACAGACAATTATTATCTCCTTTGCCCTGTTCTCAAGATTGTTTTGAGGACCAAATGAGTGGCATGAAGATGATGCCTTTTTCTTTTTAAAAACTTATATTACTGATGTTTTTAATTGAAGTATAATTAACACGCAGTGCTTATTGTTTCAGGTGTGCAACATAATGATTCTGCATTTCTGTACATTTCTCAGTGTTCGTCACGGTAACGGCTGTCACCACCTGTCACCAGACGTTCTTGTAACCTTCTTGACTATATTCCTCGTGCTGTACTTTCCATCTGCATGACTTATTTATTTTGTATCTGGAAGCTTGTACCTCTTAATCCCCTTTATCTATCTCACCCGTTCCCCCACCCATTTCCCTCTAGCAACCACTACTTTATTCCCCGTATCCAAGAATTTATCTTCTTTTATTCATTGTCTCTTTTTTTCTTTGTTTCTTAAATTCCACATCTGAGTGAATTCATATGGTTTTTGTCTTTCTCAGACTTATCTCACTTCGCATTAAACCCTCTAGGTCAACCCGTGTGGTTATGAATGGCAAGATCTCATTCTTCTTTAAGGCTGAGTAATACTCCATTGGGTGCACACCCCACATCTTCTCTACCCGTTCCTCTGTCGATGGACACTTGGGCTGCTTCCCTATCTTGGCCCTCGCAGATCATGCTGCTGTAAACGTAGGGGTGTATGTATCTTTTAAAATTAGTGTTTTCATTTTCTTTGGGTAAATACCTGGTTGTACTATTACTGGATCATAGGGTAGCTGCATTTTTATCTTCCTGAGGACCCTCCATACTGTTCTCCACGGTGGCCGCACCAGCCTGCATTCCCTCCAACAGTGCACGAGGGCTCCCCTTTCTCCGCATCCTCCCCAAACCTGTAGTTTCCTGTGTTTTTGATTGTAGCCATTCTGACAGGTGTGAGGTGACATCTCATTGTGGTTTTGATTTGCATTTCCCTGATGATGAGGGATGTTGAGCATCTTTTCCTGTGTCTGTTGGCCATCTGTGTATCCTCTAAAAGTGTATATTGAGGTCCTCTGCCGATTGTTAATTCAATTATTTGCTTTTTGGTGCGGAGTTGCAGAAGTTCTTTATGTATTTGGGATTTTAACCCCTTTTCAGATGTATCATTTGCAAATATCCTCTCCCATTCAGTAGGTGGCCTGTTCATTTTGTCGTTGGTTTCCTTCGCTGTGCAGAAGCCTTTATTTTGGTGTGGCCCCACTAATTTGGGGGAAGGTCTTTTGCATCACGTAGGAAGCAGTTAGTTGGGGGCTGTATGTAGGCCGAGAAATCCCACTTGTGGGCTCGTGCTTTCCTGTGAGCTCCATGTCAATGAGATGGCTGTGAGCTTCAGAGAGCCTCGAGTCTTACCACATCCTTGGCATTTTGTCTTGGGAAGACAAAGCACTTCTACTCAGCAGTCTGTCAAAAACGAAGGTTGCTAAAGGTGCCCACGCCCCTTAATGTTAGAATTTTCTGGTTGGAACATAAGGCCTTGGTTTACATTGAACTAATAACATATTTAAGTCACAGTCTGCAATCACGACCTTGACAGACAGTGATTATAGATATTCTAAGAGGGGGCTTGCCACGGCAATTCTGACTTTCTACCCAAGGGTCCCCTGCAAATTTTGTGGAGTTCACTGAGCAATTAATAGCATGATTCACTGTCTGGTGTTGCTGTGTCTTGGGAACAATAGGAGTGAGAAATATTCTCCTGACCGGGCACATACATGTACATGATGTCACCTCCTTGCCACATGTGCTCACGTCAGACAGTTGACCGATTCCAACAGATCTGTACTTGAGCCTTGTCTTTCCTGAACAACCTACTCTACATCCTCTGAAGGATCATGTGATGATCTGAATGCCTGCGTCCCCCTGAAATTCATAGGCTGAGACCTAACTCCAAGGGGATGCTGTGTGGAGGCGATCAGGTCATGAGGGTGGAGCCTCCAAGAGTGGGACCGGTGCCCTTGTGGGAGACCCTGGAGAGCTGTTTCAGCACTTCTCCCATATTTTTTTAATATTTTATTTATTTATTCATAGAGACACAGAGAGAGAGTGAGGCAGAGACGCAGGCAGAAGGAGAAGCAGGCTCCATGCAGGGAGCCTGATGTGGGGCTCAATACCAGGTCTCCAGGATCATACCCTGGGCTGAAGGTGCCACCAAATCACTGGGCCATTGGGGCTGCCCACCCCTTCTCCCATATGAGGACAAGCAAGAAGTCTGTGACCCAGACCAGGCCCCTAATCCAACCCCACTAGGATCCTGATCTCAGACAACCAGCCTCCAGAACTAAGCAACAAATTTCCGTTGTTTATGAGGCACCCAGTCAATGGTGCCCAAACAGACTGGGACAGATGGCTTATATGTTTCCAGATGATCAGTCCCTAATAATGTGGGTACAGTGCTGGGTACCATGAGGAATCCACAGACCAGTAAGCATCTTCCATAAACATGTTATTAAAATCCATTCCCTCAAGGAATCCCCTCTCTCCTGGCCTCTGGTGATAACAAAGACAAGCAGATACCAACCCTGCCTTCAAGACGTTTACCACTTTTTATAACAGCAACAACAGCAGCAGCAAAGGGAAGGGAAGTGAAATGTGCACACCAGGGATGCTCATGGCCTGTGACCCACGAGGCTGCAGGGTGGCCCTGCTCTGATTCAGAGGGGGTGGCCCAACGGGAACTGGAGAGATCTGGGAAGTCTCTGAATAGATAAATGGCAGGATTTGGTAAGAGGGTTGGGACAGCTTTGATATTTAAATAGGAGGAAAGGTAGTATGAACACAAGTGAGAAGGTAGCCTCTGTATTCTGGGGACACTGAGAAAATGTCTTAGATGGAATGTCCCAGGGGTGGTAGTGAGACTCAAGACTCAACAGTTTTAACCAGCCCCACAGACCCAGAGGCCGGGGCAAGGCGAAGGTTTGCATTTCCAGCAGTGCCTCTTATGCGCTGACCCAGTGCCTCTGAAGCTCAGTTTTCTCACCTGTAATGGGCATAATTTACAAGTTAGTATGTGAAACTCTTTTAACTTTACATCGTGGTACATGCGTAATGCTAATAATAGTAACTTGTTATTATTGAATTGACTTATTATTGAGCAGAGGTGTGGCATTATAGAAGCAAGAGTCTGAAGATTCCGCTTACCGGGTGGGGAGGGGGGAACAGGGTTAGAGAAGCAGGTGGGGAAGTGGACTCATCCAAGGGGTCATTAGGACCTGAGCCAAGGAGGATGGCAGGGGATGTCTCTGCTCCTCTGATTGGGGTTTATTTGGGCGTTGTCTCTTGGAAAGCTTTGATTTCTGTAAGAGTCACTTGTTTCATGGGGTGGGGGTGGGAGGGCAAATAAAATAAGCCTGAAAGCCCCAGTAGATGGAGGTCAGCACTTCTGGTGCCAAATCCTATAGCTGCCCATGTGCCAAATCCACGAACCTACGGGATGTGCATTTGTGAATTGCAGAACCCAAAATACCGCTCCATGGCTGAGGCTGATCTTCGCCCTTCGACGCCGCATTTAAGGTTATCCATCCATGTGCTCGGACAACCCAGGCTTGCGATCATTTATAAAAGGAACCAAAATTAAGTCTCGGATGTCTCTAGAACATCTCTCCTGCAGTTGGGGAAGAGTGCTGAGAGCAGTCCACCTGAGACCTTGCTCTGGATCTGCTCTTACTTTGCACGAAAACTGGGCAGGTCATTGAGCTTTTCCAGATGTCAGCACCCGACTCTAAAAGGGGAGGGTTTGGACTCAGCTGAACAGTCATTAAGTTACTTCCGGTTCTAATGTCCGCTGACTCCAAAAGCTGTTGGAGCTCGCTGCGTTTGTTGCTGGGGCTGTGTCCTCAGTGACACGTTTTCATTCTGCACCCGTGGCCGCAGGCTCAGCTGACCGGCCCAGGTAGAGAGCTGCTGGCGGATGGCCCTGGGGGGCGGCTGGGGGCGCAGGGGGGGCGGCTGGTGTCAGAAGCAGCCCCCTCCTCCCTGATGTAGCACTGACTGGCCTTTGTTTTTAATTGCCTCCATCTTTAATTGCTTTTCTATATCATTTTGCTTAATTTGGAAGAATTTTTTTAATGAGCTTGAATGATCTAATTGGGCCTAAATGTGATTTCCTTGTAGCATTGTTTGTTGGTGTGTAAACAGTCAGCAGATCCCAGAACCAGTTACAAATACAGTGGGAAACAGCGAATGGTTTGTTCTGGGGGGAGTTCAAGTTGCGTGTAATGATTATGTGACCTTGGAAGTATAGTTTTCTAACTTGAATTTATTAATCATTCTTTATAGTAATTGATACGTAACTTTTGAAAATAGCAATAGATATAAGAAATTATATTTTTAGGCTTTTTTTTTTTTTTGGTTACATGAACGTTGCATGAGTTTGCTTTGCAATAAACTATTAAACAACTAGAAGCATGTTAGATAAAAAGTGAAAATCTTTCTTAGTCCTCAAAAATTCCACTTCTTTCCCAGGATGATCCCTGTCAGCGATGGGTACGTACCCATTCCAAATGTTCTTCAGCACATTGATATGTGTGCACCTGTCAATGTGAAGCATAGCATCAGGTCACTGGTTGGCACAGGTGTGCACAGGTGGGGTCACTGCACATGCTGCCCTGTACCGTCCTGTTCCCACTCTGCTCTGCATCTCGCTGGCCCTGTCAACCACACAGACCAATCCTAGATCGTTTATGTGTCATACTCTAACCAGACCACCATAGAGAGTTTTCTGTTTTTAATTATACGCAATACTGCATTGAACGGTTACACACGTGTCTGTGTACAGATGTGACTGAGCCGTGTTTGGCGGCTACTGGGAGCTGTACTTGTCAGGCTAGGGTACTCACGTCTTAGACTGTCACACACACTGCAAATTCCACAGGGCAAGGTGTTCCCGTCACTGCCGCGCAAGCCTGTGTGAGTCCTGCTCTCTGCCTGTCACCACAGTCGCAGACAGGTGTACCTGCCAGTAACCTGTCCTCAGCGCCAGGGCCCCACAGCTCTCGCTAAAAGCCCACAGTGGGAAAGCAGTTTCCCTTGCAGTGTTAGTTTTGAGAACCAGTGAGGTGGTGACTTCAGATATGGGGGTAAGCACGGGAAGGGCTGGTAATCAGGAGATGGCTGGAGACAGACCATGCACGCGATGTCTTGCATCTAAATTACAAACTGCATTTAGTGAAATCCTCCTGTGTCGCTTGTTCATGTGCTGGAATCAGTGGTCCTGCGCCAAGAGGGTTCCATGGGGGCCATATTCCGCGGGGTGCATTGCATGGAGGATCAACAGGAGATACTAAGGTTGTGCACGAGGTAGAGCGGGACCTTCTTACTTCTCAACACTCAACACTGGCAACGCTCAAAGTGTTGGAGGTTTGGGGCAAATACGCAATGGTTTAGATGAAGAAGTGCATCAGTATTTAAAAATGAAGAGGAGGAGGATTTCTTCTGATGTCCTATCATTTCATCCGGAGAGACCCTGGTCCACGCACTGACTCGGCCATGTGCTCTTGCCTTACCTTCCTCACCATCTTTGTCTTCTGACCGTGATCTCTTGTTTTTCTCTGAAAAGCTGAAGAGTGGACATGTTCTAAATTGCATAGCCAGCTAGAAGCTGAGCATATTCTAAGACCAAGGATACAAGCAGGGGAGTGGATTTACTAAAATATCTTGGATTTGGCACAGAGGCAAACAGTCCTCTGTCCAAGCAGGAAGGATCGATGGAGAGCCTACTAGGTCCAGGCAGTGTGTTCATCTCAAGGCCGCCCCTGGGTGGTGGGATCTCAGTCTGTGAACAGGTGCCGACGAGGCAGCCCCCGAGCAGGAGGGCGCCAGGTCCCCGGGCAGCCGCAGGGAGGGTCCGCCGGGCCAGGCCCACACTCGCCTCCGGCCACTACAGCGCGCTGCTCTCCTCACGCTCAAGTACACGGAAGACCTTTCGGGGACATCAGGTTTACGCGTTCAGAGGGTATTGAGCACGAATCCAGGAGAACAAACAAAACCAGATCGTGGGCCTTTGGATTCATTTCTGGAGACTCACCTGAGCCTCTGCGTCTGCTTACGCGAAGATCTACCTCTGACTGCCTTATGAGGCATTGTCTGGTTCCTATTGTTCAGTGTTGTAAGTCTGAACCGGAGCACTGTCAAAACATGTCCCTCATTTTTTAACCAATCTCATATAGAACTTTTAGGGAGGAAAAAAAGGCAAGAGACATTTCCTCTGGTAGAGAATCCCGTAACAGTGACTCAGATTGCCAAAGAGACACCTGCCTGTATCAGTTACACACAGTTGAGTTAATCGGAAGGTCTCTGTGACATTAAGAAGCCTCAGGAAAGCAGTGACGCAGGGACAGGACACCCAAACCCGAGGGACTGGCCCCTGCTGGGGAGGTTGTGGGGGAGGGCAGGTGCACCTGGGCAAGAGGTCAGAGCCCACGGGCCCCCTGTGGTTGGGGCCTCCTGCAGCAGAAGCACTTCCAGGCAGAGGGGCATTTGTAGGGCGATTCCTGCTGCCACTTAGCTGACATTCAAAGGCGTAGACCATGTGCCCCTCTACGAAGAAACTTAGGGAATACGCAAAACAGGAATAGCGTGCTTCTTGTGCAAAAGGTTCACCGGCCAGGAATTTATATCGAGTGCCATAGCAAGGCAGGGTGGCAGCAGGTGTCTAGGGTTTGGGGAGTTAAAGGAAATACTTTTCATTTTTATCCCAGTTCCTATCATCGTCTGGGCAAGAACCTGAATTCAAAGAGGTTCAACGACCCCCAAATCCTCACACCAATATTAACTGAGATGGCTTTTGCTCATCCAGAAATAGTACACAAGCATGACAATCCACATGCTCACTAATATTTCATGGAAATAATATTAAATTTTTAAACCATTTTATTATGATTTCAAAACCAATAATATCAAGCTTCTAGGTAGCATCTGGTGGGAAGAGCAGGTGTGGGTTTTAAGAACATAGCGGAGGCTGGGTCGCGACGTCCACTGAGCATGCGGTTGTCTCCATCAGGGTCCCGCTGCTGAGTGCCCGCGCGCACGCCATCGCCCTGAGAGGCTGGGGGTCTGAACGCTGAGCGCTAGTGACCAGAGCGCGGGGCAGAGGACACAGGGGGCACGGGCGTTGGTCCCAAACGGTCTGAAGGTGTTACGTCTGGTGCGAGGAGGTTTGGGGACACGTGCTCAGTCCTAGTAACAGTTAACTTTGCAAACCATACTGCACGTGAGAGAACAGTTTGTGTTGAGAAGAATTTCCTGCATTTGCATTATGTGCACATGTGGGTGCATGCATGTGGGCATGTGTGTGAGCGTGCATGTCTGTGTGTGTGTGTGTGTGTGTGCTGAGGATTGGCAGTCAGGAGACCATAAAACACACTGTTCTCCAAGATTTTCCAGTAGAGATGGCCACGAACTGCTATGAGTGAAAACCACAAGCCATAATTTGTATTAAAAGCTTAAAACATTCTAAAATGTTACAAAAGAACTCCGAACTAATAATTCTTGAGTTCGATACACCGAAAAATACACTAACTCTCATTTTTTAATTTTTATTTTTCAACCTTGATTTTTTTTTTTCTGGCTAACTTAAAAACCTTTCTAGCTCCATGTGCCTATTCTTCAAATTATTCTTTATGTGTTTGTTTTGGTAAATTCTTATTAGGGAAAATGATAACATGCGTTATGGCTGCAGTTTACAGGCTGCCTGTGCATTTCCTAGGAAATCGCGTGTTTCCTTATTTCAAATCCCACTTGCCGAGCATGCTGAACGCCTCCTTCATTGTGAGGTAACCCGCAGGAATGAAGTACAGTATCTTTTAGAGGATTTATGGTAATGCTGCAGAATGTAGCTGATGGTAAACAGCGCGGAGCCCTCGGGGTCTCTTCATTTGCCTGACACACTTCACTGCTGCCCATTAACACTTCTCTGTTATTGCCATAGACTCGATTTAATGAGCTTCTCTGAATTTGGAGGTTTGCACCAGAAACAATAGCTTTAAAACTGAGACACCTCGCTCTCTCCACTTTCTGATATTCTGTGTCCTTCTTTTTATAAATAAATAAATAAATAAATAAATAAATAAATAAAAATAAATTCTCTCTTTGGCAGTACAGTTTGAAACGATCTGGATAGTTTCTTTTCCAATTAGAATAGTCAATAATTCCTAATCCTGAGACGACATTGCAGAAAATCCGGATGGGGAGTTAATAAATTCAAAATTTGCATTAATGAAGATAATGTCTTTTGTTATTCTTCCCCTGAAATAAAACTGAGTTGACATCTAGAAAAACCCTCGTCATCAACAGGGCTGTGTTCTGTTAGGAGTGAAATCAACATTATTTCCAAGAAATAGTTACACTTCTAAAATATTTCTCACTTATTAAGTTGTTTCCTAATTGCATCCGAGTGTTAAAAAGGCAATACTCTTAGAAACTGGCGGGTTGGGATCCCTGGGTGGTGCAGCGGTTTGGCGCCTGCCTTTGGCCCAGGGCGCGATCCTGGAGACCCAGGATCGAATCCCACGTCGGGCTCCCGGTGCATGGAGCCTGCTTCTCCCTCTGCCTGTGTCTCTGCCTCTCTCTCTCTCTCTGTGACTATCATAAATAAATTAAAAAAAAAAAAAAAAAGAAACTGGCGGGTAAGCGGTCAATCTAAGTATGAAGTGCGCTTAGTTTTACCTTCAAACCTAGACACGTATTTAAAATGTTGACAATCTTGGGTTTCGAAGCGACTTAACTAAATGTTTAAAAGCACCTCCTGCTTGCCCGCCGTGCCCTTGCCTATCAGAGCTTCCCGGTCGCATCCTTTACACACGTCCTCGCCAGCAGTTGTGTACTTTAACTGGAGCTCCCTCACGTGTGCAGCCGCACAAAGGAGCGAGCGCCCGTCAGCCCCTCCTCTCCAGTTAGTGATCCCGCCCTGTTGTTGTTCTGTCCTCAGAAAATGAACCCAAGGGAGAATTGGTGAAGTCACGTTGAACGGCCATCTCCAACTCTGACCTACTGAGGGAGCAGATCGGATCCAAGGAGCACCCCGGGCAACCTAGTGCAGGTACCGCCGCGACCGCTCTGGGGACGTGGATGGGGGCCCTGTGCCCTGGGTCCTCTCCATTGGCTGCTCCAGATCACTACTCTCCCCAGCTTCCCGGTGTTTCCTGGCGTCTGGGGTCGGGGGGTCGGGGGGGGCAGTTAAAAGTTTTGTGGTGCATCACCCCCCCAGCAGACAATTCATGCTGAAAAGAGCCACTTGCAGTTAGATGATGCGTGTGCTGATCCCGCCACTACAACTGTATCGAGTGGGACCGGCGGTGCCTCCTTCTGGGCACCGTGAGGTGTCCTGGGGGTTGCTGGGGGGGAGGAGGTGATGCTGGGACCCTCAGATGGGAGCGCTTCATGTTGAATCATTGCCAGAAAATCCACACTTGCTGCAGAAGTGTGTTGTGAAGATGATGGATTATGGTTTGGAAAGTTGGGGGTCGGGGTCGGCGCAGAGGCAGCGATTGCTGCCCGGGCCGCACATGGTTTTTTAGGGAATCTCATAAGTTGGAGGTTGACAGGATAGTGATGGGAGGGACATCTCACGTCTGTGAAGTCCTGGCTTCTGAATGCGTACAAGGAACTGACGTCAAAAGTTCTGGTGTTATCGTCTCCGTGCCCACACTCGGGAGTCCATCTCACACACGTTACTTTGGTGGAGAAACATAAGAAGACTCTGGTGGGACGGCAATCTCCTAGGGCGCCCTATGAGGGAAGCCCTGGTGTGCCTTTTAAGGTTCGCTGTGAGATAGTAATTCGTCTTCTACTGACCACCCATCTGCCCATCTGATGACAGAAGTACTTACCCCAACGTGGAAATTGGGGCTGGTGTTGCTCCCACGTGCTGCAGCCCTGCGGGGGCTGCCGTCTTTATGGGCTTTATGACCTGGCCTAACAGGTCACAGTTGTTCCGATTGTCTTCTAAGCTCTACCCTGTTCCCTGTCCGTGAGGAACCCATTGCACCCATCAGTTTGGTTTTGGAAAGACACTATGTCTAATCATCATTTCCCTGGAGTTGTTAAAAACCAATTCGCCTTGAGTGTTAAAGTCCCACTTGACTTTCAAGTCAGTTCAAGTTTCTGGGTTGTAGATGCATCTCCGATACAGACTATTTCGTTTTGTCAAATCCCATGGAGTTTTAGTCATAAGTTAAGGAATGTTTAATGGAATATTTTATGTGGGCCTAATTTCTAGATGTGGATTCACTGGAAACTGGCATTTCTGGCTTGGAGTTAAATGTTCATGTTTCAATGATGGTTATCAATGCGACGTCCTCTGAAGCGTTCAAATACAAATCTCACCATGAATTAGCGAAAGGAAACAAAAATGAATTCGTTTTCGAAGAGTAACCCGTGTTCACACCCAACAGACCAGGCCTTGAATATGCTTCTCAGTGGAAGGGTAGCAGCTGATGTTGACAAGGAGGGTAGTTGAGCTCCTTCAGGGAAGATAGGGAGGCCCCGAGGTCCCGCCGCCCTGATCTCCCATTCTGACTCTCGCTCACCAGCCCATCTGCCCTCTTCTCATGTCTGTCGCCAGCACCCACGCAGGCCCTGGGGTTGCCTGGTCCCCAGGTGTCAGGGGAGTGAGGCAGGCCCCTGACGATCCCCACGGGCCACCAGACCGATCAGGTGGCAGTAATAACACCTAGAGCACAGCCAGTACTTGTGTGATTCATCGCGGAGCATTGCACGTAGGGAATTTCGTTCAGTCTTCACGAAATATGAACATCTCTCACCTGCAGAGCTTTGGTGATAACACCCATGACATCAACACCGAATAGCTCTGCAAGGCTCAGTGATGTGTACATGCATCCTCTGCGATTCCTGGATATTTCTTATCTGTTCTCTTGTTCTTAAAGATTCACGTTTGGTCCTGAGGGGATGATCAGTATATGTTTGCTGTGTGCATGTCATAAATACTTTAGACCCTGGGTGAGGAAATAAAGCAGTGGATTGAAATAAGCAGTGTAGCCTTCCAAAATGGGAATGCTAATGTGTTTGAACAGTTGCTTCCAGGAACAAAGTTTACATCTTCACATGGCCATCCATATAATGAAAGAGTGTAAGTGATTATATTGCATGGATCGAGGTCACAAACGTTTTCTGTAAAGGTCCAGATAGTAAATATATTAGGTGTCGTGGGCCTGGTGGTGCCTGAAGCCCGTACAACACTCCTTCTGCTGTGGGACAGCAGCCACGGACCGTAGGTGGACAGATGGGCGTCCCAATAAAACTTTATTGATAAAAGCATCAGCAAGTGGATTCGGCCCTCGAACAAATGGTAGTTTCCCAATTCATAGTAAATATCTAAGTTCAGATGTCCTAAATAACCACGGTCAATTTTGGAAAATAGAAAATAGAATATAACTCTTGGTCTCTTTTCAAATTGTATTACTTGCAAACTCACACAACAGCGTCTAAAGCTACTGCCTGCCGGCATGTGGCTCCCCAGACGGGCCCGCCGCTGCTGTGCCGGCCGAGCAGTCAGGACGGAGCTGGGGCAGGAGCTGCAGGAAGGCCAAAGCCCGCAGGTGTTCCCTCCGTAGAAGTCAGGGAGGAACGCAAGCAGCCCGCAAGGTTTGGGGAGGAGAAAGAGCTTCTAGTACTTTCAGACCTACATCAACCTGCCGGCCAGAAAATATCTCTAAATCATCCCGGAAACCGTATGGATGTAAAGTCAAAGTAAAACCAGTTCCCGCAGGTATTGCCGCACGTGGACACACGGGGAAATTACGTGTCAAAGCCCAACAGCAGAAGCATGATAAGCCACCAGGTGCTCAGTGATGCTGATGTTGTGTGCGTCATGCACAGGCAACGCCGCCGTGCAGGCCCCGGCTACGGGGCGGGTCAACAGCACGCAGCTTGGTAAAATGAGATCCAGCCAGTCGGTTTTCCCAAGCACGCTGTAACCCCACAACAAAAATACAGAGAACATGGGAAGTAAAATACCGAAACGAAAGAGAATTATTTTAAATCGCAATAGATTTTGCATCAGAAGCTCGATAAAGGGATTAATCTTGAGGAAGACTTTAATGATGCCATAGATTATTTTTTAAAGGGCTATTTTATGTGTGTCTCAAACTTATCTTATTTGGGATGTTGAATTAGTGGTATAAATCACTCAGTTAAAATGCAGAACATTAACTGGTATTTTCCAGTGAAAGGATTTGCTAGAATGCGTGTTGCTCTAAAGCAGCACTGTGACCATTAATAGATTATTTCAGAATAGACCAGAACAGGAGAGAACGCGTGGTAGGAATTGGTAGAAACACAAGTCACGGACGTGGTACAGCCAGGTTGCCCTAAGTAGTTGAGAAAGGAGAGATCTGTAGTCCCGCATGTCATCCATGTGGGGCAGAATTGTGGGTTAAAAGGTTGGAGGCGAGCAGACCGGGGAACAAATCCTAATTCTACCACACGAACTCTGCAACTTTGGAGAAGGCACTTAGCTCCTGGAATCTGAGCCTCAGTCTTCCCATCAGTAAAATGGGCATAATACAGTTTCTTCTTCATGGGAGCATTATCAGGGTTGAATGAGGTGTGAAGTATATAAAGCGCTCAACTTAGTCCTTGTCACAGAAGCTAGGCTATTATGTCAAGGATCTGTGCTGCTTTTGAAATGAGCAGTGGCTACCTTTAAATTTTAGACGGAGGTGCTCGATTCCCTTCCAGATTGTGAGTCCCCTGGTTCTGGGGCCTGGGGGTCAGCACTAGAAAGGGTTGAGTTGGACCCAGGCTCCCTGATTTCTTGGGAGAAGCTCTTAGGAACAGGAGCGCAGCTGGCAGGCGGCCGATTCATGGACAGTCCAGCAACATCACATGTGAGGTACAGCACGCTCAGGGACGTCCCCTCCACCTGGGCATCGTGCATCCATAGTTTCTG
Source organism: Canis aureus (assembly GCF_053574225.1). Lineage (NCBI taxonomy): Eukaryota > Metazoa > Chordata > Mammalia > Carnivora > Canidae > Canis > Canis aureus. Next base: position 63,878,364 of record NC_135622.1, read on the forward strand.
ATGACAGCTCGGCGTTCTGAGGGCGTGGGTGTCCTGATATGGAGAAGCGTCTTGTGCCTATTCCCAGATCTTAGGACAGTGCCGACTGTGAGTGTCGGGCTCCTGACATTGGTCCCCACCAGCGAATGCGTGGGTCACCATGCTGTGTAAAGGCTTGTTAGCATGTTTGTGACACAGAGAGAGCTGATGTGGAATGGCTGCTCGTACATGGTGTTAGGCGTGAAAAGTAGGCTATGGACTCTCTGTATTGTGTCCCGACATTTGTGTAAGAGAGGTATGAAATATATACAAACACACATTGACATATACACACATGTGCATATGCACATGTGCACACACATATAGGCACACATATGCATGTATATAGATGTACACCCGTGCATACACACATGTATATATGCACACAGCATATGCACATATACCCACATGCATGTGTATATGCACATACACACACGCACACACCAACTTATCTATACATGACACATGTACACATACATATGGATATGCATATACACATATACGTACGCGTGCATCTTTACACACATGCATGTACACATACACATGCACACATATATACAAATATACACATGCACATAGGCATATACATATATACACACATTAAAATGCATAGGTATAGGCATAGGCACATGCTTACACATATACACACATAGATGTGCACCCATAGACACAGACACACATGCATGTGTACACTGACATTCATATACACACACACGCATGCATACTTTTTTTACTGGGGGCGTCAAAGCTGGCAGGACAACTTCCTTGTTGCCCTGGGTCATTATTTCCCACCTCCCTTCCTGGCGTGTGCCTGTAGTCCTACTTTATTTTATTTTATTTTTTTTAAAGATTTCATTTATTCATTTATGAGAGACTCAGAGAGAGAGTGAGAGAGAGAGAGGCAGAGACATAGACAGAAGGAGAAGCAGGCTCCTCGCAGGGAGCCCAACGTGGGACTCGATCCCCAGACCTGGGATCGTGGCCTGAGCTGAAGGCAGATGCTCAACTGCTGAGCCACCCAGGCGTCCCTGTAGTCCTACTTTAAATGAAACACAGTGTGCCCGCCCAGGCCCCACCTTTGGCCTTTCCCACCAAACCCCCAGTCAGTTGGGGAGCCTCACCAGGGGTCAGTCTCCACCTTTCTTCGCCTGGCCCCACACCACCCGCAAAGTGCCCACTCTTAAATCTGCAGACACTGGTGCACTAAGCTGAGGCCACCTGCTGTCTTGGGCACTTCTGGTGCTGTGTTTCTTACAGGGATGAGTGGAGGGAGGAGGGCTAACTGGTATTTAAAGGAAATAGATGCCTGGGTTGTTGGGTTTTTTTTTTTTAATAAAATGAATTGTTCAATTGCTGGCTCTAAATTCAGTCACATAAACGTGTGATTTTGTGTATTTATGCAACACATTTTTGAGGCAACTACATGCCAGGCATTACAGACACGAGAAATGGAATTATGGAACTCTGCCAGCAAGTTGTTTATGTTTAACCATTTAATGGGCAGGGGTGCACATAAACCAAATAAAGAAAAATTAACTGCATGCTGTGAGAAGAGCTATGAAAGTGGTATGTGTAAAATAATAAAATGGAAGACATCCATACACACAGAACACAGGCTCCAAAGTGGGTGAATGTAGATATTCCTGGAGAAGGCGGGTAGGGTGCTGCAGGACTAAGCGCTGGGCCATGCTCAGAGCGCTTTCCCACCTGTCCAAGATGCATGGATACTTTAGACTTGGTACCAGCCTCCGGAGACCCAGAGTCTGGGCCTGGGAGCAGGGAAGGGTGTGGGCTCTGTGAGTTCGGGCTAAGTGCTGCGGACGGTGGGGATTGCAAGTGAGTTTAAGGGAGGGGAGACGTGAGCTGACCTGCCCCTGGTGATGACGTATGCAGGGTGCAGGGCAGGTTCAGGAGCTGGGTAGAAGGGGACTGGTGAGAGTCCAGGGCCGTGGAGGGTCTCAGCCAGGGCAGGACTGGGTGAGATGAAGGCGCAGGGGTGTGTGCAAGCCAAGGAGACAAGTGTGTGTGGTGTGCCACCGCTGGGAGGTGTGACTGCACACACGTAACACGGCCCTGACAGCACGGAGAGGTCATCCACTCCGACTCCCAGAACCTCAGTGATTTCACCTGTGAAATAGGTGGACCGTCTCCCGCTTCACCGGGTCGTCGCTGATGCCGTAGAACAATGCACGTAGCACGCAGAGCCCAGGCCAGCGCACGGCTCAAGCCCTTTAAATTATAGTTACTGCTGTTATTATTCATAAAGAACCAAGACACACTTGCTTCGTCATAAAGATTAAGGCAGAAGTAATCTGATTTACATCTGTGCTGTGCTTTCTGCTTTTCAAATCAAAGTGCCTTCACTCTCCATGCAGCTGTGTAGAGATGAGGAAGCGCTCCATGAACTGATGGAGGAAGATTTCAAGGATACTTTGTTAGAGAAAAAAGCAAGATGCAGAAAAGCAGCAGAAATATGAACACACATACATATATTTGCTTGTATTTGCATAAAATTCTAGAAGGGTAGACCAGAAGCTAATAGAAATGTTTATGGGAGTAGTCACTAGACAGAACAGGCAGGTCTGGGGGCGCCCTCTTTTTTTTTTTTTATTTACTTGTTTGTTCCTTTTGCATGTATGTTTGAAGCATGCAAGTGGAAGGAAGGAGACACAGGCAGGGGAAGGATGGAGGCGGGGGCGGCGGGGACCCGCGGCGGGAAGCAGGAGGGCGGGAGCGGCCCGGGGAGGAGCAGATCGGGGCCCGGGGCCCGACAGCACAGACTCACCTGCTTCCCCAAGCTCCTCCCCTAAAATCCTCTCGGCCAAAATGTGTCTTACAAAATCTAAAAATCAGACTTCATATCATTGCTTGTGCACTTACGCAGGAATACGGTTATCATTTAAAGTCTAAAGTTTTAAAATTTTTAAAAGAAAGTATCTCTAAAATAGCATTCAGGAAATAACCCTAGATGAGAACAAACGGAGGGCAGAGCGGCGGCTGTGGGAGAAACTAGGTGACGAAGGGCCAGCGACTTGACCTCTCGGTTGCGTTTTAGACGGTGGAGGATGCACAGGGAACTGGTTACCGGTAATGGGAGGAGATGTGAACAGGAACTGTATATTTTATGATGTGACTGAAACAATGTTAACTTTCTTTTTTGTTAAGATTACACTTAGGTTATGGAGGAAAATGTGGGTTTTTTCTTTTTCCCTAATGGATGAATGCTGAGGATTTAGGTGTGAGTGGTCCTGATGTCTGCAGCCCACTTTCAAATGGTTCAGAAAAATATGTGCAGGTGTGTGTGGTGTGTGCACATGGGGTGTGCATATGTGTGTGTGCGTGTGTGGTATGTATCTGTGCACACGTATGTCTGTGTGTGCATCCCTGTGTGTGGTGTATCTGCATGTACATGTGGGGTGTTTGTGTGGTGTGCGTGTGTGGTGTATCTGTGCACCCTGTGTGTGTGGTGTGCGAATCCATGTGTGCACATGGGATGTGTATATCTATGTGTGGTGTGTGTATGTGTGTGTGCACGTGGGATGTGTATGTGTGTGTGTGGTGTGTGTGTGGTGTGCGTATGTGGTGTTATCTGTGTATATGTGTGTCTCTGTGTATCCCTGTGTGTGGTGTGTGTATCTGTGTGTACACATAGGTATGTGTGTGTGGTGTGTGTATGGTGTGCGTGTGTGGTGTATCTGTGCACACGTGTGTCTGTGTATCCCTGTGTGTGGTGTGTGAATCCGTGTGTGCACATGGGATGTGTATATCTGTGTGTGTATGTGTGGTGTGTGTATGTGAGTGTGCATGTGGGGTGTTATCTGTGCAGATGTGTGTCTGTGTATCCCTGTGTGTGTGGTGTGTGTATCTCTGTGTGCACATGGGGTGTGTGTGTGTGTGTGCGTGGTGTGCCTGTGCACACGTGTGTTTGTGTGTATCTCTGTGTGTGGTGTGTGTATCTACATGTGTACATGGGGTGTATATGCATGAGTGGTGTGCGTGTGTGGTGTTATCTGTGAACATATGTGTCTCTGTGTATCCCTGTGTGTGTGGTGTGTGTATCTGCGTGTGCACGTGGGGTGTGTATGTGTGTGTGTGTTATATGTATGGTGTGCTTGTGTGGTATATCTGTGCACACATGTGTCTGTGTATCCCTGTGTGTGGTGTGTATATCCGTGTGTGCACATGGGGTGTACCTGTGTGTGTGGTGTGCGTGTGTGGTGTTATCCGTGCACATGTGTGTTTGTGTGTGTATCCCTGTGTGTGATGCGTGTATCTGTGTGTGCATGTGTGTGTATAGTGTATCTGTGTGTGGTATGTAAGTGTGCTGTGTATGTCTCGGCGTGTGTGTGTGGGAGCGTGAGCACGCGTGTGTGATTCTGGTCCCCCGTATGAGCAGGCGTGTGTCACATGGTCGGTGAAGGCACAAGGTAACCTTACTGCCCCCAGAACCTTGAACGTGCATTTACGACGTTACAGACAGAGGGGCGCCTGGGGGCGCAGTCGGCTGAGCCACAGGTCGTGACCTCGGGGTCCTGGGATCGAGCCCCGGGTCGGGGTCCACGCGGGGAGAGTCTGCTTGGGATTCCCCCTCCCGGCTCCCCTCGCCCCCCTTGTGCGCCCGCTCTGTCTCTCTCGCTCTCTCATAAGTAAATCCTTAAAAGCTGGTGCGACGTTACAGGCGGGGAGTAGGGCTCAACCCCTTCCCCACTTAGCTGAGGGTCTGCCCTGGGGGTGAAGCCGCCTGCGCCCTGCTCCCCCCACCCCAGGCCGCGCTCAGCCCCCACAAGCACGACGCCCCCGATTTCCGGGGCCGAGAAGCCCGTGCACACGGGGACCTTCCGAAGCCCAGGCGCGTGCTCACGCCGAGCCGCACGGGAGCCCTGGCTCCAGGCGGCTGCACCCGTCAGTCACGCGGCCCTCACCTGAGCAGCTGAGACAAACTCCATTAGAGCAGGTGCCCGGGGGGGGGGGGGGGGGGGGGCCCGCGCAGAGGCCAGGCCAGGGGTGCGGCCAGGAGACAGGGAGCCCCTCCCGCCCGGAAGCCGCGCAGGCCCTGCTGGGAAGCCCACCTTTCTTCACGTCCTCGGAAATCCAAAGTGAAACTCAAAATTTGTCACCGCCCTAGTGCCTGTAACTCAGCGGCACGCACTAGACAGAAGGGACTGTCAGTCAGTCGGGGTTTCTGGGGGTGGGGGGCCGGAGACAGCGCCCCGAGGCTCCAGGCCAGTTAGCAGGGAGAGAAAACACCCACCTTGGCGACCCTCAGCTGCCGGAGGTCAGGCGCTGGGACCCTCGCCTGGGGGGCGGAGTGGGCCCCCTGCTCCTGCTCCGTGCCCTGCAAGCCCCCCTCACCCAGACAGCACCCCAGAAACCAGGCACGAGATCAGAAGAGACGGGATACCCAGGGCCCCAGGCACTGTAGCCTCGGAGCTTCTTCCAAAGACCCGGAAAAGCAAAAGGGAAGGGAGGGAGGGAGGGAGGGAGGAAGGGAGGATGAGAGGAAAGAGGAAGAGAGGCAGGAAGGGACAGAGGAGGGAGGGCGGGGGCAACACAGGTGAAGCCTGGGCCTCATTCTGGGAGGAAACAGAACCTACCTCCCTGCTCAGCCTCAAATGCTCAGAAGCATCGTATTATCATTATAATCACGTGAAAACAAAATAGATAAAATAAGGTAAAGTCAAGTCATTCCCCGAGTGGCCTCAGTCCCCAAGAGGGTCTAGTGGTGCCCACTCATCTCCCAGGAGCCACGGAAAACTACGCGTAAAACACACGTGTGCCTCCTCACATCGGAGAAGCGTGGCGCTTCCGTGGGGATGGCGCCGAGGACACGGCCGCCCCGGCAGCGGCCCGCGCGTGGGGTTCTGTGGCAGGGAAGCACCGTGTCCCCCCGCAAATGAGAGGAGCAGCGAGCCGGCCTTCCGCTCGTGTGCACCCCGCGAGGTACCCGGTCGCCACTTCCTGACAGCCCGAGCCGAAGGGCGACAGCGGGGATGTCACGGTCATTTTGTGTGTCCGCCTTGTTTTGTTTTTGTGCTTTTCACCGCAACAAGCAGGGGCTATAAATCCTATTTCGGTTAGAAATCTTTCAAATGCTCTGTCAGGAGCTCGCAGCTAATGATTTGCTCTCATGGAAAATACGAGAACTTGTAACCTGAGCTGCTCGGTCCCAGCCACCATCCACGCACATGCGAGGTGATATGGAGGCCCCGGCCTGGGAGCTCAGAAAGGGGGGAAAGCAGAGACCGCGCCCACCCGAGGGGCGGACGCAGGGCCCCCGAGGGTGCTATCAGCAAGGCCGCCGTCGTGCGTGCGAGGTTGCCCGGACCCACCAGGCTACCGAGCGGCTGAGCCCAGAAGCGCAGTGACAGCGGAAGCCAGGAGGAGCACACTTGGCGCTCACCGCACGGCCTGGCGCGGGCTGGGCAGCCCCGTCACCCTGTGGCACTCACAGCTGGAATTTGGGGCCTTCCGGGGAGCAGTGGGCCCTTGGCGGGTGTGCGGCTCGCGTGGGGCTGGGCGACCCGTTCTGTTGGTGGGAAACCAGATGTGGGATCCCCATCTTACCTGGAGGGAAGGTGGGAGGTGGAGCCCCGCCAGCTGGAGGGCCCGGCCTGAACCCACCACCTCCCGGGGCCGCTCGGCAAGGCCACCGCTGTGAGGACCACCTGCCAACGCAGACGCCTCGTCCCTTGTCCTGGCTCTGCCCACACACGTGCCCTGCACACCGTCTGGTGTTGCCACGTGCCTGCCTGCCAGGGAGGGACCCCGAATCATCGGGTCCAGAGGTCGTGTCTCCCTCAGACACGTGCAGACGGACTCTCCCCCCGGACGTCAGTCTGTGAGCCTGGAACCCGAGAGTGTGAGTCTGCCCCGAGTAGACCGTTCCGCCTCTGCAACGACACGTGGCACCCGCCACCCAACAGTGTCTCAGGAGCGGTTCCGGGACCACCTTCAGGAGAGTCACCCTGGGTAATGTTTCTCACGCAGATTTGTGATCGCCACTCAAGACCCTCGCCTCAGAATCTCTAGGAATGGGGCCTGGATGTGAGATTTTTAACCAACACCCCACGTAGTCTTACGCATGTTAATGAATAGCTGCTCCCCACCCCCACCCCGAGCCTGTTCCCGAACGGGTGAGCTCCCATCTGCTGGGCTCACGGGAGGGATACGGGCTTCCCACCTCCTGGTGGTCCTGCTCCATCACCAGAGGCCCCGTGACCCTATCCACACACACGCTTCTAACCCCGTCACCTGCGCCCCGACCAATGTACTTATTCATCCTTCTCTTTTTTGAGAGATTATTTTTTGTATTTTGTGTTGTTGGCGATGGAAGCCTCACCAGGTACACAGTGGCTCATGGGCCCTGAGAGTTATCCCCGAGCTTCGAGGATGGCCCAGCTTCTCTCTGCTGGGCCCCCACGCCTCCTGTGTCCCCAACACGATCGCTCCAAAGCCAATTCAAGTCAGTGGGTGACTTTACCTGGAAACACTTCAGCATGAATTTCTTAAACATAAGGCTCTTTTGTGAAAGCGTGACCCCCCCCCCCTTTGGCCCTTTCAATAAGTCTGAAATGTCACCGAATATCTGCTGAGGATCTGAAGTTCCCAGATTGCCTCAGATTTACTTTCATGGTCTGTTTGTTTGAATCAGAATCCAAATAAAGTCCACAGCGCGTCTTGGCGATGTGAGACCCAGCCTGTCCCTCCTCCCTGCGGCCCCTGCCTCTGGGGCCCGGTGGTGGTGACACCAGCCGCTTGTCTGGTAGAGGGTCCCGTGGCCTCGCCCCTGCCGGCTTCATCCCTGCAGTGTCCCTCCAACCCCGCGTCTCCGAGAGGTGGGTTTGTGGGGGGCCCCTGGCTACACCGCACACCTCAGCCTGTCTCCCCCTGTGCAATGCCACGTGGGGCGGGGGGCACCCATGCTGTGCAGGCTCCCAGCCTCACCCTCCATTAGAAAGTCACCCGTCAATCTCATCACCTGGGGGTTGGAACCAATGCTCGGGCCATGGCGCATGTTGCCTCGAACCACCGTGTCGCTGGGTTGACCACATGTACTCTGTTGTGTCTTCTTCATTTATTAGGTATAGTATTCCTCAAGTCTTGACTCCTTTTGTACACGAAACTAAATTCTTCCTTGACTTTACCCCTTTCCCCGCGATGATAGCCTTCTCTTCCGGGGAGGATTATAAATTCTAAGAGGTGGAAAGACCTTTATTACGGCAAAAATCTGGTACCTCGTGAGGTTTTGCTTCTGTTTGCATGGCTTGCGGAGTCCCTCTCATGTACACACTGATGCGGGTGGCGGGAAAATAGGAGCTAGCATCTTCGGGATGGAGGGTCCAAGCGTGCTGCGTTGTGGGCACATGCGTTACCGACAAGGAATCCCAGGTTGCCTCTCACCCGTGGTCACCCAGCTGGGAAGTGCAGCCCTGGCCCCAGCCCGGAGCCCGAGCCCCTGCATCTGAGCTCCTCAGCTGCACCCACTAAGCACTTCCTGCATGTTCCCGAGAGTGAGGACGGAAGGGAAAAAGGAGCACAGAGAAGAGCACCCCGAAAGACATGCAAGTTATCAGTCAATGTCATACAAAGGGTGTAAGCCTACCTGTCCAGGTACAGCTTCAGGGGCTTGAAAGGTCATCCAATTGGTAACGGGGCTGGAGATTGCCGGGCTTTAACATCTGGAGGCGGCTGCAGGCTTTTCCACCCCTGTAAGAGGAGGTCTTGAGCCCCCAGCGATGGGTGGGATGACCAGTGGCCCCTGGCTAGAGCAGGTCCCTCACTGGCATCAGGGACCAGCTGCACTGGCCTCCTGCACGCGTGTGCAGGTCCGTGGGTGCTGGCCCGGGCGCCGTGCCTGCCCCAGCGGTGACCCCCGTGCTCCCAGAGCACCTACGGTCTGCGGGGGCAAGCCAGGCCAGAATCCCCGGCCACACCTGCCATGCAGGGACTAAAGGGAGTGTCCACGTCTTCACCACCACCCAGGGCACACCTGAGCACCCCACGAGAGTGCCCTTGCAGTGGGGACATGGGCCGATCAGTGGCCAGCGTTGGAGCCACACGGCGCCATCACAGGCGACCATGGAGCGTGTCCAGAAGAGCGTCTGCACCGGATTCTAACAGCCCACGCGTGCGTTCGGTTCAGGTGGACAAACGGGTCCTGACCACCAAGCAGACAGCCCCGGGCGTCCCCGAGCACTTCCCTGGGCAGACAACCCGGCCTTGCCCAACGTGGGGGCAGGAGCTCACCGCCGTCCCAGCGTCGGCCACTCGGTAAAGCCTTCCATCCCGGGGAAAGAGGCAGGAGTGGGCAAGCTCCCGTTTGTGGCCCAAGAAGCTGTCTCCGGTGTTAGGTCACGCTGTCACCAAGGCTGGTTGTGTTTGCCGCCCGCGGCCCAGGCTACCCTCCGCCCCCCGCGCTTCCATGGAGCAGAGGCCCGGCAACCCGGTCTCTGTCACCTGCCAGGGAAGAGCAGGTGACCATGAGCCACCGCCCGCCTCCGCCTGGCCCTCCTGTCGACGGCAACACCTTCCCGTAGGCTTCCAAGCATGTGCGTGTGCACGGGGTGCGTGTGCACACGTGCTTGCATGTCTGTGGTGTCTATGTGCATGCACGGTGTGCGTGGCATGGGGAGGAGAGGGGCTAGCGGGGCCGTGACTGAGGAAAGAGCCGGTGCACGTGACATAAACCGCGGCGGGAGCCAAGACGGTGGCCGGCCGAGTGCAGGCTCCCACTCTGAGCCCACGCGTGTCCAGAGGGCAGACGCAGGGCTCAGCGGGACGCGCCCCCACCGGCTTCGTGAGCGGCGGCCCAGGGACGACAGCCTGGAACACGCAGCTTGCTGGTGAGCTGCCTGCGTGCCAAGCGTGCTGGTTCACACCTCCTTGTGAATCTGCCAAACCTTCCCTTACAGATTTTTCTCCAAGAAACAACGCAGGGAATAAGAAGGTTGTTTTTTAATTCTTTTTTAATCTGACTGGCGAGAGCCAAGGCGTATTTAAGATTCATCCTGTTGGCAACACTCCAATCCCACTGGCCACGGGCATGGCGCTCCCCGTGCCGGCTCGAGGGACAGGTGTGACGGAGGGGAGTGGTCCTCGGAGCCCAGAATTGCCTGGATGCAGCCGTCAGGGCCGCCGGCCCACCCAAGACGTGCATGGAGTCCCCACCAGGAGACCATCGGGGAGCCCACAGGGGCCGGGGCCGGGGCCGGGGCCGGGGCCCCAGGAGCGGAGTGAGGCTGTGGGGCCGCGTCCCCTTCGCAGCTCCACGTGTGCCTCCGTTCACAGCCCCAGTTGCTCGTCCTCCGGGGAGTCTGCACCGCGGCCGCACTGTCTGCCGTCGTTGGAATGACAGGGAAATAAAACCCAGTCTGTTGGCACGAGAGGCACCGGCTGCTGCACGCAGAGTCCCAGGGACCGGCCCGGGTGACGACAATCTCAGCAGGAGCAAACCAGTTCTACGGCAGCTGATATTTTCTCTCTGAGTTCAGTGAAGGCCAACATCCATAGCCTCTAAGAAACACAGACAAGGGAACGAGAAGGGAGGCCGCGGCATTTCTGCTTCTGCGCAGGCCTGCGTCGCCCGAGCTTCTCGGGGACCTCTGACCTTGTCCATAAGCAAAGTCATTAAGGGCGTCTGGCGAAAATCGGAGTGAAATTGAAACAGTCACCTGCAAACCAGTGCAAACCTGTGTCTGAGCCCCTAAGGGGCCACAGTGACAGAGCAGTGCTGGTACCACCCGGCGTCCAGCGGGACACCAGCGCCGTCCAGGTGCCGCCGTGCCTGGACGGGACGGCCAGAAACCCTCAGATTCCCTCCCAGATTGAAAGAAACAAAAGGCAAGAGAGAAAAAGCTGTTGTGCTTTGTTCGAGACCTTGGCAAGGTCCAGCTAGAACCTGCTTGCTTTCCCCTTCTCGGAAGACGGTCTTGCTGCCCTGAGTCGCGGTCCTCCTGGAAGTACTTCCTGGGATGTCAGCCCCCGGCAGGGCCTGCCAGGGGGACAGCTGGTGTGACGTCAGCCCCTTCCCTCCACGGCACCTGCTGGGGGTTCCCTGTGTGACCTAAGCATCCTGGCGGCACCGACTGAGGGGTACCTCCTGGGACATCAGCCCCCTGGTGGCACCTGCTGTGGGACGTCAGCCCCCCAGTAGGGCCTGCTAGGGGGACCCTTGGTATGATATCAACACCTTCCCCCAGTGGCACCTGCTGGAGGTACCTCCCTCCTGGGACGTCAGCCCCACCTCCCTCCCGCAGCACCTGCTGGGGGTGCCCTGTGTGACGTCAGCCCCCCAGCAGGGCCTGCAAGGGGGACACCTGGTGTGACCTCAGCCCTTTCCCCTGGTGGCACCTGCTGACGTCAGCCCCCCCACCACAGCCCTGCCCCCCGCCACGGCGAACTGAAGGACAGACAGGCCCTGAGCACCGCGCTCCTTTGGGGAGGCTGGAAACACCTGAATGGCTCCAATGAATTGAGTGCAATAAACTTCTAATCCACGTTTAATTTTTAGATTAGGCCTGTTCTCCGACTTGCTCATGAGAGTTGAATAGGCTGTTTCACTGAAGGTATTTTACATAAAAACACGTAATTCTCGGTTTATTCACGTGGGCTTAGGTAAACTCCGAGAGGACACTCGTCCTTTCCCGGCCTCCCTTCCAGGGCAGGACTCCGCTCTTGAGCAGGTGTCACGGAAGCGGCGGGAGGTGCCGTTTTTCTGGGAACCGGGTCGGCCTTTGCGCTCTCTGGCCCTCGGAGGATCGAGGTGTGGCAGCGCCGACTCCAGGATCGTGACCGGTTTCCACCGGGCCGCTGGGCGCGGAGACGGGCATCATTCCTCCTGCGGCCCCAGCGCAGCGCGAGGCTGGCCCACCTTCAGGTTGGAGCTGGGAAGGCACGAGGTCCCCGAGATGCACGCAGGTTCCTAGTCCGTGAGCTAAAATTCAGCGATATCCTCCTGGGAGAGTTTTCCAGCCGCTTCTTCCATTTGTTTCTTTTTCATCACATTAACAGGTTTTATCATGCAGTTTAGGAATTCACTTTGTACAGAGAAGCAACACATTTAGGGCAATAATAACATTTTAAAATGCACTTACCTACCTATCTTTTCCACACCAGACACCCGCCGTGTGATCTGAGGGATATTCTTATGTGACCACTTTTAAGGGTCTCAGAGTAGTATCATTTCTTTTTCTTTTCTTTTTTTTTTTTTTATGAGCACAGAAAGTCAGGCTTGGGGTGGGGGCAGATGGGGAGGAAGCCATGGAACAGGTTTTGAAATGCCGGGTGCCTGAGACCAACACTCACTGGCGGAAGGAGGACACGAAAGAGACAGAAAAATAAGTTGCAAAACGCTGAGATGGGAATCGAAAGAGGGAGGACGCGGGTGGCTCGGGACTGCTCCGGGGCGCTCACGGCCTCACTCGGGCGCATGGCCGACGGCTCTGCGGGGCTCGGTGCACCCCGCGTGCTGGGAATCACGGCGTGGAAATCTAGGGCAGTGGATCGCCGTGGGAAGATCGAGGCTTGAGAGGCAGGCAGGCCTGGGCCCACACCCCGACCCAGAGCGGGGGGCGTGGGTGCGTGGGACGGGCGGTGACGTAGGACCCACGGCACGTCCTGCACCCCTGCCGGGGGGTCTGGCTCAGGGACCATCAGGACGTGCTAGCAATTCACGGAGGGAAACATATTCCTGTCTTTCACCATCTGCGTGAAGAAAGTAGGACTTCAGAAGGACGCTGGGTCATGCTTAAGGGCTCTGAGGGTCACAGACTTTACTCCCGGGGCCAAAGTCCCATTCTAGGACCTTAGGTGACCATCCGGCTGTGACATTAGCACCGGGAGAGAGGGGCGCCTCCCTGGGTATGTCAGGCACTCAGTGATGACGACACGAGTGAATTTTATTTTTTAAGTTTACCAATTATAAAAATCCAAACCACCACGTTTTGGAGGGACTTGGCCTAGAGTTGCGGATTTGACTATACTACTCACTTTATTCTTTAGGTAGGTAATCAATAAATGCCTCATTAATTTCAAGTGCCAACAGGGTTATTTTTAATTTTCCTAGCTATCGAGTTAATAAATCTTAATTAATCTAAGTATTATTTAGGCAGAGTGGCTCACCCAACAGGTGGTGAATGGGTCTCCAACCCCGAGGCTGAGAAACCTACGTGTTGGGAGGGGTTTCCCCTTTCTCCGCTGTCTGGTGCGGCATCAGCAGCACCACCCCCGCCCCGGCCCTAATGGGCAGAATGGGGTCCTCACCGTGGGGTGTTGATGAGTCTCTGATGGCTGCGCTAAGCCCCTCACAGAAGTGGATCCCGGCGTGCCCCAACCCTTGCACACAGCGCCCCACCGTCTGGGGGCCCCTGAACCCCATCTTCTCTGGCCAGCAGCCCCTGCACCTCGTGCCTCACCGTCTCCCGGCCTCCACACACCGCCCCCCGGGGCCATGGGGTGTTCTCACAGGCTGGGGGGCCACCGGGAGCAGCTCCGCATGAGCGAGCACAGCAGGCTTGCCCATCGAGGCCGGGTCTGCGGGTGCCCACCGTGTGCTCAGCCTTCCCCACGGGCCCCCACTCCCCGACCGCACCAGCCAAGTCCTGATTTCCAAACCCAAGGGACGTTTGTGAGTCTAACTTCATGAGCCTCCAAACTGCATCTGACGTCACTGATCGCATTTACAGAGACCCCCCCCGCCGCCCTCCTTCCCCACTGCACCTGCTCTGTCCCCCTCTTGCTCCGTTGGCCCCCCGGGGCCTGGGCACCCCCGTCTCAGCCGGCTGTCTCCTCACCCTCCGGTCCGCGGGGCCACCTGCATGCTGAGGACCCTTCGGTCTGTTGCTCCCGCTCTGCTGTCCTCACTGAACTCCGGACCGTGTGCCTAGGAGCATCTTGACTTGATCCTGCTGGATGCCCCAAACCCAAAGCCTGGTCCTGGGGAGCCCTGGCCTTGGGCTGAGGCTCCTCCTCCTGGTGGCTGCCAATCAGTGACCTCACCATCCTCCAATCAGATGTGCCGAGATCACAGGCCTGTCCCCTCCTCATCCGGCAGACGGCCCCCCTTGTGCTGTCGGGTCCAACCCCTGCTGTGTCGCGCCCTCTGCACCCGGCTTCCCACACCCCGCTCAGGGTTTTATCATCTCCGGCCTTGGCCGCCCAAGGCCTCCTGACCCGGAGCCCTGGGTTCACCCGCGTCCGGCAGAGCCTCCTCCCGTTCACAGTGATCCACACGGTACGAATTAATCCACGCCGCTCCCCTGCCTCAAGCCCTTCGAAGCGGCGCCATCACCTCTGGGATTGAATTCCTTATCGCCTCTGAGCTTGGTGACGATCTGGGCCCTGCGGCCTCCCCAGCTGCCACTTCACAGCGTGCAGCCGACACATCGGGGTTCAGCCACCTGGGGGTGTCCCCACGACACCTGCCATCGCTGGTCCACGCCTCTGCATCCGCTGACTTCCGCCCGCAGGGACACTCTCTCCCCATCTGTCCCACTTGCCCTTCGTGGGCCTCCAGCATCCCTGTCCCTGCCATCTCCGTGTCCGCCCCCTGCCCACACCCAGGTTTTGGAAACAATCCTAAATTCCCCAGCGCTGATCTCCAGTACTCTGCGGTTTCCCACGGCGTCCTCGCGTGTTAGGACCTGCCACAGCTCCAGTCGCGGGTGCGGGGGGCTGACTCGGCATCGGCAGGACTGTGAGGACCCGAAACTGAGCGCGAGGCGGCGGGAGCACGCGGAGCTGTGGGGGGCGGGCGGCCTGTCGGGGCAGGAGGCGCGGCTGCGGGACTCGAGTGGCACACGGCGGCCGGTCCGCGCGCTAGGTCACGGCCCTGCAGAAATGGCTCTCTTGCCCCTACCCGCTTTAGGCCTTGGGTTCAACGCGACACGTTAAAGTCGGTCAAGTCACAGATTCTTCTTCGAACGTCATCACCGGGCGATCTCTGCTAAGTTGTCTCAGACGGAGGGCAGAGGGCACATTTTTATTTTTAATTTACTTACATTATCAGTGGAAACAAGGGCTTAATATTGTGTTTTCTTACCTCGTAAACTTTTACCATCCTGCCCAAGTCAGCCCTCCAGTCGGTCCTTCCCAAATTGTCTCCCTCCCTCCCTCCCTCCTCCCTTTCATCCCTCCTCCCCCATCTTCCCCTTTCATCCCTCCTTCCCCTTCCTCTCTTTATCATTCTTTTCCCTCTCCCTGCTCCATCACTCCCTCTCTCCCGCTTCTATCACTCCTTTCCCCTCCCCCTCCATCACTCCCTTCCCCTTCTCCCCTCCATCACTCCTTATCATCCTCCTCTCCCCCCTTCATTCCTCCTCCCCTCCTCCATTTCATCCTTCCTTTCCCCTCCCCTCTCCATCACTCCCTCCCTCCCCCTTTCCTTCCTGGAGGGCACTTCTCTCACATCAGAAACCTGGTTGTGTTTTTTTGCATCTTTGAACAAATACAAGATTGAAAGTGTTGAGCCATTAGGATGATGTTGGGAATTCAGGTGTTAGAAGGAATAGATACTTTGATGTGATTAGGTTCATACTCAAAACAAATTAATGTCATCATGACCTACCATGTGATTTCTCAGAAAAGATTTCGATTGTTCAGAGGGGAGCCAGGCAAGGCTCTGCGGGACCAGGGCCCTGCGGTGGACGGAGGAAGCACACACTTGGCCTGGGCCTGGGCTAGCTTGGCCGCTCTTCCGGTGTGCTCCCTTGTCCCAGCTCCCTCATCCCGGTGTGCTTCCTCGTCCTGCTGTGCTCCCTCATCCCGGCGTGCTCCCTCATCCCAGCTCCCTCATCCTGCTGTGCTCCCTCGTCCCAGCTCCCTCGTCCCTCTGTGCTCCCTCATCCCGGTGTGCTCCCTCATCCTATTGTGCTCCCTCGTCCCGCTGTGCTCCCTCATCCCGGCGTGCTCCCTCGTCCCGCTGTGCTCCCTTGTCCCGGCATGCTCCCTCGTCCCGGTGTGCTTCCTCATCCCGCTGGCTCCCTCATCCCGGCCTGCTCCCTTGTCCTGCTGGCTCCCTCGTCCTGCTGTGCTCCCTCGACTCGGTGTGCTCCCTCATCCTGACGTGCTCCCTCATCCCGTTGTGCTCCCTCGTCCCGGCCTGCTCCCTCATCCTGCTGGCTCCCTCGTCCTGCTGTGCTCCCTCGACTTGGCGTGCTCCCTCATCCTGACGTGCTCCCTCGTCCCGGTGTGCTCCCTCGTCCCGGCGTGCTCCCTCGTCCCGGCGTGCTCCCTCATCCCGGTGTGCTCCCTCGTCCCGGCGTGCTCCCTCGTCCCGGCGTGCTCCCTCGTCCCGGCGTGCTCCCTCGTCCCGGTGTGCTCCCTCGTCCCGGCGTGCTCCCTCGTCCCGGTGTGCTCCCTCGTCCCGGCGTGCTCCCTCGTCCCGGCGTGCTCCCTCGTCCCGGCGTGCTCCCTCGTCCCGGTGTGCTCCCTCGTCCCGGCGTGCTCCCTCGTCCCGGCGTGCTCCCTCGTCCCGGCGTGCTCCCTCGTCCTGGCGTGCTCCCTCATCCCGCTGGCTCCCTCATCCCGGCCTGCTCCCTCGCCCTGCTGGCTCCCTCATCCCGCTGCGCTCCCTCGCCCCGCTGTGCTCCCTTGCTGCGCCCCACCGACAGCTAAAACCTGGCCCGGATTTTCTACTGATGTGAGGAATGAGTGTCTTCACCTAGTTTTTAAAAATATCAAAAAGTTAAGAGGAAACCTAAGCTGTCAGCACATGTGAAGGGCCGGGGCCCCTGTTTCCGGAATGTTCTTCCCACGTCCTGGAGGCGCGGGGTCCTCAGGCCCGGAGAGTCCTTGCCCGGTCGGCCTCTGCCCCAGCCGGCTTCTCAAGGCCGCAACTTCAGGATCACTCGGGGTCTTCGCCGTCGCCCCTCGCCCCGCCGTCGCCCCCAGACCCCGGCCGGCGTGAGGCCCCTTCCCCCGCTCACCCAGAGCGAGGCCCAAGCCCCAGCCCAGGGAGCAAGGGGGGAGGCGGGGCGGGGCAGGGGCGGGGCAGGGGCGGGGCACGGCGGGCAGGGGCGGCGCTCCGGCATCCTGCACCCAGACGGCTCAGCACCTGCCTCAGTGGCGGTGGGAGGGCAGCGGGGACCGGCAGGGTCAGGGTCAGGGTCAGGGTGCGAGGTGCTCTCGCTGGGGACTCAGGCCGGGAGTCAGACTCGGATCAGCGCGGGTGGAGCGTCGGGCGGGCCGACACGAGGTCTCGGCAGGGCCCACGTGCCACGTCCGGTCCCCGCGCCTGCCTCCGACCCGCCGCGCGTAGTGGGGCCGCAGCACCGAGCCGCCGGGCCCTGCAGGGGCCGAGCCGCTCCCCAAGAGCCCCCGGGGCGGGCACATGAGCCCCCCCCCACCCCACCCCCGGTCCACCCAGGCCGCACACAGTCCAGTACAGGACACGGCGTCAGTGGAGCAAACCAGGTGCGCGGCTCAGCGGAGCCACCGCGTGCGCTCGGGGCTCCACGGCATAGGCTCGGGGCTCCACCGCGTGCGCTCGGGGCTCCACGGCATAGGCTCGGGGCTCCACCGCGTGCGCTCGGGGCTCCACCGCGTGCTCTCTCGGGGCTCCACCGCGTGCGCTCGGGGCTCCACCGCGTGCTCTCTCGGGGCTCCACCGCGTGCGCTCGGGGCTCCACCGCGTGCTCTCTCGGGGCTCCACCGCGTGCGCTCGGGGCTCCACCGCGTGCTCTCTCGGGGCTCCACGGCATAGGCTCGGGGCTCCACCGCGTGCGCTCGGGGCTCCACGGCATAGGCTCGGGGCTCCACCGCGTGCGCTCGGGGCTCTACCGCGTGCTCTCGGGGCTCCACCGCGTGCGCTGGGGGCTCCACCACATGCGCTCGGGGCTCTGACAGCAGTGCTCAGGGAAGGCGGTTCTCTCCGCGGTCCTCCGGAGCCTCCCTGAGCACAGTCTACAGACCACGACCGCGACCCCCTTCTGCGACCTGTGTCCCATGGACACGTGGCTCTATCCTCCGTGTTTGTGAGGCCACTCTCCTCTGACTTCCCCTTGGGCCTTACTGGCATCTCTATGGATAATTTTATGTGATTTTCATATTTTCCCACCTTTGCTCCACTCAAGAATTGAATTGGGAAATGAAGGGGGAAAAAGAGCCAGAAGGGGCGCCTACAGGGCTCAGCAGGTGAAGCGTCTGCCTTCGGCTCAGGTCATGATCCCGGGGTCCTGGGTTCGAGTCCTGCATTAGGCTCCCTGCTCAGCAGGGAGTCTGCTTCTCTCACTGCTCCTCCCCCCTGTTCATGGTCTGTCTGTCAAATAAATACAATACAATAAAATAAAATAAAATCTTAAAAAAAAAAAGAAAGAGCAAGTAAATGAAGAAAAGGAGGGATGGAGGGAAGACTACACATGCCTGGAGCAAAACCCAGGCCGATATTTTGCATTACCGTGGCCTCCAGGGCGCACGAGACCATGCAGGGGAGCGCGCATGCCCTCGGCAGGAACTGGCTGCCAGAGGGGGGGGCTCCCGTGGGGTCCGTGACCTGTAGCGAGGACACAAGGCACAGCACCCACCTTCTGGAGAGTCACGCGCGCTGACTTATGACAGGTTTTAAGAAATCGTCTGGTGGAAAGACCTGTTCGCCGCACTTTGCAGGTGTCTTCAGGTGCGTTTGACTTGGGGCGCTGCGGCCTGGCTGGCGCCTGCTGCTCCACAAGACCCAGAAAGGCAGGCGGCGACCCTGGGCCCCGCGCACCCCTGCACCGGCACCCGGGAGCTGAGAGATTCACCCTCTGCATGCACTCCAGCCTTTCCTGAAGAAACCACTATTAGACATTCCTGCCACGGCCCTGGAGCTTGCAGATAATTTATTCAGGCAGCAGGCACCGTGGGATCCGAGAGCCCCTGGAGGATGCAAGAGGTGTGATCCTGCATCCTCTTAAATTAGAGGTGAGCTCCCCACCCAGGTGGCCTCTCACTAATTGCTTCTAACAGAATTCTCTCTCTGGCTCCTAAAATGACGATTCAGCTGCAGTTGAAAGTTTGCAGTCCATGTCTGTGCTGCTTTCTTGAGGGGGAGAGTGAAAGGCAATGTGTGTTAAAATTAAAAATTGGAAGTCCCTCTGGCAGCCAGGAGACACGGCACCAGATGGACCCGTGTCTTTAAGCGACAACGCACTGCTGTCTGGTGGCCGCAGCGCCCCGCCATGTCCCCGGCTGTCCTTGTCTGGGATGCAGGCCTCCCGCCTGCACCTGCCTTGGCTGCCGTCTCAGCCCTCGCACGAGGTGGGCAGCCTGTCGGCCCCCTGTCAGCCCCTGAGCCACACGCCCCCTGGTCCTCCCACATGTAAAGAGCTCAGACTCCTTTGGTGTCCGGTTAAGGCCACCAGCTGAGAGGCCTCGGCCGGCCGGGTGGCTTCCACCGGAGAAGGCTTATCTCTGAGCAGAGAGGCAGCTGCAGGTTCTCCTGACTCGCTCACCCCGCACACTCCACAAGGACAAAGCCCGCCCCGGGGCACCGTGGGAAGGCTCCTGACGGGGCCTGCGGTCTCCCTGACGCCCACGGAGCTGCACGGCGTACCTGCCCGGGGACCCAGATCCCGCATCGCCAGAAACGCAGGTGTCCCTGTGAGCCGTTGAGCGCGACCCTGAGTCCTCCCAGCGTCTGGGGGAACAGGGGCCCTGGCGCAGACTTGAAAGCATCCAGGCTGAAATGGCTGTCTGATTGTGTTATTCATTATCACCAGAAGGAGAGTTTACTCTGGGAACGTGATTTGGTCATGGAATGCTCGTCTCCAAAACGCCTCTGTCTGAGAGATTTGCAAGGCACTGGATCTTTTCAAGCCTGCTAACAGCTGGAGTTCAGCTGCAGCCTCGGATGGTTTCTGAATGCTAATAACTGCAGTTCCCGGTTGTCACCGAGTCTCGTTGCTGAGAAGTGCCGTCTCGGAGCCGTCACCAGGCTGAGATGTTTCAGATGGGAAGGAACAAACCCTCCGGATCCTGTCCTTTCTTCTCCATGAAACAGATTGACTCAAGAGCCTTGTATTCAGTGCCAGTGGCTCGGAGGACGTTCAAGGTCGCCCTGGGCCCTGCCCCCCGAGAGTTGTGCCTGGAGCACCAAGGGAAACCATCGTGAAGTGTTTCTGTGGCTGACGGGGTCCATGTGGGTGTCAGCTCGTGGGTTAATGTGGGACGAATGCAGGGGGAGGGGTAAGGGAAAGCACAGAATCCATGCGGAATGGTGAGGATTGAGGCGCACCTCATGGACGCTGGTGCACCCTCTTCCCGAGCCCCAGCAACGGCACTGGGAGGGGGACAGAGCACCACCTGCAGCGCTTACAGGTGTGTCCCCATGGTCATCTGCGCCTCCGAGGGTGGGCTGAACAGCAGGGGCATCCCGGGCATGGCGGGCCACGTGACCCCAAGCCAGCACACGTTCACACGAGGGTGGTCACCTCATTCCCAGGCTGGCAAGTCCATCACATCTGTTTCCTTGATGCTTAAAGGGAGAAAATGCACTAATCTCTCAGCCAAATTGCATTATATTTTGTAAGAACCATTAGAAGAAATATAAACCATCCCCGCACGTGCGAACCCGGTCGTACAGCGCTCTGCGCTGCTGTGACATCCGCGAGGGCCGTGGGAGGCATCGACAAGCCCGGAGACCAGGGGCTCCCAGGTAGGACAGGCTGCCACCCATGTGATGCGCTTGCACATAAGATTTACGCCTTATTTTCCAAACAGAGAGGCCAGAAGTCATCCGGACAGTGCTTCAGTTTTTGAAACACTGTTTTATGAATTCCTTGCATGGGCATTCTCAGCCTTGTGTTAGGGCTCCTAAATTGCATTTGGTTTTAAGCCAAACTTATTTATCTAATTAAGTTCCTATTTATCAAAATCTTATATAGTATCTACATCTAATAGTATCTGTGTTGTAAATATGTAGAATTCATTATATACACACGTAAAGATGTATGGGCTCTTGTGTTATATTTATAACATAATAAATAATAACTATATATTTTCCTAAGTATTTTTTAAAGTCAGTCCAAAACCCCTATTCCAAGTCTGCCTTTCTGGCACTCACACTCTCTCTGTCTGTCTGTCTCTCTCCGCCTGCCATACACACACACACACACACACACACACACACACATTTTTAATTGGGAGACAAAGACCTCCTCCTTTCTTCTAACATCTTCTGCACTTTTCATTTTAAAAACGGTGCTTCTTCTATTTAAATCCGGCCCCACCGAAACCCCCTTTATCGCACCAGGACGCCACAGTGCAGCAAGTTCAGAAACAACAGGAAGGAAGCCACGAAGACAGGACTATTTTTACGACGTGTCTTTTATCCACGGAGCTATTTAGGTCCGTGCTTCGTGCACCGAGGGCTGCAGAGCTGGGAAGGGCAGCCCAGGAACCTCCGAGGACACGCACCGCTGACTCTGTGTCACGTCCTCAGAGCCGCTTCCATGGCCCACGTGGTCCTTTGGGTCTTTAGTTTTATTTTTAGATACTAATCTCCCCAAAGGCCATTTGTTCAGATCACACGCTGGCTATGAGTCCAATGAGCCCTCACCCCTGGGTGAGACGCGTGTATAGATGCATAGTTTTTAAGAAAGCAAATATTAAGGTAACTAGTCTTCATGACCACAGATATTTGGAAGAATAATTATATTTAATTTATATTTTAATCCTATACATCTTATTTTTTCCTGGAGAAGATTTACAGGAATGATTATACAATTAAAGGTGTAATTCATTACGATATTCAGCAGAGTCTGGGGGCAAGAGAAGGATCAGTGCATCAGTGCATTGGGAGTCCTATCCTGCACCTACTTAGCTGCAGCAGAGAGATACTGGCCAACCAGAAAAAGTCAACTAAAAACGAAAATTGTTAAAGCACGTTATACATTTCCTCACTCCTTTGGTCCTTGAGAAATGATTCCATTGAACGTGAGTATATGGACATAGGGCACTTCCGACTTCCAAGCGGGCTGTGCCCCACACGCCCACCAGAGGCGGGCGTTCCAAGGTCACCGAGAGCGTCCTTTGCAGACAGTTCATGGACGTCTTCAGATGCCCGGAGCACCAGGCCGAGCCCCGTCTCCCGCTGTCCCCCCGCTGTCTGCAAACGGCAAACGGATCAGAGATTCCATGGGAGGCTCCTCCTCTCGATCTCACGCTCCACGGCTGCTTCTCCAAACAATCATGTCCACAGATTGGATCACATGCGCACAACGAGTGGAGGGGAGACCACTTGCCTTATCTAGGGCAGCACAGTGTGCAGTGTGGGGTACCACCTGCACAGGACGGACCAGCTGGCGGGCACAAGGCTGTAGGACGGTCAGTCCGTGGGTGCTCCTGGCAGGTGCTCCAGCAGGTGCTCCCCACAGGTGTTCCCCGAGGCTGTGGTCCTCGAGCTGGGGAGCTGCGGAGCTGGAGAGGAGGATGTCACCCCTCACATAGGGAGCAGAGTCAGCCCTGGAGCTCATGGAGGGAGGAGGGGGCAAAACAGGCTGGTGCCTGCCTCGAGGGACCCCAGCCACACCCCAGCCACACACACACACACACACACACACACACACACACACACCTCCACAGTCAGCCAACCTCCTCTGGCTGTGCCCATCCCCACACACGTGCTGACCCTCAGGCCCTCCCAGCCAACCCCACAAGGGCAAGATGCCTGACCTCTGACCCTCACATGCAGCCACCCAGCATCGCAGGTGCTGGGGAGACATCTCCCAGCCTGCAGCATCCTGTCACCTGCGTGAGTGACACCCCAGGCCCCAGGAGAGCACCTGAGATTCTCAGGGAGAAATTTTGGCCTCCGGGAAATTCAGAGGCGGTGAAACAGAACAATAACCACGTGACATAGGTGTGGACTGAGCAAAGGACCCTGGCTGAGCAGGGGCCGCCCTGGTGGGCGCTTCTTAAGGGTGTCTGTCCCGAAGACCATCCCTCCCCATTTCCCCAGCAACTCGGGGTCTTCGACCTCAGAATCCACAACTTTTCTGAGAGCTTTCGGTTTGCTCCTTCACACACATCAGCCTGCAAAGCAGCGGAAATGGAGTCTCCAGCTCTCCAGCACTTGTAGGGCTTTGTGTTGAGGACCCTGTCCTGCACCGGGCGTCTAGGTGAGTGTGACCCCACACTCGTCCCCACAGAGCGAGCTCCCAAAGTGGGACATCCCTCCTCCTATTGGGCAGGTGGGTCTCATACGGCCTGAGGCTGGCATTTCCTGCGTGTTAGTGCAATGGCCGTTGTTCAAGCAAAAGTGTTTGATTAAAATATCCGTGGAGTGAGAGCTCTGCAGACTGTTGGTGGTACATCAGCATCATGGGGAAAGAGCAGTATGGAGAGATGGGCGGAGGAGGGCTGGCACGCTAAGGCGCGGTAAGCACCGCGCGGCTCGAGGAAGTCAGTGACTTGGGTCCTTAGAACAGGTGATTGCAAGGACCGACGCATGACAAGTGGGAGTCTAGGCAGAGGGTCCCATCATTCTGAAATAACGCTTAAATAGGCAAGAAAGAGAGACAGCAATCATAGTTTGTGTTGTGCAAATGAAGCATAAACAATATTAATTCAGAACTTCCAAAAAAAATAGGCAGAGATAATCCTTTTTTTTTTTTTTGAGAAAAAGAGAAGATGGTATTTTCCTGTATCGACAGAAAATTAGACTTTCTATTGGAGAAAAGAACCCAGAGTATCAAAATAACAGAGGAAAACACATTTACAGTTTTTATTATAGTTCTTAAATCCTCAAATTCAGCCCCTCAGTCTCTGTGTGCGGGGCTTTACAGTGTACCATGACCTTACGGGGGCAGACGCCTTCGGGGTGCGCCTCCCCCCCTGGACGGAGAGCCGCCCTGCTCCGTTTTGGCTCTGGCTTTACTCAGCTGGCATGGCCTGCGTGACTTGGGGCTGTTTGCAAAAATCAAACACGATGTAAAAACCCTCAAAGAATGAGGGTTTGTCATACCTTGATGGATTTTTTTTTCCACCTGAAGGATTTTTTTTAAAGATTTTAAATAGCTGACTCTTCTGATTTTTAAGGGTGTAAGCGGTGCCCCTCTTCTGCGGGCTGGTTTGTGGTATCTAGTGACCTGGGGGGAAAGACGTTCCCAAGGAACATGACCCAGAAACATGCCTTCTGACCTGTGCCCGGCGGGGGATGTGGAACACCCACGTCAATAAGGAAAACGGGTGTGCGCTCCTTATTGGTTTACGCAGTAGGGGGTGGGGGGCGCTAATCAACTTAGCAGACTGTGACCACGGTGGCTACAAAGAGGATATTAAACATAAAAATCCATTTACCTTTATTGGCATGAAAATACGTGCAGGCTGTGTTCCTGAACTTTGTAAAGTCGTGGACGGCGCCTGGGTGTGAGCCCGTCTAGGGGCGGCTGCGCGTCCTCATGTCTGGGCGCCCCAGCGGGTGTGGGCGCGGACGGCGGGCAGCGAGGGCGCCTGTAGACCGAGGACCGTCCTCGTCCCGTGGAGACCGAGATTTCCCTGGTTTCTGTACCCTGCCCTACACTTCCCCACAGAAAACATGCGTCACAGTACAAAGCAGACCGGTAGTGTTGACATGCAGTGTTTTGAGATTTTTTTTTTTTTTTGAAGAAACCAGAAGTTCTACAAATAGATACATTTTGGTTAAATTTTTAACCCAATTTTTGATTAAAATCTACTCCAATATGCAGTCGTCTCCTTCTCAGCATTCAAAATGGTGTCGGGACCCATTGGGCTCACTCATTGTCTTGGCTAGAGCCAAACAAAAGGAGCAAATGTCCACAAAAGACAGAACAAATGCAGAACAGTTAAGCAGCTTTTTTGCAATGGAATTAAATGGCCTTTTACCAACGCCTTATCAGTTGCTGACTCTTAATCTGGATTAAATTCTAAAATGTCTGAAGGCATGTATTTCGAGCATTTTACTTAATCCAAGTTAGAGGTGATTTTACATTTAACGAGGGTGTCCGTGAACGTACATCAACACCTCCTGGTTCTGAAAGACCCTTATAGGATTGTCTCTCATTAGGAATTTCCACCTGCAGACGCGCGTGTGATGTACATGCATCTGCCCTGGAAGAAAGGGACAGATACTCTACTTCTGCTGTGAGAGAGCCCTTCCTAATTTAGTTTCTATGATGCTTTACGTCGTTCGTCAAGATTCGTACTTCATGATACAAAAGTTTTGACTGATCCTGACTCCGGGCTATAAAATGTCATACTTAAAAACAGAACAAATAAAAGCAAAACCAAATCAACAAACTTGGGTTATTCGAGCACATTTTCTTTCCCCTTGAGAACATGAGTGACTTTCATCGGGAAAGCATTTCTTTCATCAAAATGCTGACACCGTTTGCCGTGACGATGGGATGAGCAGTGTTTGCTAATCGCTCTGTTCTACCCGGGCTGCAGCCGGAGCATTAAAACTGTGTATTTCTCTTCAGGGGGCACGTGGGCCGCCCCAGGTGCCCGGGTCTACGCAGACACACTGTGACTCCTCTGGGCTCTCCCTGGCTCGTTTGAGTAACAAAGGTGAAATTTTGGGGCGGCAGGTACCTCCCCAGAACACAGGTGGGGGCACTCTGGCGTCCACAAGGCACGTCGGGGAAGAGCAGA
Organism: Canis aureus; assembly: GCF_053574225.1. NCBI lineage: Eukaryota > Metazoa > Chordata > Mammalia > Carnivora > Canidae > Canis > Canis aureus. The sequence goes on from NC_135622.1 coordinate 63,903,966, forward strand.
GATCCCGTAGCCTATCTGCCGCAGGAGCAGGACGTGTGACCCGGCCCCAGGCCTCCCGGGGCAGTGGGGGGCTCACCCCCGGGCCCCCACCCGCCGCGTGCAGCTGTGATGATCCCCTGAGCCTGAGCCCCGGGCTGAGCAGGAACCCGGCTGTCCCGCACTCGCAGCCCAGAGCCCGCTCCCCACAGCCAGGCCGAGAGCGGCCCACGGGGTGCACCGGGGTGCCCCGCTGCTGCCTGGCGGGAGGACTGCAGGGCTCGGAGGGGCGAGCGGGCCTTGTTGCTCGCCGAGAGCTCCGTCAGACGCGTGACCACCAGTGGTCTCTCTGGCTACTGAAGAGAGCCTGGGCGGTCAAAATTACAGAGATTGACTAAGATTGCAGCCTTCATGACCAAAAATGAATAGAGAAAGAGCATGTATTGATTTTCAAACCAACAAAGAAATGGGCTCTGCTGACAGCCGGGCTCCTCCGTGATTGACTTGCAGGGGCCTCTAGAGGGAGCGGGAGGGAGGGCAATCATCTCCCGTATCTACATCTCTCAGCAACTGTTACTTAGAGCTGCAAATGCATCTGCCTGTCAAGGAGATTCTCAGCCTGGGTTTGAAGAATTTAGCAGTTTCCTGGATATCAGACCCGATATTGCTGCTGAGAAGCGGAAGAATTTAGATTCTCCACTCTGGGGGAGCACGTTAGCTCCTCGGAGCGCCGGGGACCGCAGGCTCCGAGTGAGGCTGGGAGCGGGGGGCATCGGCAGCGAACGGCTCCAGGTCCAGGGGGACGGAGCATCCCAGGTGGGGGAGCGCCCGGCTCAGAGCCATGGGTCCACGAGGCTATGGTGCTGCCAGCGCATGAGGAGGCCCACTCCACCTCTCTGGCCACCTCCTCACATTCCTTCTGGGCCTTCCAGAGCTTGCTAATGACCGCAGGCCCTCATGGCCACATTACATAACGAAGGCTTTCTGCATAGAGAACACCCTAGTCTACATATCCTTCTGTCCATCCGTCCTTCACTGTGTACCACCCACCCACCCATCCGCCCATCCACCCATTCCTCCATCCGCTCACGTATTCCTGTGATCAATCAACACATGCATTTCAGGGCTTATGTCATGTTCTACTAAACAAGACAGTAGAGTTGCTTGCCGCCTCCCCCCGCAGGTTTACAAATTTGTTGATTGCACAGATAATTCAATAAGTAACTAGAATAAATGCACAAATGCCACATCAGAGGGGACCAGGGTGCTGTGGGGGCACGAGTGGAGGAAACCCAGCTTTGTCGGATGGTCAGATTTCAGAGGGACAGTCCGGGAGCAGAGGCCGTCAAGAATCGGATGTGTGGAGGCTCAAAGACAATAGCTGAGCTGATGGCGCCTTTGAGGAAGTGCGTCCGTCCTGGCCTGGCCAGGGCTGTGGTGGGAAACGGCGAGCCGTGAGGTGGGAGACACAGTCCTTCGAAATTCTCGTCAAGGAGGTTGGACTTTGAGCCAGAGATGACAGAAGACGTGGATGATTCTACACTAGGGACCGATGCGGTCACCCTTGGCTACTAATAACACCCCAGCTTCCAACTGGAACGTGGATTTGAGGCTGCGGATGGTGGTGGTGGGGTCTCTGGGAGACGTGCGGCAGTTTGGACAAGCGTGTGGGTGGCGGTGACTGAGCAGTAGCTGTGAGGACGCAGACCTGGGCCAGAGGTGTTTAAGGGACCGCCAACACTCAGATGTGGAAGCAGGAACAGAGATCCGATTCCCAGGATGGAGCGAGAGCACAGCGAGGCTCTGGCCTCGGGCACTCAGAGGCCAGACACGTTCTCGGGGAAACTTTCATTTTGGAGATGCCGAAGTCATGTTTCATCATCTCACGGGTAACAAGAGCTTTCAGCCATTTGCAAGCAGACTTCCATGAGGAGCACAGCCTTGAGGGGCCAACTAGCAGTTTCCAGAGAAAACTGAGATTCGTATTCTGCTACAAATAGAGGAGTGTCATGATGGAAGACATTAAAAATATATATATATTTTTAATATATATATAAGGGGGAGTCAGGGCAGGAAGCTGGAGGGATGGGTGCTGACCTCACAGCAAACAGCATTTGCAGAGGGGGCCTCCCTCATACCCAGACCTTCCCCTGGTGCCACCACCTGATCAGATGAGCATGAAGTCAGAACACAGAAAACTCGGGGCGGGGTGGGGGGGAAATTTTTTGCAGATTAACTGAAAAAATGAATCAGCTGTCTGTGAGCTTTGAGAAGTAAACATATTAGATATTGAGACATGAGTGCAAGAACTTTGCTTTTATTACATATTCCCAGGAAAAGGTTGTGAGCCACAGTGTGTCAGTGGGCGTTGAGTGTACATCGGGCCAGTTCTAGGAAATTGATTTCTTTGGGATTTAACCAAGAGAAAGGACTTAAAATCAACAACACAGTGGATAAGCACATTTGAAAATTATGAGTGGATCAACTTTGATTGTTTTGAATGAATTTTTCCCCCCCCCTTTTTTTTTTTTTTTTTTTGCTAAATTCTCTACTTTGTTGTGTGCCTCATTCTACATTTTTTTTCCATAATTTGTGAACATTGAGTGAAGCTGGGCCTGATTAACAGTAATTGTATGTAGGGAGACCATGTTACGAGTTTTAATGAGCCCACCTAGGACACCACTTTACATGACTTGCTGTGATCTTCTGAAACTTATAGAGATATCTTTGGAGATGAGCACAATCCGGGTACTGTTAGCGTGCTAGCTGTCAGTGCAAGCATTCAAACAGCCCTGTCTCCTAATGTGTTCATTCTGTCCCCAAAAGAGGCAATAGTCACAGAAGGAATTCAAGGAGAAAAGGGTGCGTCCCTTTGTGTTATGACATTTCCTACAAACGAGCAATTGTCGGCAAAATATGAAGAGGGGGCACCGAGGCTAGGAAGAGAGGCAGGACGTTCTAAGCTGACCCACCGAGAAGCCCGCAGAGTATCCCACGGGCCTGGTCAGCGTTTCTGACAGTGCAAGCAAAAGGATTTGCTTTCTTCCCTATGAGCTCTGCAGACTAGTTGTCTGATGTCACATAGACTGACTCCTCAGGGACCCTTGGGCCCTGCCAAAGAGTGACCACATCTCCTCCTTGAGTCATCGTCCAGAGTCAGAGGCCCCAGACACGCTGCAGGGGAGGTGGTCTCTAAAACAACAGTCCTCGGGCAGACCGGGTGGCTCAGCGGTTTAGCACCACCTTCAGCCTGGGGCGTGATCCTGGGGACCTGGGATGGAGCCCCGCGTCAGGCTCCCTGCATGGAGCCTCCTTCTCCCTCTGCCTGGGTCTCTCTCTTTCTCTCTCCCTCTCTCTCTCTCTCTCATGAATAAATAAATAAAATCTTTTTTAAAAATCTAAAAAAAAAATAATAAAACAACAGTCCTCATCCAGGACACGCAAAGCCAGGGTCGGGGCTGGACGTGACGGGGTGTTAGGAGCCGTGATTTCACAGTTGGTTCTGACATCCACTAATTTTGAAGGACAATTGTCGCCAGGGCCAGCTCGTCGCCCGCAGAGCCGGTCTGTTCTCCGCCCCACCCCACTCGGCAGCCGTGGGAGAGGCTGGGGTCACGTATCAGCCATGCTGCCTGCCTCTCATTGAGTTACTGGTGTGCTTTGTCACCTCTGTATCCACATGCCTGAAGGCGAATGGCGGGCGTCACATTTCCAAATCTAATCAGCAAGAAAATAAACTCTCGGTGTAGATCCTTCACCAATAAAATGTCATCTTTCATAAAAAAGCAATACTTACATACTTATTAACAACCTAAAGTGACATCTGCTCTGAAAATTATGAAGAAACTTGAGTGTGGTTTTTGTGAGCCAGTGGCTACAAGCCCAGTCTTGCCCCGCGCTGTCCAGGGCTGTTGACTTATGTGCATCTGTGTGCGAGCAAGTCTGCGGAGCGACACGCACCCTCCCAAGGATGAACTGACCTCTTCGTGGCACGTCTCCTGGCCACTGGGTCAGGAGCTGCTGGGTCTGGGTGGGCGACCGTTCCCACTCCTAGTGGTTGTGCTCCCTTTGGCTCATCAAAGTTGTCTGCAATTAGGAGAAGGAGGACCCACCTGGCTTTGCCCCAGAAATGGGTTGTTCTTGTTGGCGACGCCCTTTCTCCATGCATATAAGGCCATTGCAACATAGGCTGCACTCTTGTAGGCTTCAACTTCACAAACTGGAGGTGATACATTTTTCCCTTTAAATATTGACTTTTTAGCATGTTCACTGTTCGCATTTCTGACCAGAATTGATAAACATATTTATGAAAACTGCTTTAGAGATTTTGTTTTACTTGCCTTGATTTCTTTTTGAATTTCTGAAAATAAGATTATAATAAATCAAGCAAACAGGGGCGTTTAAAGACAACGCCAAAACTACTCTCCTCATTCTGTCCACAAGTTCAGATTTGCTTGGATCCACCACTAAACACGTCTATGTCAACACAACACAGGTTTTTCTTGTAAAAAAAAAAATGTGATTATACTTAGAAAGTTGTGCTCGGCAGCCTCCTTTTCTCATTCAATCACGTATCCTGGACATCATTCCTGATCAAAATATCATAGTCTAGCTCATTATTTTAAATTAGCAGCGCAGTATTCCATGATTTCCATTCCTGTGTCTGTAGATATTTTGGTTGGCTCCAGTGCGCTGTCACTCCAGATGACACCACCGTGGACACCTCTGCGCCTGGACGCCCAGGGCCCCGTGTCTTTGTCTATGTGGGAGGCACTCCCATGTGTTGGACTGCTGGCCCATGGGAATGTCACTCCGAATTTTAATTAGCAATGTCAGATCTCTGCAAACAATGCGATGATAATCTATTTTTTCATCAGGACCTGCGGATTTTATCAATCCCATCGATGAAGATGTTCTATTATTTTAATACGCACTTGTCTGACCGCTAATCAGCATGCTCAGTTATATACCCTGGGCTGTCTGTGCTTCTACTGCTCTGACTTGCTATCTCTGCTCTTGACCCTTTTCCTGCGAGGTTGTCATTTTCTTGTCAAATTTCAGAATCCCTTTGTATGTGGGGATACCGACTCTTTTTCCGTCCTATGTTGCCAATCTTTCCTCTCAGTCTGTCATTTGACTGCTCACTGCTTCCGTGGCGCCTTTTACCACATATAGAAATCTTACATTTTTATGTAGCCGCAGCTGTTAAATTTGTGACCTGTGTAGTTCCTATGATATTTAAGAAATTCTCACATCTTAAAATCATAGTCACACAAAGTCTTCTCCTTCAAAAACGTGTATTGTTACTCAGTATGCAGCTTACATTCGTGTGTGTGGTAGTGGCGGGCCGTCTTTGTTTCCCTGTGCGGACGGCCAACTTGGCAGGCTTCCCGGACCGTGTGGCCTTCACGCACTGGGGCGATGTCGTCTTTATAACATAGCATTTGCTGTGTCGATTTGGAGATATTTATAAGCTCCTTATTCCTTTTGGGTAATCTGGGTTTTCCCCCCATTTCTGTGCTGATACCATACTGATTTGATGACCTTAGCTTTACAGTGAGCTTTAAATTTTCCTATGGCGTGACGTTATCTGATTGACAATTCCCACATATTTAGTTTTCTGAACTTTAAAATAAATATATCAGGCGCTCCACCTCCCCAAACGAACCTGTGTGGAGGCTGAAAGGAAGCACATCAAACCATGGATGTATGTGTCTCCCATCACTGTTCTCTGGGAGCACGCCGCATCGCTCCCTAGACTCCAGACGTGCCTGTCTGTCTTGTAGTTTCTTATCAATGTGGTGGCTGCTAATTAAAGACAGGAGCTGTTGATTCTGGTGTATTTTCTTGACTCCAACTACTTTGTTGAGTTCTCTACTAATTTTTATATTCCTTAGAAGAATTTATCCTGTTTCCTTGGTATGAAGTCACTTCCCCTGTAAATAAGGCATCCTTTCTTTTCATAGTTATACACCTAATATTTGGCACTTAACTCCTTCCTTTAACCAGAACCTCCAAGATAATGTTGACTAGAAGTGGTGGTAAACGCACATCTCTTTTACTTGATCTTAATGTCATGCTATTCATATTTTACCATTTAATTTGACCTCTGCCTTCTAATTTTGGTAGGCATTTATGTCCGTTCTATGTTGAAAATTGGCATAGAATCTCATCTATTGCTTTGTTATCTATTACTTTAATTTCTTAGTATAATAAGTGATATTGATCATTTTATTTAAATGATTTTAGTGGACGTAAACAGTTGAGATAAGTTAGACCAATTTTTTTAAGCAGAATAATCCTCACTGCTACTAATTATACCCTTAACAAGTGCTTCTATGGATTGTGCCAATATTGATTCTTGCAACAACTTGTAAAGCTAGCTGCCGTTGGTAATAAGTATTCCCATTTTGAAGTTAAAGGTATAGAAGCAAAGAGATTTACCAACATGTTACACTTAGTGATCTGGGATCAAATCCCAGCTCTGGTCGTTTTTCTGATTTCCATTACTGCCTCCTAAACAGCCAGACAGGATAGTTGGTTATTTTTTTAATAGCTAGCACTTATGCTACTTTCAATTTAAAAACAATTTTATATAGATTATTTCATCCAATTATTGCAGGAAATCTGTTAGGTTGCTTTACTAATACAATTATTTTGGAGAGATTCAGACAGGATTAGTGGTGTGCTAAATTTCATGAAACTCGTAAGTGGAAAGTCGAATTTAAATCCTGTTCTCTGACTCAGAAGCCCAAAGGCTCCCTCTTATACTACTAACGATGAGTATGGGTAGTCATGTGGATGCAGGAAAATGTGATGATGGCTTTAACCTCCTGGATGGAGGACAGACGTGGGCCTGTCTCTGTGCCTGTTTTGCTCTATTCTTTGCACTGTGGAATTCACTCTGGAACGCTGCACAAAGACACAAGGGAACAAACTACCTGTATGTGAGCAGCACGACTCAGCCTCACAGAGACCCTGGTGAAAGGTAGAAACCAAGCACGGAAATGCGTGTCGTGTGTTTCCATTTCACGCAGCCCGAGAACGGAAGGACCAGTGGATGAATGGCTGTCGGTGGGAGTCAGCATTGTGGTCGCTCCTGGCAAGGGTAGGAAGGCATCTTCTGGAATGCTGGCAGTATTCTATTTGGCTAAATCTTCTCTAGGTTGAGATAGTGATGCAACGGGCGTATACATATGTAGAACTTCCCAGAGTTGTAAACGTGATGTTAAATCACTTTATGCACTTTACTACCTGGATGTTACGCAAAAGAGTTTTAAAAAATTCTTAGATTTGTATTTACTTGAAAAGCGTGGTCTTCAGCTAGTGTGAAAGAGACTTCCCTGTGGTGTGTGTGTGCATGTGTGCACACACGGGTGTGACCAAAGCCTAATGCTAATACAGAATTTAAAGCAGAATCAACTCATTCGGTTCATGTTAAACAGCAATTTCGCTCTTTAGAAATGCATAAGCCCGGAGAGTGAGGTAGGGTAGAGAAGTGCTAGAGGTTTTCATTACAAAGAAATGTTGCGGGTCTAAAATATATGGAAATATTTCTGATGGCATGCATGTTGGTTATGAATTCTGTGAAATTCTCAGAAAGAAAATTTCGGTGGTCACGAAGAAATACTTACGGAGGTGGTCTAAGCTCTAAGAAAACGCAGCACACAAACGTGAATTTCTAAAATTGAACTAAGACCCGTCACTGAGGACTTCACCCTAGTCTTCGCCTCTCAGATGATGACGTTTGGTAGAAGGGAAGGACATTTCTGGAAAGAAGCTCATCAGAGTGAGAAAGCCTGCAGCAAACTTCCCTCTCTGTAGTCATTGGCTCAGATTAGGTTACAGACCCATCTCTGAATCAATCCCTCTGATCAGATTAACTCCTGTGCTGACTTTCTGAGGCTCCTCCCTCCCGACCAGTTTCGTGCCAAGGGGACGATGTGGCCCTGACGAACGCCGGCAGTCAGGGCCCGCTCTTCCCTCTGGGACCCAGACCCCATGGCTGCTAAAGTGTAGGGTAGGTAATAGTTATTTGGGAAGATCCAATGTCTGCAAAGGGCAGCTCTTCCAGTCACCAAAACTCTCTTCACAGGGGCAACTGTAAGCTCCTTTCATTCAGAGTAAGTCTAGTAGAAACATTAAAATGAATTTTGTGTGATAACGGGCATCGTTGTGCATTGAGCTCCAACCTGCTGTCCCTGGGTCTCAAGATAACTTGCAGAAGTAGGTGCTGGTCCCCCAGGAAGCCAAAGAAGGGACTTGGCACTTGGGTGAGCACAGGGCGTATGGACATGGATGGACTCTGTGAGACCAGGAATAAGGACAGAGCATGGGCCCCTGAGCTTCCTCCCTGGATGAGTCACCGTCAGCAAGGGGAAATACGATGTTTCCCCATGGCCGAGAGTCTTAATAGCAATTAAACAATACTCCACTTATGAAAATATATTGTAGGTGTGCACAGCCCCGTACTGGTGATTCCTGACTGGTGCCATTGTTGCTGGAATGAATGCACCTCTTTGTATGTTTGGAAAGTCGATGGAACCACAGTCAGATTCTGTTGTGCAATTGCCTCGCAGCCCGGGAGGTTGGCGAGGTGGCTGTGTGCTGGTGATGGGCGGCCTTGGGCGAGTCAGCGCTCCGCCCGCCTCCTGATCCTCTCCCCACCTCAGCTGCAGCACCAGAATGTGCTAGAAGGGCATGCTGTGCCGGGGCACAGTTCTTTCCTTCGATGACTGAAATATTTTATAGCATTTCTAATTAGCTCCCTGTTAAGCCTTAGTGTTCACGTGATGTGTCCTCCTATTATGTAGGAGGAACATAGCGCTTCACGTCTCATTATTAGTAAACTCAAGGAGTATGTACGGAGTGTGTTTTGCATGCTGGGCACAACTCCTGACCCCGGGGTTAGCAGGTGAGTGAGCTGCACGCATCACCTGCTCCGGGGAGCTCACATTTACTAGGGGATGTAGATACCTTTACACCAAGTACTCACATATGTGTAGATATATGTCGATATATATTCATACTTATTTTTTTAGTAAAAGGAACTAGAAGATATCATTAGTTTATTTTCTCCAAGAGGAGAACTCGGGGAGGGCAAAGGCTTCGGTTTCTCATTCTCTACATCTAAGGACTCTCTAAAATTCCTAATCGTTTACATGGATTGCTTCTATTTAAAAAATCATCAGGGAGATTATAGGTAATTTAAAATTTCCGTATCGCAGTGTAAATTGTAAATGCTACATAATGCAGTTGTTTGTCGGCGGAAGGCGGTGGTGACGCGGCGCGGAACCAGCACCCGCTCAGAGCCTGAGGCTGTGGGAGAGCACCGCCCGCCTTGCCGGGCCAGCCCACGCCACGCGAGGGTATTGGCCACGATCCCTGGTGCGGGCAGGCGGCACCTGCTGCTAGGGGCACGGCGGGTGGTGGGGGCACAGGAGCCACGCCCCTCTGTCCTTTCTACGCCAGCCGTGGAATTTGTGGTGGTTGTTTCCATCTTAAGGACAGGACAGCGTCGTTGAAGGCTTTGCGGGGGGTAGGGGGTTCCCCACGGGCGCACAGAGAGGAGCACCGTGTCAGGCCAGCAGGAGCCAGGGCTGGGAAGGCCACGCCCGTGAGGGGCTGTCCCCCAGGTCGGTCCACAGCCAGGTGGCCCCAAGAGGGCTGGGGAAGGTGGCCGTGCTGCGCTGGGCATCCTTCAGCGCGTCCTGGGTGCTGCAGCTTGATTCGCTCGCCCAGAGACCCTCAGCTGACCGTAGGGAAAGTTGGCCCCTCGGAGTCTTCATTCTACAGAAACTTAGTCACAGGAGAGCCAGCCCACGTCTACACTGGCTGAGCGCGGGGCTGGAGGCCCTGATGGCCAGAGCCCACGAGGAGCATCTAGACAGCCTGACGGGCACATCAGTGGGACAGTAGGACCCACCGGGAGGCCTGACCCCACCTCAGGAGACTTCACCGTAGGCCCGAGGCATCACTGGTCTTCAGAAGTCCACCCGTCGAGGCCCGTACCTGCCCTTACACACGGGCTAACAGCCTCACCTTCCAGCCTGGGACGGTTTGCACAAGGGATCCGTGAGATTCGGTCCATCCTCAAAGTGATAAAATCCTGAAACATTATTCAGCTCTAAAGAACAACTGGTGTTTTCCTTGTGACACTCCCCTAACCCCGCTAACGGGCTTGTGTGTTCGCACATCCACCTTGTGGGAGCGCGGGGCGCCCCGTCAGGCTGGGCGTCCCAGGTGCAAAGGGAAGTCCGGGCGCCTGGAGCCCTCCCGGAGCTCCCGACAGAACCTGATGGCAGGTCTCTGTGTGGGTCCCCGACTGCTGCCCTAACATGACCGCAAGCCCAGGAGCGTGGACATCACAAGCATAGGACCGCACAGCCCCGGAGGCCAGGCCTCGGGCTCAGATCAGCCCGGCTGCGCCCCCCTCCCACCCGCAGACGGTCCTAGCACCTGGGCCTTCCGGCTCGGGGCCACCTCGCTCTACCTCCAACATCACATCTCCTTGTCTGACCCTCCTGTCTACCCTGTGACTGCCGTGGGCCTGCCCGGGACCTCGAGGTCCTTGGTGGGTGTCACACACACCCTTTGGCGTGCCCCCCACTTCCAGGGCCCGGAGACTGGGACTTAGTCTCTTTCCCAGGGGAGGAGGTTACTGGGCTTACCCAGCACCCAAACAAGGGACGCAACCCCAAGCAAGTAAAATCTGTGAGATGCTACGAGAAAATAAAGACAGGGTAACGGAGGGCAAGCCCGAACCTCCCTGGCCCCAGCTCTGCAGCGAAGGACATGGGGGTCCGCCCTGGGCTTTGCTGCAGTGTCTTGAGGGACATACAGGGTGAGCTTGGGAGACTCCTCGGTGTCCATCGCTCACCCTGCGTGGGGACCCTCGGGCCCTCACTCTCTGCTCCTCCCCGGGCTGCCGGCTGCTGTCACGCGGCCCTGAGCCCTCTGCCCTCGGCTCCGTCTCTCCCATCTCAGACGTGCTCCCCGCGCTTCTGCACGGAGGTCCAGGAGCCCACCGGGCATGACGGAGCCGCTCAGAATGGGGACAGGACGGCGATGTGTGCATAGACCCAGAATCCTCTCCCCGAGCGAGAACGGAGGAGGAGCACCTTGGACTCACCCGCTGATACCTCTCGACCGTGTCCAGGGAACACACAGCAGCGGGCATGCCAGCTGTTTCCATTTTGCTTTAAATACTCCATTTAGCTTAGAGGGTCGGGGCCTCCTGGACTCAGACCCTGTACGTGGATTACGTTGTAAAGCACAGTGTGTCACACAAACGTCCTGTGTTTACGTCAACCGTTCCGGAGGAGGGGACGCAGGGTTATTGTTCCACCCTTCATTTAGCGAAATGCCCGGCAGGTGCAGACAGCCCGCGGTGACCTTGGCGCCGACGCCCGGAGCGCGTGTGTCCCAGGCAGCGTCCTGCTCACTGGCTGCCTTGGACCTCCGGAGCCCCCGTGGAGGAAGTGATGTTACCAGTTTCACAGTATGGATTAGTAAACTGAGGCTTGGAAAATTCAAATAAATGATCTAAGACGACAAACGGAGGAGGGGGTAGTGTCCTGATTCCAAGCTAGACAGTCGAGGCCGGTGCCCACCCCAGCAGCGCCCACCCCGGCGGCGCCCACCCCAGGGGGCTCCAACCTGCCGGTGTCCACAGCCAGTGCTCAGTGATGTCAGCGCACCTCCCGGCCAGGGAGGCCAACTGCAGGTTGGAGGTAACCAGGTCCCTCAGCGTCGCCGGATGTCCCCGGTCCCCGAAGGATGGCAGATATTGTTGAAGGAGGGAAACATAAAAACAATAATGCAAGACCTTGGTCCCCCCGCAGACGGCCCGGGAGCCTCGGGGCGGCGGCGTGCTGATGGCTGCTCCTCCCGACCTGGGCGTCTGCACAAGGACTTTGGGAGGCCGCGCTGTCGCTCCCTGTCCCTGCTCCAGCAGCGAGGCGACGACGAAGGGACGAGGGCACAAGGGCGGGCCTGGCAGCCCAGTGAAGACCCCACAGCGGCACCTGGCTCCTGTCTCATCTTTAAGTAATTTACGGGGAGAGCAGGTGAGTGACCGGGAGCATGATTACCTCTAATGTGAAGCAGTGTTTAAGGAGTTAAATTGCACAGTGAGGGAGATGGGGCCGCGGGGGTCCAGGCAGCACCTTGACCCCGAGGACGGACAGAGGACGCGGCGGGCTCGGGCGCTTGGCTGCGGCGGTGACCGCCACCTGGTGGCCGAGCGCCTCCACCTCAGCGGCGCCGCTGGCCGGTCCTGGGGAGCCCCAGGGACGCTGGCTGCAGGGCAGTGCTCCGCCCCATGGGAGGAGGACGCTGCTCACTGTCCTGTGTCTGGATGTGTCCACGTGCTCCCACGTGCACATTCTTCTCCACCAGACGGGAAGGAGTCGCTCCATCTGAACACGTGACACGGTCCACACGTCCCAGATCCTAGATTCGCAGCTCCTTCTGCTTAGATTCCGCCCGTGGATCCGTTCCCTTCACGCCTGTTCCTCACCAGCGTCGGCAGCCTGCCCTCCGGGCGCCGTGACTTTAGGTTTAAGAGAACAAGATGGAGAGCAAGAGCGGTATCGACTTTACAGTTATTCGATAAAACACAAATAAGTAACAGAGCCCTTAATGGAACGTGTGATGTCGTGGAAAGAGGAAGGAGACGCAGAAAGAGGAGTTTGGTGGTTTGGCGAGGCGGTGCGGTGTGTCAGGCCGTCGGGCGGCTTGCGAGCAGGACGCGACTCGGTCCCCGCGTGGCCACGCGACGTGGGGGGACACGGGGTCCACGCGATCGAGGCCGCGTCCTGCTAGAAGGGGCTGCCTGCAGTCTGCCCCCGGCTGGCTTTGCGGGTGCACGGACCGCGCCCGGGGCCGGGGCCACGGGGAAGGCGGGAGGGGGCACGGCGGTCACCATCCATTCCTCACGGGACAGAAGGCTCGTCGACCTGAACTTGGTTGTTAATAAAATCATATTTTGCTGAGGAACCCGGGCTTCCTGGAGCGGGAGCCTCCGGCCACGCCGCGCGAGGACGCGCGTCCTAATCTGGACACGTGAGGAGCAGGACAACTCTTCGGGTCCATCCTTATTTTCCTCAGATGCTTCTGACCATCTCAGTTCACGTTATGCTCTTCACACTCACTCGCGCACGCACACATCCCATCTGTAGGCACGTCAGCAAACTCCATTTCCCTCGAAAGTCACCTGAAATGGCCAAACTGTATAAAAATCAATGTCTTTTTGGTTTTGGACGTTGGAAATAATAATGGACTAGTAATTAGATCAAAGGAAGTGCACACAGAAGAATGTAGATACTCAAGTTTTATTCCCACCAAGATAAAACCGGTGTTAGGCCATCCTGCGCTCATGCTCACTGACGGCGGGGCTGACCGTGGTCGCCAGCAAGGGGCAGTAAGTGACGAAGCGGTTTCGAACCCGGGCCGGCCTCGACTCCGGGGACCTACCCTGAAGGGTACGCCGTCGCGCTCCTCCCGGAGCCCTTAAGACAGATGTTTTCCTACGGCGTGGGGGACAACGGTCGTCTAATCCTTGAAACGTGTTTCGGAATTCAAAGGCGTAATTCAACGTCCCGCGTGGAGATAAATGTTTAATATATTCATTACACAGAACCCGGATTTTTAATGCCCCTTAACTACCTAGGGGTTAATGACTCCCAAATAAAATGAGATATTTATGAGTTAACCCACATCTTTCGCAGACTGCGATGGATGTGGGTAAACACGAAACCCCGAGCGCCTGTCCGTAGAGGTAGGAAGCACTGCGCTCCCGCGCTTCCCGCCTGCTCCTGCTCGCTGGACGCGGCAAACGTCCTTTCCCCACCTCGTGGACAGCTCCTGGTTGCGACTGTCTGCTAGCAGGAGGACGCGCTTGGGGATCGGCGTGGGACTTCAGGGTCGCGGGCACCCAGTCCGTGGGAGGCGCACCCTCACCGTCAGGTTTGGATCCAGCCCCACAGTTGAACCCCTGACCTGACGCACGGCCTGCGTGTGACTCAGGCGGCCCCCACGTAGACGCCTCCCTCCCCGTGAGCCGGCCCCTCGTCCCGCCTCCCTTCTCTCACTTTACCGCAGATGCACCAGGACTCCGAACCCAACCCGGGAGGCTCGCTGAGCTCGCTCATCTTTGCTGGGCACGGGCGCGTGCTAAATCCAGACGCTTCCCCTCCTTTGGCCACACCAATACCAATATCATTTGGTCAAAAAAAAAAAAACAATAAAAACAATAAAAACGGCTGGAATTATTTTATATTGACTGGTAGTCCCCAGGGGGCTCTCGTGGATGGAATTTGCTGTTATTTCGGTGAATACTTAAAAATTTACGGGCTTTTCGGTTGTGTCCAATGGCATCCCGCCGTGAAAGCCAGATTCGTGACTCTTCTTTATCTAAATCAGGGCCTCCCTCTCATTGATTTTGTGGGGACTAGATACCTGCGTAGGATTTCTTCGGGAATTTCTGGAATCACTGATTTTGAAGCCTTATTCATACCTTCACACTACTGTTGGAGAGAGAGCTAGCTTCAGTTTTTAATCAATTCCTTTGGTTTTTACCTTTAATTGGTCTTTCAGTTACAACGCGATTATCTAGTCATTTTATTGATATGTTTGAACTGAAGCTGGAACATGTTTGAGCAATTCTCCACTGTAGCATGTTGAAGGACTCTGGCACGTGCCGCCGCCGGGTCCCACCCACCTCCCCGCCCCGCGTCCCCTCCCCGCGCTGCTGGGCCCATCTTCTCACCACGCGGCCACGGTGGAGACGGGGGCTCCGAGATCACCGTGACCGAGTGTAGACACAGGGCGACAACCCGAGGACTGGCAACTAGGCTGCACGTACCGTGTGAGCCCGCCCGAGCGCGTGTGCCCACGCGTGATGTTTCAGCCTGTGTCCAGCTCATATCCCCACACAAGCAGAGCCGTGACGAGACGCCCAGACCATGAGAAGCCGCCGTTGGCTTCCCACTTCCCCCGTTGCTGCTTCTGTCATCCTGGGACCGTGGCCACTCCTTCGTGTCAAGTGTCCTCGACTTCGTGCCCCAGTCCTTGTTCCCGTGCCGGTGGTATTCACTCACTTTTTATCCTGATGAGCCTTGTCGTCCAGTCCAGGAGTGAAGCTGACTAAGTAACTCAGGGTCCAGGGCCGTTGCCTCCAGAGGGAGCAGCCACTCGCCGACTCAGGCGCCTGTCCCCGCACCGGCCCCCCGCACGTCCTGCCGCCCACAGCCGCCGACCCTGCGGCCCCGGATGCTCGAGCGCGTGTGCAGACGTGGGGGGGCGGCCCTGGGGCGGCGGGAGCAGGGGAGACACAGGGGCGAGCTCCGCGGGGGGCCTCTTCTCCCGCCGGCTTCATCTGCTTCTTTCCTCGTGACTCTTCGGCACTGCCTTCCGCCGAACATTTCTTATTGTAAAGAAACACGATGACCCCATTTTGTGTTGTGAAGATAACCGCTCTCGGTCTCGGGGACGGAGGGTCTGGGCAACCGTTGCCTGGTTGGGGTGGGAGGCTGCGGGCGTCGAGGGCAGAGACCAGGGGCCGCGTGAAAGTCCGCCTGGACTCAGAGGCCTTGAACAACCGTGGATCTCCCTGGTCGGGGCTCACGTGGCGGCTGATGGACGGCTGGCATGGCCGGGGTCTCCGGGAGGTGCCTGGCCTGGGAGCCTGGGTGCCCCGAGGCCGTCCCCTCCACGACCCTACACCTCGCACCCAGGACCGTGTTTTCCTGTGAGTTTAAGTATTTGGCGGAGTCGTGTCCCACGCATGCTCACTTGTTTGCTGAGTCCCAGGAACACTCAAGTCAGAGGAGTGGCCACATCCCCCAGCTATTGACAAGAACACCAGGGGACAGTCCTGCCCTCAGGTCATACAAACCCCTTTATTAAAAACAAACCTATTCACACCTACTGTGTGCTGCTCCAGGTGCTGGGCTCTGTGGGGACCCCAGATAGGAGCGTGGCCCCGTGGGGCTCCATCCTGTGGGTGCCCCCGGCAGCCGCAGCGCAGGGTTCCCTGGGCTGTATTTGGGTTAGCCCTCAGCGCTCTGGGGGGAAGGAAAGCCAGATGAGCACGACGGGGAGCCCGGGCAGAGGGGCGCTTAGAATATCAGGGGGCCGCTGGGGGGCAGTGGTGATGGTGACACTAGCAGGGAGCTCAGGAGAGGGGGCTGGGCGCGCAGGGGCAGGAGGATGCGAGGCCCTGGGTGTGCATGAAGGGTTGGCGCCGGCCTGCGAAGCCCCTGGGATGGACAGGAGTGAGCGTGGACCTTCTGAAGGCCTCAGGCAGACGGCTGGCAGGCCCGGCAGGACGCGAGGGAGCGAGCCTCGCAGAGACTGTGAGTGAGGCCCACGTCGGGGCGGGACACGGGACGCAACAGTCCTTCCTGCCTGTCACCACCCGTGGGGGCTCTGGACCAGCACACGCGCTGCTGGCTCGCTCCCTACGTCCGCACCCCTCCACCCATGCGTTCATTCCCCCCACGACTGTTTATCGAGGGTGTATTATACCCCGGAGTGCGTCTCTGAGAGTGACCTGGGTGCGTGGCTCCTGCCCTAAGATCATTTACCACCTCCCGAGACAAACATGCCTGGGCACCTAACAAGTCAACGGAGGCCTGATCCCTGTGTGTGATGGGTGCCGGGGGAAACAGGGTGTGCCGGCAGACATGCAGAGCCCACCGTGGTGGGGCTGCCGTCGGGACGAGGAGGGAGGACCGTCCCCGTCTGCTGTTTCAGCACCTCACAGACTCAGGGAGAGCGCCCCAGGCCTCGCAGGGACCCTGGACTTCTCTCTGCTGGGGCGCAGGTGCCGGGGGATGGAGTAGCAGCCGGTGAGGTCAGATCGCAGGGTGTCTGGGTGCTGTCCAGACGGGGGCAGCCCCGGGGTTTGGGGCCTGATGTCAGAGCAGGGGGTTTGGCCCGTGACATCTCTGCATCTGTATAGCGAGGGTGACACAGCATCATGACTGTTACCAGGAGCGAACGGGACGGTCCTGTGACACGAGCAGCCCGTGGCCCACAGGTAAACTGAGCAAGTTGTCCAGTTAAAAGGGGCCAGGAGCTGCCGGCGCCCACAGCACAGAGCAGGGCGCGGCATGGGGGCAGCGGGGGGAGCACCCGCACTCCGTGCTCCCCGAGGGCATCTCTGCAGGAACCTCCCCCCCCGGGGGCCCCCACCTCGCTGCCCACCCTCCATGGAGCCTCGCTGCCCGCTTCCTTGGCCGTCCTCAGCACACCTTGTCCCTGCAGGTGGACGGCTTGCTGGCAGGTGTGGCCCTGCAGGGGGAGGCTCGTGCCTGTGGGGTGAGCGTGGGGCCCGTGTGGAGGACGCCCCGAGCAGGAATAGACGCTGCTTGGCAGGAATAGAGCAGCGCATGCGCTTCCTCCCTCCACATCCCCTTTATTTCTCACTCCGTTCCAAGCTCAGGAGGAGAGGGGCCGTCACCCACTGGCTCCCTCGGCCCCGAGGACGTGATATCAGCAGTGCCACCACCTGCCCCCTCGTGGGCATCGTGACGACAGGGACAGCCGGGCAGCCGCAGCACATGCTCACAGGGCATGAGCGACACCCCAGCACCGTGCCGGTGGTTTCCCTCGGTCGTCTCATGACTGACCACAGATGGAGCGTTTCACACCTGGGAACTTTCATGCAAGTGGTGCAGGCTTGGGCCCGAGGTCACAGAGCTCGGAGCCAATGTTTGAACTCAGGGTCTTACGACTTATAATGAAGGCCTTGCCATGAGCAGCCACGGAGGAGGAAGGGTCTCGTGGAAGGAAGGGCAGGGCTGCCGAGTGGCTCGTGATGGCCAACACTGACCAAAGCCTTCCGGGCGATGGGCTTGCACAGGTGGCATCCGTACTGGGCCCCTGAGCCATGGAAACGCAGAAATAGGGTCCCTTCCACGGTCTGCACAATGTTAACACGACCCCAAGGGATCCGAGAACATGACCCTGATGCCCACCCGGGAGCGAGTCACCAGGGGGCCCGGCCTAGGAGCCCTCGGAGCTTCCGACCACGTAGGGAGCTCTTCACAGAGGCCAGTCCGTCAGCAACACGTCGGGTTTATGTGAAAATGTCTTAATGCTTCTCGTTGGCAACTTAGTTTTAGATGGACAGTTGTAAACATGCAGAATTTTCCTCTGAGAAGCCGGTTTTGGGGAGGCAGGTTTAAACGCCGATTACTTTTAAACCCTTGCAACTATTTCTTGGTTTCGAGAATAAGTAAACGGGCATCCTTTTGTTTAATTTGGAGTTGTGGACATGGGAGTCTGCTCGGGGCGTCGAGGGACAGGTCTTAGTCTTAACAAGGGAACAGAGGATTGTGGTCCCAGGTGGAGAGGACCGCACACCACCCGCTGGCCGCGTCCACCAGCCCGAGGAACAGGAGGACGCGGGACACAGGTGCTCACTGCTCCCTCCCTCTCACGCCAGCCTCGTGAGAGGAGGCCCCTCTGGGGTTTCTCATTCCTGTGCAGAGGGGGTCAGAGTGGGACCTGCGGCTTTGTTTTCTGATTAACATGTCTGAGCGGGACAATCCCCGGAGCAGACGCCGTGCCGCCCGAGCCCGACGGGTGGGCGAGGTGTGCGCAGTCCGCCAGCCGCGTCCCCGGCCCCCCACATGCCAGCCAGGCTTCCCGAAGTCCTCCGCAGACTTCCCTTCTTCCATCTCTCTGGCTTATTTGTCCGATTCTCTTTGATCGTGACACTCGCTTCTCAGGAAGGTGGCCAAGAAATAACGGTTCCAAGTCTCCACATGCTTCAGAGAACGATCCAGAACAGGCTTTTTTACTTGGACATGGGGTTGTCTCTCCTGTGCTGTTTCACGTGAGTGATGAGAGAAGCTGAGGGTGATGCACGACCCAAAGGGAGAGCATCCGGCACGGGGGCCACACCCGGGGCGCTGTGCGCTCGGGCTGATTGACGCAGCGGGTCCCCTGACCTGCCTGTGCTCGTTCTGAGGTATTTGTAGGTACGTGTGTGATGAGGGAAAATAGTCACATGAGACCCAAATGCTCTTGTTCGTCTCCAGAGGCTTTGTTCTAGCAGATTGCCAGCCCACCACGTGGGGATGTGACCCATGGCACCCCCGCTACCATCTGGGGCTCCCGGTATGGCCTGGGGACCCGCGCTGCCTCTCCTTGCCAGAGAGGTCTCCTGGTTTGCTTTTATTTCACGGTCCCCTGGTTGTTCCTCAGGTTCTCGAAACTGAGACATGGAGATGGCTCCCCCTCCCTGAACACCTCCGGATGCTCATCACAGGCGCTGTGTCGGGTTTGCTAAAAATCTCTTCCTCCTTCTGCGTCTGCGTCTGGGAGAGGATCACATGAGGAGGGCAGGGAGGGCAGGCAGGGCACAGCCGGCGCCCTCTGCTCAGCTGGAGGTGCTTCTAGGACGCCAGGGGGACAGCAAGGTGGCGGCGGTCCACGTGTGTGGGGAGCTCCGTGAGAACAGCAGGGCTCAAATGTACATTTTAGAGTCATCTTCCTGTTGGTGGCTGTCAAGGCCACAGTCCTAAGGCCCCCCAGGGCGGACAGACGGGCCCAGGTGCTCCGGTGTTGACAACCTCACTTCCCAGGCACAGGGGTCATGGGCAGCCCATGGGGCGCAGCCTTCAGCCACAGAAGTGCCTGCATGGTTGTGCATCCTCCGTGGGGGGCCCATGGCCTGACCCAGCTGAGGCAGCGCCGCTGTCGGGATGGGCCCCCGCCACCCAGTGTGCACCCCTCTGCAGGCCGACGGCACCTGTGTCCTGTCCGTGGACGTCTTCAGTAGACGCCCGAAGTCGGCGCTCACACAGCCACACCTAACGGGCACGCACAGCAAGTGATCTCTAATTAGGACTCTGCCATCACGGCTCCCACACCTCTGCACGGTCCTTATAATCATCTCCGAGGGATAGTTTGACATCAGTGAAGTAGAATCCACAGACTTTCAGCAATTAAGAATGGACCGATTTGAGTGGTCCCCCTTTGTCCTTGTGTTGATGACTCTGGCGTACAGACAGTGGCACGCTGGCGGGACGAGGAGGAAGAAACACGCACAGCCGGGGAGAATGGGTGCCGTCCCCAACCGGAGCTCAGACGCCGCAGCTCGTCCTGAACTGTATGGCGTCAACCGAACTGTACTAGATACACAAATACATTCCACAATCTAAATAATAAAATACATATTCAACACCTAAAATGGGGGGGAGAAATTAATACAAAGATTATAAAATCAGATGGCATATATTTTTGGAGGAACCAAAAAAATAATAATAATGATAATGTACGTGAGTAAGAAATCACAAAAAAAAAAAAAAAAAGGCTATGTGGAAGTGGTGTAGCAGTCTTGGCAGGAATTCAGACCCCACGACGCCTGGCGTTCACCACTTTTCAAGCAATCCTGCTTTCTAGCGCCTCTGCCAAGGAATGGCTTCCACTGGCTTTGGCATCGATTAGCACGTGGGAGAAAGCAAGGACGTCCGAAGGCCCCTGCACTGTCCCCAGGAACTCTCAGGAAGCCTGGAGTCCGAGGAGGGAGGACCACTATACCGAGCGAGGCTGGCAGGAGCGGTGAGGATGAAGAGAGAGGAAACCATGAGTAGAATAGAGTGTGTTTTGTTCAATGTCACTGGGCATGGGAGTGCTCGCCGAACTGGGAGCCTGACTTCTGGGTCCATTCTTAAAAAGCCGGATTTAATAACTGGCGCTGCTGAACCAAGCTGTGAAAGCACAGCCTCTGCCCCTCCATCCTTCCTTCCCCGCGTCCCTAGAGTGTTGGCAGCATCGGTGCTGGAAGACGGGCTTCCAGGGACCCCGGCAGTGGTTCAGTTCGGAGGGCCACACACATGCAAGGCGTTCGTAACACAGAGACGTTCCGAATGCATGGCCTTGTACCCCTGCCATGTTCCCCCCTGAACTATTATGAAACTGTTTTTTTCCGCATCCTGGGTCCCCCAGAATGACCAGCCAGGTCAGTGAGACTCAATCTTGGCGGTCGGCTGGTGCAGCTTGCCCAGTGTCCAACACGGACTGGACGTGGGTTTCACTGGACGTCTTCCTGAAGCATCTCAATCCCACCACTCAGAGAGCTGGGTCCCAGGTGGCGTGAGCCACTGTGGGGTCAGGGGCTGACCACCTCGGGCAAACCCAGAGCCCGGGCCCCCCGGCACCACCAGCCCCGCTGTGATGCCCATGGTGTTGGGCTGTTCTTGCACGTGCTGGGGACACAGCGCCCTTCACCATGGACACCGCGGTCTGGAGTCTGCCCAGACAACCCCTCTTCCCTCCAAACTAGTGATACGTCACATACGGCCCTCTGCCCTCTGAAAACTAGCACGTGATCCTGTTCCATTATCCATTGTTTTGCCGTCATTGCTTCGGCCAGTTACAGCGGGGCAGGAAACAGGGACTGTGGAGAAGACGCCACGGGCTCGAGGTGTCTTTAGAGCTAGTGCTTGGGTCCAGCACTTAGGCTGGCTCCCACCCGTCCTGGCTTGCGGCTCGGGGGAGCAGTCTCAGGTGTCCAGGTGCCTAGCTCTTCCCCAGAGGCAGGTGGCTCTTTGCATCATACATCAGATGGTAAAATTCTTAAGCTGTGCCAGCTGGACGGGCTCTGATGCAGCCACTGTGCCACAGAAGGAGCCACAAGCAAACTACCAACCAAGGGCACAGTATGTGCCAATAAAACTTTATTCACAAAGCAGGCTGCGGGCCGGAGTGGCCCCTAGGCCGTCATTTGCAGCACCCTGCCTGCGTGTATGCAAGGTGCACTGTGTTCGACGTCGTGCTGGGGCCTGATAGTGATTGCAGCCCCTGCCACAACCTGCGCCGCCGTCTTAGGATGCCTGTGTTCTGTTTACGAGGTATTCCCTTCGTGGCCGCCTCCATTCTTCACGTGTTATGTGCAGGTCCTGGGCTCGGGCTCCGTAAGCACTCTCCAATGTGATGTCGCTCTTGCCACGGGGGTGGGAGGGAGATGGGAGGCTCTGTGCTCTGCCGGAGGGCGTCTCAGCCTGTCCTGGGCCTACTAACCCAGCAAAGACCACAGCTGACCCGGGCAGAGCAGTCTCATCTGCGCCCTCTGCCCCTGGCCACACCCTCGGCCCCGCAGCTCGCCGGGCGGTCCGAGGGCCATCCCAACAACAGACGACAGGGGCAGGGACATCGGCTGGTTCCATCACTTGGTTTTTCGAGAAGCCGAGAGGTCATCTCCTGAATACTCAGCTTGGAGGTATGAGCATGCGAGCTTTCACTCGTTACAATGGGTTTCATTTTAATCAGCGTCTTATTAACAGGAACTATGCTGACTGCACAGCCCAGGTTAAAGGAAAAGAGGAATCCGTGACAATAAACATATTTTATCTGACTCTCTCTGGCATATTCCCCCCATTAAAAAAAAAAAAAAAAGGAAAACCGTGAAAGGTCTCCAAGGGAGGCATGCTGTCCTTGCTCAGGACTTGGGACCAGCACCTGCAGTGTCCCCACTACGTCGTCACGCTGTGCTGGCCACGTGGAGCTCTGCCCGGGGACCCTGTGCCTCTCCGGGCTGCTCAAACGCTACCCAAGTCAGAGGGCTGGCTCTCCGTTTCAGCCAAGGGTTGCTCTAAGAAATGCAGCGTCCCTAGTTATCTTAATAAATCATCCTGTCCCTGATATAAAAACGCAGCGCAACATATTTCGCCTAATCTTTTTATTGAAATTCATTCAGCTGTGTCTTCCCCGAAATGAACCACGGTAGGCATGTGCGAGTCTCCCTCTCTGTCCCGCATTGTTGCACCAGGTGACTTGGTGGGGCCCCCAGATGTGGTGAGAGGCTCTGAACAATTTACCTCTCCAAACGGCTATTCATTTCACAAATATGCTGAAGTACAAAAGCAATTCCTCAGAAATTTTTGAGAGCATAACACGCCACCTTCTTAAAAGGATCTGAAAACTTTATAAGGAAAACGGTGTCTAATCACTATTAACCCAGTCCCCGTGGATATAGTCTTGCTTTAAAAAAAAAAGAAAGAAAGAAAGAAAGAAAATAGCATCATGGCATAAGAAAAAAAAATCCAAAAATAAGAGCATAGTGAACACAAAAAGAAAGCAGTTGCTCATCTGCTGTGGGCAGAAATGAGAAAGCAGGGTGTTAACAAAGTCTTATTATGTCTCCCAGGTTCAGGATGACGAGACAGGGGAGCGGGCGTCCTCCGCTCTGGGGCAGAATGAGGTTCTTTATGACTGTTCTCCTGCCCTCCCGGAGTAACTGCGGGTCCTGGGGCGGGAATCAGGTCCCCCTCCTAAGTCTTGGGTGCCCCGTCTGCGGCCCCCGCGAGCGCATCCTGAGCGGACCCGTCATGCTCCACATCGACATACTTACTCCCACCGTTACCGCACGGGAGCTTCTGCATACGGCACCATGAAATTCTGTTTTCTCAAGATTAATCGAGTCATTCTTCTCTTAGGTATAATATGTAATCATCAATAAACGAAAGTAGGTGACATTACAGAGTATGGGAAAATAAGTGGCTAGTTTTCCGATGACACAAAGTGCCGCCGCGTTCCCTCCAACGTGTTCTTTTCATTAACCATCTCCACGGCCCCGGCGGAGGGATGTTCGTGAGCGGGCTGGACTACCCGAGGCTCCACTCGCGGGTGGTTTTCTCCTGTTGCTAAGCCGGGGGTGGGTGTGAGGACCCGTATGGATTTCTCCAGGGTGGGCCTCAGTCACTTGTGCCCGGCCCACCCACCCCGCTGCGGAAGACCCAGGCGTCCCCGGCTCCCCTCCCCTGCGACCTCCTCCGGTGGTGCCCGAGGGAACGCTGTCCTCCTCGGCTTTGCTGTCAGGGCTCCGGGGGCTGAGTGAAAACCAGACAAAGGTCATGGAAGGCAGCGGGCGTCACGCAGGTCACCGAGGACCGGCGCCGGACGCGTGTAGAGAGCATGCTTGGCCCCGGCAGCCCATGCTGGTGCCGGTGCCACCATCCCCAGGAATCCATCCCGGCCGCCTCGTCGTCCGCGACGCCCTGCATGCCAACCCGCACGCGGTGTCCACTCTCTTATTAAGATGCCACTGTTTGCACTTTCCCCTCGAATAGTCCCCCAATTAAGTAATCAACTAATATTTAATTCCGATTGGAAATTGGAGCTTTCCGCTTCCATCCCTCATATGGTACCTGGGCCCCGTAGCTTCCTCGTCCTCAGAACGGACGTCTTTCCGTCTTCAAGGAGTCTTGCAGCTACTGGTTGAGGACCGTGCGCCATGCGAGGTGTCGCCGTGCGTTCAGGCCGGATGTGCTCGTGCGGCCGCTCACTGCTCTCCTGTCTCGCTGTGTCGCACGCGTGTGGAGCCCACCCAGTCCCCGGCCCGGGGGGCACAGCATCAAGTGGCCACCACGTACCTCGAACAGCACGTTGTTTTCATTTCTATGACTTGATAAAAAGCCTTGGTGCACAGTCGTGAGTGTTTAGGTTGCATTAGTCTCAACAATTCTCAGCCCGTTTCAACCTATTCCCTGCGTGCCGTGAGGAGCGCGTAACTCGAAGAGGCTCAGCGGAGGCGACCCCGTCGTGGGCGGTTGGGGCGGGTCCAGCGAGAAGCAGGTGCAGCCGGCCCCCGGCCGAGGAGCACGGAGGGCGCCCCCACATTCCCAGCACCCGCCCTGTCCCTGCGGGGCCCCTCACTTCCCCCAACCCAGAGGACCCAACACCACACCGCCCGCCAAACCATGGGACATTTCGCTTTTGCTCCCCCCCATGGAGGAGACACGGCGTCTGCCCAATGGAGACGGTGGCCGGGGAGGCAGGGGCACGTTCCAGCCTTGACCCTGACCGGCTCCTTGAGTCGCTGGGTGGGGTGGGTCCAGCCGGGACGTGGGGCTGCCTGTTGTATGCTCCCTCTGGCCTAATGTCTCGGCATTTGGTGGGGCAGTGACGCCCTGGTCCTCAACCTGGCTGGTGGCCAGGCTGTCCCTCAGGGGGTATCCCTCACCACCCGCAGCCGCGCCGTTGGCTGCGTCCCCCCCTGGGGAAGAGGAGGCAGTGCTGGAGCGGCGGGGGCGGGGGGGCTGCATGCGCTCCCGGGGAGGTTGGGGCCAGCAGCGTGGCGCAGAGGCCACAAGGACGCGGCACTGCACAGGGCTGGCCGGGCGGCGACGTTCAGCTCAGGTCAGCGTCGAGGCCGTCGTGACGGCGTTTGTGCAGCAGCCACGTTGCCGCCGTGGTGGGTGAGATTTTCTCTCTCGCCCCAAACATCTAAACCCTCACATGTAAGTCACCACACGCAGAGATTTTCCTTGAGAATTAACGGGGAAATATGCAGACTTTCCCTGGCACATGTGAACGTGTGCAGAAATTTTCTAGACCTCCTCTTGGGGACGGTGTCCATAGCAACAGCAGGCTCTGCTGCGAAGGAATTCTCAATTAGCACAGAACACACGACGCCGGGAATCACGTTCCCCTGCACACACTGTTCATTTTCACACGGGCTCCAAGGTATTTTTTACTTGATGACATTATGCGATATTAGTATAATTTATTTTTAAGCTGCTTATATTTATCACGCGCAGGACGTTGGTCCTGACACGTACTCACCCGGCAAGCTGAGGTGTCACGGGCAGGTGTGGGCTGCAGGCAGGTGCGGGGCGGGGACAGGCCGGAGACGGTCAGCGCCGTCGTCATGACCCTGCCCGTGACCCTGCCCGACCCAGGCCTCCGTGCTATAGGGTTGAATTAACCAAATCTCTAAAGTGTGTTTATGTGGAAAAATATATATACATACGCACACACTTCAGCGAATATTGTCGAGGAAGCGTGCCAACAGCGGGACGGCGAAGCAGGGACCTCCTCTGCAGTAAAAGGCCCAGAACGGGGATCTGTGTCGTTTGGCTCTCCGCAGTGTCTGGGCAAAGCCAGAACCACGGGCCCGGGTCTGGGCCTGGGTCGGCCGAGAGCACACGCTCCCCCGCGGATCCCCCGGATGCCTGGCTCTGAGCCCCGTGGGCAACTCACCTACAGAAATTTAACTTCCCCAACATACACGTGGGTCCCCGGTGGCTCTCAAGCCCGGGAGCAAACGCCGCTTCTCACCACTGCTCCGAGGTGTTGGTCAAGCCCTCTCGCTCACCGGCCAGGCCCGCATCTTGCACAAACGAGCAGGATTCCTTAAACGGGAGGCCTGGGGGCTTGGGCCAGTCCCCCCAGCGGAGGTGTGGGCACGGGCCGGCTGCGACTCAGGCCACACGAGGACGCCTCCCGGGTACGTGACTTCAGAGAGGCCACGGCCGCCCATGGGCGAACGTGAGTCTCGTGGGTCTGGCAGCCGGGAAGCACGGAGGGGTTTGGAAACCAGAAAGGTTCTGAGAGCGACCCTCCCGCCTGAGGTCAGGGGCCACGGCGCCTCCAAGCTCCCCCCGTGAACTGCCCCCCACCCCCCAAGCGTGATCTCCTCTGACGCTCCAACAGCCCCGCGGTGGAGGGGGCGCTCCATGCCCGGGGCAGCTCACAGCTAAGGCGTAATGAAAACTCCGTGCTACCTATATTAAAACTGGGCTCAGAGGCGCTAAGCACCTGGCATGCGGTCACGCAGTTGCTCGAGCAGCACGCAGGTCCCTGACACGGAAGCGCTCACACCTGGGCACGCTGCTCACTCACCTGCCCGCGGGCGACGGAGAGGCTACTACGTTGGCGTGTTTTTCACAAACCTTGGATGGGGAGCTCGCTTTCTTCAAGGCCGATGCAGACACGCACTCAGGATGTATAAAATATCAATCAGATTTAGTCGGGAATTATTTTAAAAGCATGAGGAGTCTGTGTCCCGCCGCGCTGGGGGCCAGGCAGGTGTGCGAAGCGCGGAGCGGACCCCTCGCCCCCGGCTGACCCGCCTCAGTAGCTCTGCGTTAGTCTGTGTGCCGTCGCCCTACTTCTCTCTTCTTTGTTATCAAGAGTGCGGCATGTGTCCTATCACATCAGGTCAACATCTCATCTTAGGTTCTTGTGCAAATATGAGACTTTTTTTAAAAAAGATTTATTTACTTATTTGAAAGAGAGAGTGAGTGAGGGGGGAGCGGAGGGGCAGAGAGAGAAGCAGACTCTCCACGGGGCAGGGACTCCCCCGCACCCCGACACGGGGCTCGATCCCGAGACCCTGAGTTCAGGACCTGAGCCGAACTCAGGAGTCAGACGCTCCAGCGACTGAGCCCCCACGCGCCCCTCGAGGCAACATGTTTTTTACTTCCCTGGTGTGAGTTTGAGCAGGATGGACACGGGGAGACCAATGGGTGCGGGCTGGTTGAGAAGCAAGAGTGAATGTCAAGGCCAGACACAGGGCGGGTGAAGGAGAGAGGACCAGGGGCACTCGCGTCCGGCCCTAGAGAGCCGGGCTAGGCCTGGAATCCCATCGTCTCTTTTGCGTACCTGCAAGTCTTTTAACATTTTTTTTCTCAAACTTGTCTTTCCTTTGAAGCTCCCGTCTTGCTGGGCCTCTCCTTCTTCTCAATATTTTTTTATCTAAGTTCTCAGAGGCTCACGTCTCCCTGCCATGCGCGTGGGCACAGGGTGTGGTGGGAGCAGAGACCCCTCTGGCCCTTGCGGTCAGGGATCCCAGCAGCCGGAGACCCCGAGCCGCCTTCGTCTGTGGACGGTGTGCACCGTTCACTGTTCCGGGCCCAGCAGGCCTCGGGCGACAGTCCTTGTTCTGGGGTGATTTCTCCCAGACTGGCTGCTGCAGTGAACCCTTCCCGGTTTCCTGAACTGCTTTGAGTCAAAGGCTGGACAAGATTTTCCCCCCTTGATCCCGCTTTTCCTCTCTTCCTTGAGACACAACGTGGAAAAGCCGCGTGTCCTGGTCGTGGCCGGCCCCCCGGTGATGCCAAGCCCTGCGGCAGCCGGCAGGTCAGCCCGTGTGACAGGTGGTGCCGCCCCTTGTTGCTCTCGGCTCTGTGCAATCCCCTTAGGCTCCAGTATTTCCTGTCTGTGCTAATGGGCAAACCTGCCCACTCAGTTCCCGGAAAAAAATAAAGTGCTATAATTTAAACACATAAACCAACAGTGCGGGTCTCACTGAGAGCCGTGCAGGCACCTTGCCTCCCAGCCCCGGGGGCTCGGCGCTGCGCCGTCCACCTGCAGGGCCACGTCCTCTGACCCGGGGTGAGCGGCAGGTGACGGCTCTCCTCTTTCCACCCTTTGTTAGCATATTTTAATCAGTG
The DNA here is from genome assembly GCF_053574225.1 of Canis aureus. Taxonomy (NCBI): domain Eukaryota; kingdom Metazoa; phylum Chordata; class Mammalia; order Carnivora; family Canidae; genus Canis; species Canis aureus. Next base: position 63,932,135 of record NC_135622.1, read on the forward strand.
CTCTCCGGGGAGCAAAACGGAGGAGTGAGCGAGTGTCTGCACTCCACACTAGGCGACAGTGAGCTGGGAGCCGGGGAGCCGGGAGGTGTGAGAACAGCGTTTCGTGCAGAAGGGTCTGCGCACAGACGTGTGGGACGTGAATGTGAGAAGCCTGTTTTCCTTTGCACCGATTCTCTCAAGGTTATTGTTTGGGGATCTGTTTCCCACGATCCTTTCGGGGGCTTTTTTGTGCAAGCTGTTGGTTTCCTAATTTCCTATCGCGGCTACTTAGGACACATGCACAAGAGAAAGCAGACAGGACCAAAATCGGAGCATCCAATCCTCCGGCAGACCCGAAAGCTGAATGTTCCGTGGTCCTCGGGCACTCGGTGGATCCCCTGACAAACAGCTCAGGAAGGTCCTGAGGGTCTAAGAGGATGAAGCTCACACGTGTGCCCGTCGTGTAGCAATGACCACGTCGGCCGAAGTGTCATGTCGGTGAAACAGAAGGACACGCGGGAAGCAGGTGTTGGACCTCTGGGAAGGCGAGGAGGCATCTGCCTTTGTTTCTGATCGTTAGTGCTTGCGATGGGCCGCCTCGGGGTGCTGGGCCACAGCCCGCGGTCCCCATGGTCCCCACGGTCCCCGGCAGCTGCGTGTGCTCCCTGTGCATCCACGACCTCTTTTACTCGGTCCCCTCGTGGGAGGTGCCGTGAGGCCTGCGGCAGGTGCCCGGCTCTGGGTGTGGTCCCCGCACGCCCACCGTGGACCTTCCCGAGGGCTGGTGCCACTTACCGTCGGCACAGCGTGGAGGCGCAGACGGAGGCCTTGTAGAGCCCCCCGCCCCGTGCTCCCCGCGTGACTGCACGCCTGACCTGCGCCAAACCCGACCGTTGCACCACAGCTGTTTGTTTTCACAAAGGTGAGCGATCGTACCTTAACCGGGGAGGTTGCTGGGCCAGGTAATTGCTTGTTGCAGGAGCTGCCCTGGCTTGGTAGGACCTTGAGCAGGACTGCTGGCTTCACCCTCTGGATCCCATGAGTAGGGCCGCCTCCCCCTTGTTGTCCACCGTGAATGTCTCTAGTTGTCGACTAGTCTAGAACACGGCCAAGCGCCTGGTTCAGGACAGTCCAGCGTAACCGTGTGCTTGACCCCTGCCTTGATGGCGGACATGTCAGCCTCCTCCACTGTGTGACTTGGGACGGGTCAGCGTGGTTGAAGGTCGAAGTCCCGTTCCTTACGTTCAGACGGTTTAGCACATTGTTGCAATGGCAACGTCGATCTCGTGGCACATAGGCCATGAGAAGAGGAAGCGGAAGCAGCACGTTTATTTTTTTTTTAAGATTTTATTTATTTATTCATGAGAGACACACAGAGAGAAGCAGAGACACAGGCAGAGGGAGGAGCAGGCTCCATGCAGGGAGCCCGATGGGGACTCGATCCTGGGACTCCAGGATCGTGCCCTGGGCCAAAGGCAGGCGCCAAACCACTGACCCACCCAGGGATCCCAAGCACGTTTATTTATTACGATATTATCTGCCCCCCTAAGTGGTAGGGAGACTGTGCTGCCTTCCTCTCTTGCTTCCCCATGACTGTAGGTAAGTCACATGAGGAGGGAACGCCGCCACCCCAACACGGCTCTACCCACCTCCTTGAGTTGGTATGAAGAAAGCGCTCAGTTGTGTACACCTGCTGTGAGCTCAGGGTGTGTCCTCAGGAGGCCTGCGGGGTGGCCAAGTAGGACAACACAGTCACCTCAAGGATAAGCAGTAGGAGCTGAACGATCTCAGGCAGTGACGGGAAAGATCCGGCCAGGTGGCAGGGGGCCGGGCAGGGGCCCAGGAGCTGCCGAGGTCATCCTGGTGCTCAGACTCCCGGGAGGCCTTGAGGTTTCACCAGCTTGTCCACAGGGTTTGAGTTCCTCTCCCCAGAGGGCTGTCCTCTGACCCCTGCTCCAGGGCACAGCAGGTGTATTCCCGGAGGGTCACGGGACCCCGTTCTGGGGGAGGCCTGCCTCCTTCCTCGGGGCCTCCGTGTGGATCCCACCAGGCAGCCCAACCCTTACGGGCACCAGGGAAGGCCGTGAAGCCCCACAAATCGGGAATCCAGAGCAACACTGTTGATCGGCTCTTCCCCACGGGGAAATACCCAACGCCAGCAGGCTTTGAGAATGACAGCAACACGGGGAAGGGCGAGAGGGGGCGAGAGACAAGACACGGGCAGGTAAGTGATGGCTATAGGATGAGTTAGGAAGAGGCAAATCCCGGTGCACCCCCCTCTGTGTGTCACAGAAACAATCCAGAGGGGGGAGCGGGCTGGTGGCACCGTGGAGCAGAGCAGGAGCGCAGAGGGTGGGAGGCACTCCCGCAGCTGCAGGGCCGTGAGGTTTGCAGGCGGGATGAGCACGGGGAGCCCCGAGCAGACAAGATAGGCCTGGGCAAGATGCAAGGGTGGATCTGCAGGCCTGCCTGCCTCTGGGGGTGCCACCTGCAGACCCAGCCCTGCACCCCATGCTCCTGCATCCACCCTCGGGGCCCCGCAGCCCCGTGCAGCCGGCAGCTCCAGAGGGAGACGCTCCCCTAGAAAACTGACAGTAAGGGTCTATGTCCAAGAGGCTGATCCAGGGCGTCTGCTGAGGATGCTGGTCCCTCCTGGGGGTCCCTGCCGGGCACGCAGCCGGGGGACAAAGCCATTCCCAGCCACATGCACATCTGCAATTCGGGCCCATCATCATCTGTAGAAAGGAATGAACACTGATGTCACAGGAGCTGCATCCAGCTTGCTGACACGGCACATCGCGGTGGTTAAAAGCCAAGGCCAATCAGTGAGCATCATATTTTATTTAGGATCAAGCACTCATTTTAGATTCTCAAAATATGTTGAAAAGCCAACCTTGCCTATGTCGTAAGAGATCTTCACTGTAATTAAGGGAGACCTTGAGCTCACTCAAAAGCGATCACAACGCCCCCCACCCCCGCCCCGCGGCACCACAGACAAACCTGTGGTGTGAACCGCAGGAGGCTGAGTGGAGGCGCCCACCTTGGGGCCCGGCCTCAGGCCCCCACCCCCTCCAGTGGTGAGGTTGCCCACAGATAGGAGAAGGGAGGAAGAGCGGGGCAGATAAGAGCCTTCAGTCACGTGTGTGCCACACGTTAGCTTCACTCGACGTTACAAATCCTTTCTTCGGAAAAAAGGAAAGAAAAGAAAAACCTAGGAGGGCCTGTACTCTAACCCCTGCAAATAGGATGATCCAAGCAATGCAGTGGCTGCCACCAGAGAAGGAGCCCTGGGGTGTAAGCCCGCGGGAGGCTGTGGGGCTGCGGCAGAGGGCGCCGTGGGAACTTACAGAGCCCTGGGTGCTCCGGTCCTGGGGGTGGGGGTCCTGGGGGTGACGGAAGGCAGCCCACAGCCAGGGCCGGGGGGCGTTGCAGCTTGTGAAGTCAAGGATAGTTTGTCCTACAAGGCACTGTTTGCCTTCTTCTAAAGCACGATACACTGATTTATTTTGAGAACGTCATGACCTGCGTGTGATAAACAGGAGCATCGCACAACAAGGCAGCCCCGGAGCCGGGGGCACGAGTAGACATACATATTCATGGGCACTTGCTGAATAAAAGCATCGAGAGGGAGAGGGAAACCACGGATGTATGACAAATAATAATAAAAGAAAATCTTTATAAGTGAAAGGTCAAACAAAACACCTGAGGTCTGAGACTCCACGGGCAGCGAGTAGTTGAGAACGCATCCCGCGAGCCTGGCGCCTCCCGCGTGGGAGGCAGGGAGACGGGTGGGCTTCTCCAAGCCGGTCGTGATTGTTCCGCCGCCGCACGTATGAGACGTTTTGTGTTTTACGACTTATGAAATGCCAGGTGAACGGACGTGGAAATGATAAGATGGAGACAGAGTGGGGTAAGCAGGTGACACGGAGCGGTGATCTGGGGATTGGGCTTCTTTCTGGGGTCGGATCTGCTTTGCGTATTTTTTGACCACGCACTACTCGTCCACCCGTGTCCTTAAGTGACTACTATGCACAAATACAAAATTTATATTATTGGGAATATTGATGCTTAAAATAATATAATCCTACGTATTAATTTGCGGTCCAAATCCATATCCCTTACTATGCAGATTGGTTTAACATCCCCATCATTTCAGTGCATGCTCTGTTGCCACAACATGAAGGGTCTCTCACGCTCTCTTATTCACACGTCTGTGGTGCGTGTGTAACCTCGGGAGCCCTGGGGCTTCCCTACAGTCTCTGGTGATCCTGGCCCACAGGCACTTCAATGGCTCTTAATTTCAGTATTTCCTCATTAACACAGAGAAGTCTTGGGCACCCGAGGGGTCTCAGTCAGTAAAGGATCTGCCTTGGGCTCAGGTCGTGATCCAGGGGTCCTGGGATCGGGTCCTGCATCAGGCTCCCTGTTCACGGGGTCCTGCTCCTCCCTCTGCTGCTCTCCGGCCACCTGCTGATGCTCTCGCTCAGTCTCTCTATTAAATAAATAAATAAATAAATAAATAAATAAATAAATAAATAAATAACCTTAAAAAGAGAGAGAGAAGGCTTCTAAGCACGGGACCCTAAGAAATAGGATCATGCTGACCAGTTCCTTCTTTATTCTTAGAAACCTGAATGAGGGGGATCCCTGTAGGGCTCAGCAGTTTGGCACCTGCCTTCAGCCCAGGGCATGAACCTGGAGACCCGGGATTGAGTCCCACGTCAGGCTCCCTGCATGGAGCCTGCTTCTCTGTCCACCTGTGTCTCTGCCTCCCTCTCTCTCTTTGTGTCTCTCATGAGTTAAAAAAAAAAAATCTTAAAACCCTAATGAGGGTCAAATGTAAACAGGAACTGTAACGAGTGCAATCTCTATGTCAAGAAATACTAGACGGAGGCTTAGATCGCATCCCCTTCTCTCTGGGACAAGCCCAACTGCACGGGGGCAAGGGAAAAAAGGAAATGAAAAAGAGAAATCCTGAGTCTGGAAACAGACCTGCGGGAATGGGGCAAGGTGTTTGTGGCGGGGCGAGTCAGAGGGAGGTGTCCGCGGGCTCATTGCCACCCCTGGGCTGGACGTGAAGCTACTTCAACGCCTCGCTGTTTGGGCTCCAGTGGGGACGCTAAACAGTAGGACTTTGTGAATCAAATTCAATCCCACTAACGTTTCTGAGCGCTCATTATGCTCTGAGCACTGAGTGAGGCGCTCGGGGTACCATTATGAGTAAGATTTATTCTGTTTGGGGCTTTGAGAAATGCACAGGGCTAAAAATAAGAACATAAATAACCATGATAACAGATAGACCGCGCCGAGCAGGGGTGAGGAGCGTGCGCAGCGATGGTTACAGCAGTCCACAGCGACGGGGAGCCCTCGCGAGCACCAGGGGAGGGTCCACGCCGACTCGCTGCGGCAGGTAGTGACCGCGTACGGCCGGCCCTCAGGATGGGCCCAAGCTCAAGCGCTCGAGAAGCACGGGGGGGCGTTTCAAGTCCCAGGACCAGCTCGAACAAGCACAAGCAAGATGGAACGGTCGGTGCCGAGGCCGGGCCGAGCACCAGGAGGCTGAGCCTGATGGTGGCGTGGGGGGTGCTCGAGCGGGAGGGTGGAGGCAAGCAGAAGGCTCCACGGCTGTAGCTCAGGAGTGTGGGCTCCGGGGTAATGGGGACAGTTGATAAGGAAAAGAATCCACGGAGATGAGAGGCACCGCCTGGGACAGGGTGCAAGCTTGGTTGAAGGGCCTGCCGAGCCCAAGGAGGCCTGGTGAGCGCCGCTCCGGGAGCCGCTGGGAGAGGTGTGAGGGCCACAGCGGCCACCCTGCACTCCGTGGGCCTCTCCTGACACACGCGTACACACCTGGTAACAGCCAGCGTCTGCTCCTCTGGCCCTTGTCTGTGTTATGATGGAGACGGTCATTTCACTCATCGTTTTCTTTCACAGCGAAATCTTGTGCTCACTGTCTACTGCTGGGTAACAAATTCCACCCATATTTAGTGACTTGAGAAACATGCCCGTCCATTATTATCTTGCCACGTCTGGGGGGGCGGGGATGGTCAAGAGTTCAGGCACCATTTTGGTGGACCCTCTGGTTCGGGATCTCTTAAGGCAGCACCGTCACAAGGTCCCAGCTCACTCCCTGGGCACTGCCAGAGTTCAGTCCCCCCCACCCCGCCCCGCGCCATTGGACGGAGGCCCCCCTCCCTCCTCCCTGGCTGTTGGCTGAGGCCAGCCTCTGCTCCTTGCTGAGTGGCCCCACCTGCAAGCGTGCAAGGAGAGCCAGGGCAGTGACCAGCGGGCGGGACTCTCCATGCAGACGTCACATCCCCGTCAGCCTTACCCTTATTTCCTGAGCAGGCCACTGGGCCAGGTTGCCCGAGGGCAGGGCATTCCACACGGTGAACACCGGAGCTGAGGGGCAGCAGGAACCATGGTGAATGCCCACCACTTCCTTTGAGGGCAGAAATGGAATTTTCTGTCACCTTCCCTCTCCATCTCTAGCAAAGTGCCTTGCGTGTCAGATAGTAGGCTGTCAATACGCTACCTTCTTTGTTCACTGATTTGCCTCTGCCTGGACTCTTGTCTCCCCAACTTCCCACACCCCTGGCACCGACGCTGACTTTTCCCTTTTCTGATCAATCCTGACCTCCTCTGAAGTATCCAAATACTCACCCCTTTTTCTTGCTGCCGAATGCTGCAAATTTTAGGATTCCAGACTCTGGTGAAACCAGTTTTCTATGCAGAGTGACTACCTCAAGGAAAAGTGGTTGGCAGTTGCAAGTGATGAGCAGAATTGCAGCCAGTTTCACGTAGCTAATTCCACAACTTCAGACGCAGGCCTGTGTCTGTACCCCCACCCCCAGAAAAAGGTGATGACAGAGGTGTCAGATCACTGCTGATGGGTGCCGCTCCCTTGCGCGGGCAGGGCGTCCTGCTGCCAACCAGATTGCCTATCAGCAAATCTAACTGGCTGGCAACCCTCATCAATCAACTGATTGCTACTCAGGGCAAAGAGAAGTGAGGATTGGCATCCAGGAGCATCACAGCCTTAAAGGTTTGAGAAAAGCATCGGCAGTTGGGGATGGTGGATGTTTCTTCAAAGCAGAAGTATTCCAGCTGGCTTGGAGTGTGTGAAAACTCGGAGGACACCTACCTGCATTGCTCCCAACAGCAGCGACGGGGTTGTGCTAGGAGCAAGCTCACTGCTCACGCATACCGCTCGGGACTCTGGATTCTCACGGTGACTTTGCAGGGGCCAGGCTGAGGCATCCCGTGGTCTCTGAGGTAGCTCACTATCAGACCACCCGGGCTGCATCTTGATCAGGAGGATGGACAGGACCGGCTCGCATGGTGCCAGCTGCAGCTTCCCCTGGATGCTCATCCGCCCCAGGCAGGCCTGGGTCCCAGGCAGAGAGGAGATTGCTTCGGGCGGCGGGCCATGGAGGCTGCACGGCACAGCGTGTCTAAAAGCCACTGATTTTATTCTCAATCATAAAATGCTCTTCCCTTTCCATCTGGGGAAACCCAGTGAGGTTGCCTGGCTTTCTGAAAGGTTCAAAAAAAAAAAAAAAAAGTAAAAGCCTGACCCCTGTGTGAACCTGGGCTATGTGAATGGCATTACGACAAAATCGCAGTGCGGTATTTCTGGAACTCTATGACCCCACGAGCCTAAGTATTGATTTTTAAGTTCCAACAAAGCATTTTCACACAATAATCCTATTAATATAAATGCTATAATATTTATATGCTAGACATTGGGGTGGGGTGGATATTTTTCTTCATTTTCTGGGATTAATTCTAAAAAAAAAAAAAAAATCTGAACTATTCCCAAAACAAACAAACAAACCAAAAAACATTCTTGGCTAATTACGGGGGAGCACCAGTCAGAATTTCTGGCATGTGGTCCTGCTTTAAGGACCAGGACAAGAAATGTGATGACTGAGCTCATTTTCCACAGCATCAGTTGCTTATGTAACACTTGAAAAAGAGAGAGAGAGAGAGAGAGAGAGAGAGAGAGAGAATGAGAATGCTCTTTAAATGACTCTTGGAAAAATAAACAAATAACTTTATCTTACCTCTCATGTCATTGGCCTTCCCCACAAGATCAAACCATGCTTGCTTTAGCCCATTGTTGGTACTTCCTCTGGGACCAGGGCCAACTGAAGCAACTCCATGGGTCTCAGTTTCCCTGCTGGTAAACTGGTCCCCGGTGCTACTGAGCATTTCATGGGATGCTCTATTATATTTCCCATGCGTGTGTGTGTGTGTGTGTGTGTGTGTGTGTGTCTGTGATATGGTGTTGACAGTATTTGATCCTCGCAACATGCCAATTAATAGGTGCTATCATCCCTTTTGATCATCACCTCCATTTTACATTTGAGAAAAATAAGATACGAAGAGATTGAGAAACATACCCAACCCTCTGACTTTTGATTGCCTGAATCTTTTCCAGAAATTTTTCCAAATGAAGCAGCTCAATAAACATCTAGAAGCAATGGAGTGCCCAGGTGCATGAATGGGCAGATGTATAAACAAATGGCCAGCAGAAAACGATGGAACCATACGTGTTAACTTAATTCAAAACATGGAAGAGCTGCTGGGCCCAGTGGGGCCAACAAGCTGAGTCCATTGGTAGTGATATCAACACCATTGAGGAAGCCATCTGGTCAGGCCACCGTGGAGCATTGCAGAGATTCCTCTAACGGGGCAGCCTGCAGAGTGGAAAGTAGGAGCCGAGACCCATTCCCCATTCCTGGAACATTTTAATGACCACTAACAAATCTTAGAAACAAAAGATAAAGATGCCCCTGGCAAGAAAAAGAGCACCCTTTATCCTTTGCTCTTTCTACAGTGAAAACCGGTACTGGAATGCCTTTACCGAGAATCATTCTACATATTGTAAAATTGCTCCATGAAGAGTATATAATCAATGTATCCCCAGGGTCGTGCCACTCCCACCATAATCTAATGCTAGAAAGGCTCAGTACTCCAGAAAGAGGCCCCATGTCCATGAGCTGTCATTACCCTATCCTCCTCCCACAGCCTTGGTAACCACTAACCCACTCTCTGTCTCTGTGGGTTTGCCAATCATGGACAATTCCCATACTTGGGATCAAATGGCATGAATTTCTGTGACCAGATTTTTCTCATTTTGCATAGTTTCTGAGGTTCATCCTTGGCCTAACATGTATCAGGTCTTCATTCCTCTTTAAGGATGAACAGTATCCATTGTATGCATATTCCACAGTTGATTTATGCCTTCATCAGTTAACAGCATTTTAAGTTTTTCCTCACGCTTTGGCTATTATGAATAATGCTTCTGTAGACATATATGTACGGGCTTTTTAGTGGATATTTTTTCATTTTCTTGGGTAGAAGCAAAATTGGTCTGCCACATGTTAATCCTATGTTTAGCATTTTTAGGAACAGCCATGGTCTTAATCAAAGTAGCTACACTATTTTACATTCTGACTTGCCATGTGTGAGGGCTCTGATTTCTCCCATCCTTGCCATCATTTGCTGTTTTGCTACTTTTTCTCTTCATAATAGCTACCCTAATGGATATGAAGTGCTGTCTCACTGTGGTTTTGATTTACACATCTCTGACGACAAATGATGTCCAGCATTTTCCAATGTAATTATTGGCCACTTGTCTATCTTATTTGGAGAAATGTCAATTCAAATGCTTTGCTCATTTTCAAAGGAGATTGTCTTTTTATTTGTCATCAAAGAATTATTTTCATATCCTGGCTACAGCCCCTCATCTGGTGGATGATTTGCAAATATTTTTCCATTCTGTGTGTTGCCTTTTTATTTTCTTGATGGTGTCCTTCATCACACAAAAGTTTTTAATTTTGATAAGGTTCAATGGATACATTTTTTTTTTTTTTGCTTGTGTTGTCTTGTATTTAAGACACTTTTGCCGAACCCAAGGTCACAGAGATTTACTTATTTCTTCTAGAAGTTTCATAGTTTTAAATTTTCCATTTAGGTCTATGATCCATTTTGAGTTCACTTTTGCATATAGTGTGAGGTGAGGGTCCAGCTTCATTCTTTCGCATGTGGATGTCCAATTGTTCTAGCACCATTTGATGAAAAGACTGTCCTGTCCCCATTAAATAATTTTTACCTCCTTGTCAAAAATAAATTAACCATAAGTACGATGATTCATTTCTGGATTCTCAATTGTAGTCTATTGATCTATGTCTCTGTCCTTAAACCAGTACCAGACTGTCTGGGTTACTGCTTTTAGCTCTTTTGTGGTAGGTTTTGAAATCAGTGAATTTGGTTTTTCCATTTCTGCTCTTTTTCTCCAAGACTATTTTGCTTATTCAGTATCCGTGCATTTCCACATGAATTTTAGGATCAACTTAATGATTTCAGAAAAAAAATACACAAACAAGTTAAAAAAAAAAAAAGCAAACAGTGGGCTTTTGATAGAGTCTGCACTGAATCTGTAGATCAATCTGATCCATGAACATGGTATGTCTTTCCATTTACTTAGATCTTTTATTTCTTGAAACAGTATTTCTTAGTTTTTAGTGTATATTTTACATTCCTTTTGTTAAATTCTGTACACTTTGTATAACCCTGCATGGTATGACCACTGATTTCTTTGGTATCTTTTCTTTTTAAATCATGGGGTTTGTTTGTTTGTTCGTTTGTTTATATTTATATCTAGCTTCCTAGGTGTTGCACCCAGTCAGCATAGCAGTCAGCTAGAGATGGCTTGGGTTTTCCTAAATGCATTTTGTGAATGTCTTCCACCCTTTGTCAGGGGGATCTATGTAAGAAGGTATGCCTTCTAACGTCAGGCTTTTTATGACAGGCTGACACCTCACGCTCTGCTTGAATAGGGTCTCAAGATCCCCCAGAGGTGAGTGACTAGAGTCTTTCCTTCTGTACCTCTTTTCCTGGATATGAACACAGCCTCATGCATGCAAATAGCCTTTTAGATCTCCAGGATGTGCCAGGGCTTTCCAAAGCTCGCTAGTATTGTCTAGTTCTTGGGGTTTCTCCAGGATTTCCACTTCAACCCCCCAGTCAGCCTTCCTTCTGTCTCATCTGAAGTCACTGCTTTAGGCATCTGAGATGTTGCCAGCATTGGCTATTTTTCGGTATACCCTGAAGTTAGTCCTCTTCCCACCATGCTCTAAGAATAGAGATTTCCTAGGAAACTACACTCAGACAAAATACTGACTGTGCCCTGAAGATGGTGCTTTTCATGGAACTCCAAAACCCACCATATCTCTACAACTCACTGTTGCCAGCTTCTGGCTGCCATACCATGGAACCCGGAGGAATGGTGAGGATAGCCTCAAGTCAATGCATCACAGATGTTCACTATCTGGTGGAAATTTAGTGTTTCTCTTGATTGGATGATTTTCAGTTTATGTCATGGCTTTGGCTAATTGCTGCAGTTCTGAAATGGTTAATTTTATTGTTTTGCCATTTTTTTAAATTTTTCCAGCTTTCAATATTTTTAATGATGTAATTCAGAGTGTAGTTCCAGCTGCCTTTGAATCATATGTGACTGAATGACATAATGAATACAAGCAGCAAAGCTTGGTTCCTCCATTCTTCCACCTGTAGCTCTCACAGCTTGAACCCCATAGTTTAGTCCTTGGGATCACACATGACCTTGTACTGCATATTCCTCCACAACCTGGTCCCCTCACTCCCATAGCCTCCGTTGGAGATTCCCAACCTAGAAGACTAGTGGTCCTGGGTGATCATGCACACCAAGTGTGTCGCATGTGAATGCCATACCTCACCCACCAAGAGAGACCATGGTATCATCAAATTCTCAGAAGGTTGACTGACTCAAAAAAGATTAAAATCCTCTGATAGATCTTCTGCCTTAGAAAAATATTTTTTCCTTTCTTTACATCTTTTCTGCCCCAAGTGGTCAAAAACTTTATTATCTTAAACTTGTCTCCCACTCCTAGTCTCTATTACTTCCATTTCTTCCTGTACACAGATACAGGCTCCTGCCCCCAAAATATTCTCTCCACAGGATAGTGATTAAGAGTGTTGGGTCCAGGGTCTAGGAGGCTTGAAACCCAGTTCAGCCACTTATCACCCCTGAGATCATGGAAATGTTTTTTAACTTCACGGTGCCCTGGGTTACTCATGGTTAGACATGGGGTGGCAATACCTCAGTGGTATTGTAAGATTGTGTCTGTCACAGAATAAACTCTCAATAAATGTTAGTTCTTTTTTTAAAAATTCTTTATTTAAATTTAATTTAGTTAGCATATTATTAGTATTATTAGTTTCAGGGGTAGAATTTAGTGATTCATCAGTTGCATATAACACCCAGTGCTCATTCCATCAAGTTCCCTCCTTCATGGCCATCCCCAAGTACCCCATCCCCCATCCCCTCCTTGCAAGCCCCACCCCCTCCCTTCCAGCAACTCTCAGTTTGTTTCCTAGAGTTCAATGTCTCTTGTGGTTTGTCTCCCTCTCTATTTTCATCTTATTTTATTTTTCCCTCCCTTCCCCTATGTTCATCTGTTTTATTTCTTAAATTCCACATATGAGTGAAATCATAGGGTATTTGTCTTTTCTGACTGACTTATTTCGCTTAGCATTATACCCTCTAATTCCATCCAAATCATTGCAAATGGCACAATTCCATTCTTTTCGATGACTGAGTAATATTCCATTCCATATATAAGTATTACTTCTTATTACCACATCATTCCAGCACTCAGGTGTCCACATAGCCTCTACATGAGATCAGATTTTATCAGACTGACTTCTAATGCTCTTCCTTAACTCAGTATATCTTTCACATAGAAACGATCTCTGTTGTTCTCCTGGACTCCACCCATTTAATCTCCCAGTCCTTCACACTCCTATCCACCTCTCCACATTCACTTAACATGTTCCTTCTGCATGGATTGACACCATATGTTTCTCACTTCAAGCACACTCTATCCACCCCCATGGGTTTCTCCGAGCCTTAGCTGGAATTTAATCTACAAATCGATATCTCTTTTTATGAATGCATTTATAATGTAGACTTCGTCAATCATTCTGTGACATTATTTAATGAAGATGTGGGCACAAAGTCGCAATAAGCTGGAGCTCACAGTAGCAGTGACTGTCCAGGCAGCTAGTCAGTCTTGGATAAAAAAATTCAGTGAGAGTATTCATCATTTCTACTGTTAAGGATTAAATAGGTGCAATTCAAATGAAATATTATTACTTTTGTGTGAAGTTAAAATTAAAGCAATTGGCATTTTTTTTAATTGGTTGAGGGCAAAGGTTGTTGACTTATCTAGGTTATAAATGTAGGAGAGATTTCTATCATGAGTCACAGAAAAGTTTTCCTCTCACCCACAGAACCAATGAAATTATTTAAAAAATTGATTTATTCCATTCTCATTGTTACTTAAAGCCTTTCCAGAGGGCATAGTTTAATAAACATTCACTGAATGACTACGTTCACCAGTCCTGTGACTTGCTTGCAGGTTATAAAGTTACCATGGTGACAGGACATCAGGCGTCTTGTAGGTAATTCCAATGGCAGGTGTTCAACTGGCACAGCCTATGTACAGAACCAGGGGAACACAGAGCAGGACTGCTCTCAGTCTACTGGGTACAGGGAGAGAGTCAAAGGAAGGCTTCCCTTCAATGGAGTGGCTTATACTAAGCAAAGAAGGGACGTTCTAGGAGGAAGAAGGACATGAGTATGGGAGAAAAGACACGTAATAGCTTGGAATGCACAGGGCCTACACACAGGCTAGAATCACTAGCGAGACAGGAAGAGGCTGGAAAAGAGGCTACAGTCATATGTGGGGAAGTTTGGATGATGAACCAAGGTATGTAGGGTAAGTTATTGATTTCTGTCACCAGTTGGGGCTCAGAGAAGGAGTTTATGAAGAAAGAGCTTGCCTACAGTTGTGGTGACTTTGCAGAGGAGACACAGGGGGTGGGTGAGCAGTCAGATGGCTTTTGCTCATCTAGTGGAGAGAAAATGAACCTGGCCTGAGGCAGGAGGTGGAAAAGAGACAGCAGGCTGGTTTAGAGCAAGAGAATAAAGGAGAAGAAAGACCCTGCAATGCTTCATGGATTTATCCTTTGCAGGATGAGGGCCCTCACTGGAAAGAGCAAAAGGGCGGCAACTCAGGCCTGAACATGGTGAATTTGAAGAACCTGGGAGACATTCCAATAGATCATTTTAGACATTTGGATTCACAAATATGAAATCAATGAAGTGCTCAGGACACACTTGGGGATTTCAGCACATAGGTGACAGGAATCACCTTGAGAAGTGGCACTATTGCCCGCAGAAAATGAGAAGAAGCAGTAAAAAGGCAACAAAGCCTCCGAGAACAACAGTTTCAAGGGACAGACAGAAGAAGCCACGTAAAAGGAGAAATCGCCAAGTGCTACCGTGGGGCCAGCATAGTACAGATTTCAAAGAATGTGACATTTGGATAATTGTGCTAATTTTCCAAGGGAAGGCAAACTTCTTTTGTGTCAAGGAACACAGCAACTAAAGATCTGACATGAAACCCAGCGTTAAATCTATATTTGCAATTCTTTATATCCATCTTCCTGCTGAAAGTCTCCCCCTGAATGCTCCAAATTTATTTCAAAATCAAACTCTACAAAACCAAAATCCTTTCTCCATTCAACCTGTGAATCCCCAGTGTTCCTCATCTTTGTAAATCTGCATCCTTGCTGCCTGTGCCCAAAGTGAGGTCACATCCTAATTAGACCCGCATCCTTCAGATTCGTACCTCCCTATCAATTCTTCCCATTCCAGCCAAGGGGCAAATTCTATTATCTAGGATGCATACTTGAAAATCTTTCATGGTCTGACTTTCATTAAGACAAAGTTCAAATGCCTTCCTCTGTCGCCTTTTATAACTTATTCCAATTTACCTCGTAGGTCTCAATATAGGTGCCACTTTCTACGGGAAGTCTACCCTCACCCCCCAGACTAAGGAATCTTTCCTCCTAAGTGAGCCCAGAGCATCCTAAGCCTGCACACATTGTAATAAATCTTGTGATACCCTACAGTGATGACCCTTGAGGTCATCAGCACCACCCCTTAGACAGAGAACCTGTTGAGTACAGGGTCAATATTTCCTTTCTCTGTTTACCCCCCGTGCATGGCTGGCAATACAACCCTCAAATATTTGGTAGATATTTGACTGAATTAATGAATTGATGATGATTAAACATTATCCTAATCTAATTATTAATGGAGATCTGCACAGCAGTTTTATTAACCAGTAGTTCCTATTACTATATGCATTTAAAGTAATAGAGCTACATTTCTTTTAAAACCTTTCAGAAATTCAAATTGGCTTTACTCCAATTAGTCAGGATTTGTGAGGTTTTACTACATATTAACATTTTTATTTCCATGGCATAAATCAGAAAGCCACAGGAGGATCAGGATTTATCTGTACATTGCTTTCCAAAGTACCACTCTTTTTTATTTTTGCCTTCTTCTCCCACTGGCACTATTATTAACATCACTACTAGTATTAATCATTCCTACATTGTATTAGTATCACCTTATACTTTCTAAAGTGTTTTCATCATTTTTTGTCTCATTTGATCTTCAAAATAATTCATTAGGAATTAGAAATGCAAATAAAGTATAATTACAGACATTAACCACACATGGATATTCATAGGTGTTAAATGACTTTTCCAAGGACACCCAAGTAATCAACTAAATGAAACTAATGTATCCAGGACTCATTCTATTCATGGTGCTTTCGTCTTTTTCTTAAAACATATATATCATTGATTCCTTACTTTCAAGTTAATGAATTATTGTAACTGGTGTCTGCCTGTCTTCATACTTCAGATGTGAGAGAAGTATTTCAGAATGTGCATAGTATGGTTGAAATAACAGATGTGCAGATGTGTCCAGCTCCCAGTTATTTATCTTGCTCTTGAGGGTTAAGTGAATTGGTTGCTATCACACTCTGAAAAAAGACTGCAAGTAAAAGAAAACATTTTGAAATCTAGCAGATTTCTCTTGGAATTTTTTCTATCCTTTCATCACTTCAGGTACTTATTCCCAGTAATATTGTGAGCAAATTGAGGAGCAAGACTGGGCTTATCAGTTCTGAGTACTCTTAATCAGCACAGTGGTTCCACACATGGAGTGAGGCCCAAAACGAAAAGTTTAGACAGAAAGGTGGATGGAAGGGTAGATGGATGGATAGATTATGGATAGATGGATGATTGAATAGATAGATAGATAGATGATAGATAGATAGATAGATAGATAGATGAATGAGTAGATGGATGAATGAATGAGTGGATAGATGGATGGATGAATGGGTAGATGGATGGATGGATGGATGATGGATGAGTGATGGGCAGATGGGTGGGTGGATGAATGAATGGATAGATGGATGCATGGATGAGAGATGGATGGATAATGGATGGATGGATGGATGAGTGGATGAGTGGATGGATGGACAGACTGATGGGGAATAAAAAGATGCATGGATTACCTTGAAAGGGAATATGAAGAAATGTGTGGGAAATATCAGAAAGGGAGACAGAACGTAAAGACTGCTAACTCTGGGAAACGAACTAGGGGTGGTAGAAGGGGAGGAGGGCGGGGGGTGGGAGTGAATGGGTGACGGGCACTGGGTATTATTCTGTATGTTAGTAAATTGAACACCAATAAAAATAAAATAAAATAAAAAAAAAAAAAAAAAAGAAACAGTCTCTGATCATAGAAAAAAAAAAAAGAAAGGGAATATGAACTTCCCTTCTGGGAATAGCTGGTAAGAATAATGAATTTACTGTTAAGGTCAAATCTCTCTTACTCAGAATAAGCTTTTCTCTACTGCTCTTGAAAGATAGTAAAGATGGAGGAACGAGCAGCAAGGAAGTATAAGATGGGTTTTAAATTCAGAGAGGGAAATCTTTTCTTCCTAATTACCAAGGACAGGTGGAAATAATTAAGTGACCGTTACTCCCTTTCATTCTCTATCTCTGTCTGTTTTTCACACACACGCACACGCACACAGAGATAGGCAAATCATAAAATAGGCAGAAAGGCACAGGTATTTGTCTCCAAAACAAAAACCAATTTTAGTGTTGGACCATAAAAGGCAAATCATAATCTTTAGGAGGTGATATATATGGTGAGTTTAGTAATATTTTAGAAACATCTTTCCACACGAAAATAACATTAGGAATGGAGTCAAGAAGCTTTCAAAGGCCAACATCAAGCCAAGAGTTGTTTCCTGAAATCCATCTACCTGATTTTCAACATCAGCTGGAACGTAAGCCTAGACTTGTCCCAGGTCCATGAGCCTTGCAGAGGGTCCCAAGTACCCTTGCAATATGTTGCAGGTTTTTCTCTGTTCACATAAGGCAATGGATTCCACAGAACCCTATGGATTTCACCTACACAATGTCTAGAGCATTCTCATTTTTAAATTAAAGACTTTTACTGAGGTTTTTCTTTAAAACTGGATTTTATTTGGGAGGTAAAATATTAGAGCTCTGGCTTTGTATAGAAACTATACAGACATATCCTTATGTAAGATTTATAGACTAGGGCAATGACTTGAAGTCACCACCTAAAACTTGTTTCCAAATTAGAAACTTCCTCTAGCTGAGCCACTTTTCTTGATAAATGCAGTTCCTCAGCCAATTCACTACTGCTGACTCCTCACATTCTCTCCTTGCCCAGGCCCCAGATGAAGAAGACCTTCCTTCCATGAAGCACACAGGTTTTGTGGAGGCAGAGAAAAGGAAGGAGTGGGCAGGCAAAGGTCTAAGTAGCCAAAAACAAAGTTGCCTACTTTTGAGTTGCAGTGTGTCAGGAAAGGCAAAAATTGAAGTGGCTCATTGACTTCTAAGTCCACTATATTCCACTCAGGAATTATAATATTGTCTGCTCTGCATTATTGTTTGGTCTAGTATTTTATTAGTTGTTATTTATCTTTTTTTTTTCCAAAAAAAATGTGTGTTCTTCTTAACCAAGTAATTTTAGAAATGAAAAGAACTCATTTTAAGATTACTTGCATTTGACTTTTTGGTATTATAGGTGATAGGAAATACTCCTATCTTTCAGATATTTACCTTAAGGAAAATTGCTCAGGAGTATATTTATTTACAAAGTGAATAATACATTAAATTTATATTTACTGAAGATGCAAATGCTCACACTTCAGAATTTTGGTTAATGTGAAAATATCTAGGAAAGGTTGGTTATTCGCTTTTAGTGAATTCTTTCCTGGAACCAAGGAGGGGACTAGATTACAGTGGCTTCTCAAATATCTCTATCTCTACACCATTGGGACATGGGAGACCACACCATACACTTCAATGCACCAGGTGATTTCTAAGACCCTCTCACATTTGGGCTTTCTCTGGTACTTCTCTCTTGATATAAAACTAAACCCCTAGGAATTTGTCATTTCTCTCAAACACTTGAAGTGTCAGACTAAAAACATAAAATAAAACAAACAAAAACATTTGCAACCAAATGGTGGAATAGTAACTCTTCATAACTTATTTTGCATTTCTCTGATGTATAATTGTGAACAATCCCTTCACATATTTATGATGCACGTGTTTCCTCCTGTAAAATCCTTGCTGATGTTTTCTTCCCAATCTTTTATTGTATTGAGTATGCTTTTCTTACTGATTTTTAGCTCTTTATACATTCCTTAAGCAGATCAAGAATATATGTTCCAGTTTATAGCTTGACTTCCCATTTTCATTGTGTTTTTTTATTGAAATCACTTAGCCAACATAAAGGACATACTTAGTTTCAGATGTAGCATTCAGTGATTTATTAGTTGTGCATAATACCCAATGCTCATCACGTCTTGTGCCCTCCTTAATGCCCATCACCAAATTACGATTATTTTGATAAGAAAAGTTCCTCATTTATTATGGTCTAATTCAGCCATCTTTTCTGTTATTATCAAAGCATTTTGGGTCTTAAATTTTCTCTTACTCTAAGAATCTATTCATCTATATTTTCTAGAAAAAAGTCTTAAGGTTTTGTTTTTAATATTTAGCTCTTTCCTCCATCTTGAGTTTACATAAGTTGTAAGAATCCAACTTCATCTTTTGTCATGAGATAATTATTTTCCCAGCTCCATCTATTGAAGAATGTCTCTTTTCCCCCCTTTTAGGCCTTTTCTGTTATAAGGTTCCATCATGCAATGGCCTGTTTTATAGGTTAATTTGCTATCCCCTGTCTATACCACAGAGGCTTAATTACCACAGCTTCAGAGTAAGTCCTGAAGTCTGCCTACCAATTTTCCCCTCTCTCATGTTCTTCTTCACAAGTGTCTTAGGTCCTCTTGGCCCTTGACTGTTTCTATAAATATCAGATTTCTTACAAAATCCTTTGGTATTTTGGGTGAAATTGCATTGTCCATTAATTTGGGGGAGAATTGATATCATAATCTTCCTAATTGTGATGTGATTTATCTCCCAGTTGACTTAGATCATCTTTCGCGTCTCTTAATAAAGCTTTATTATTTTCCCTGTAGAGGTATTACACATCTTTTGTTAAATTTATTATATACTTTGTGGTCTCATATACTGATGTGAATTCTTTCCCAAAGATACTCCTCCTACGTGATACTGTGCCTGTGGACACCTTTCTAAACTCTTATCATATGTTTGCCATTTTTCTCGAGGGTAGTGGTGGGATTAGGGGCAAGAGCAGGACTCCAACAGTGACTTTTCCCCTTTATCCTACAACATCTGGGAAGGCTGCCCCCACCTCAGACAACCCACCCCTTACCACACAAGCCACTTCTAAATTCCCCCTCCTTGCCCCACCCAATTATCTTCATTTCTTGATCTTATGCTTGTAGTTGCTCTTGGAATAGGTCTTGCCATAGAGTCAGTGTCTTTCTGGTCAGCATTTTGGCAAGAATAGAAACAAACTTCATTTAAACTTACAGTAAATACAGAGAATGTTTATGTATAATACCATTTAACAGGGAAGAAATCGAGGTCTGAGAGGTCAAGTAATGTGTCCCTGAGCACACAGCTGGTAAGTAGCAGAGCCTTCTTCAGAGTCTGTCCCACGAGGCAGCAACTCCAACAGTCTCGGCCTCTGGGATTGCGAGGCTTATGTGGACCAATATTTGTGAAGCGTGTAGATCGTACCTTGGACAGTCAGTGCTCTGTGAGCGTTCCCATTACCATTATCATCGCTATCATGCTTTGCTAATTTTGACCACAAACACTCATCTTATGAGGTAAATAGGGTGTGGATCTAGTACAAGGTATAATGTTGGTGCCATATGAAAAGTTTTAAAGATGTTTTGGTAGTTAGGGACTATAGATCACTTTTTTGGGGAATTAAAAGAAGGTCCTTTCGAGAAAGTGGCAATTGAAGTGGGCTTAATTAAATGGGTAGAATTTTAACTTAATTTAACTTAATTTTAGTGGAAAGTAGAAGATTTACATGGAAGAACAGGTATGAAAAATGATATGACACAAGGAAACAGGAAGAAACACAAGTCTTATAAAGGGATAAATCATTTCTACAAAACATAAGAATTTGAGTTTTCTTGCTCTTCTTGTATGCCTGCTATCTTCTTTTGGTTATAACCTCCAACTAGAGTTCTAGATTTCGTGTGTGTGTGTGTGTGTGTGTGTGTGTGTGTGTGTGTGTGTGTAAAAGAGAGGGTTTGAAAGACCTTGCAAATGACTAAGTTCCAAAAAAAGCAGCATTTTTAGAAGTTCATTAAAAAGAAACCAGTGCCACAAACTCCAAGTAGATAAATAAACACATGGTCACATTAGTGTAGAATCTAGCAGAGAGGCACTTGCCATTCAGAAGGGCAAGATGCCCGCTGATCAACCTGGGAGGGACTGTCCTCTCCTGTTGGGGAGTGGTGCAGGAGACGGAGCCGGGCGATGGAGGCCAGCAAGCTCAGGCTGGGGAAGAGCTGCAAGTGGCTACCCCGCATGAATCATCAAATGTCCAGACAGTTGAAGGCAGGTGATAAGCTAAGTCAGCGCGGCAGCTAGGAAGGGCCTCCTCCTCCGTAGAAGGAGCTTCATAATTAAGAAATTTTTGTTAGTCTTTTATTTGCATATTATCATCATTTGATGAGATTTTAGAAGAACATTTCTTCCTTAATTTTGATTTTATTACATCCAACTACCCAGTATTTTAATCTAGAATGATCTTATATTTTTTAATGAAGGGTAATAGAGAAAATTTATTCAACTGGAAAAAAAAAAACATTCCCATAAGCTTCTCTTCTGAGATGTATTTATTTTACTAAAAAGGAAATATCTGCAACTCTGTCTGCATGGATCCCATGAGATATTTTGTGTGTCAAAGATTTTGCCTAAAACGTTCAAAGGTTATCAGAAATCGAGGTTGCCTCTGTTAATCTGAATTTTATGGGTTATCATGTAGAAAAGAAAGAACCGCCCGCATGATGTGTTAACACGTTAAACTCCCCTGTGATAGCAGTTGTCTCTTGACACCTCCATTGTGCTTTTTTGTAATAATACATGTGTGTTATTAAAATGCACAGAAATATTTTATGTGCTCTACCTAAAAGTGAAAGCCCATTTTGCACAGTTGCTCTCAACCCAAACCTTCTGCTTTGAGCTTGTGTGTGGACGTTGTCTCCAAATGGCCTGCAGTCGGTGGAAGGAAGATGATCGTGTGGTAATAAGCACACACATGGAGTCTGTGCCCCGCAGCATAAGCTACACGGGGACCAGAGGCCAGAGGTGGCTGGGTAAAGCCAAAAGGATTTTGCATCAGCAAAAGTGGAGGGAATCATCCTTACGTCCTATTTCCAGAGAGTGAAGCAGCCAAGAATAGACAGTGCAGGGGTGTCGGGGGGTGGGCATGGGTAGTTCCCTTCTCATTTGCTTCATTCTCTTTCTGGAAGGCCTGCCAGGCCAGTGTCCCCTCCAGCTTTCTGTGAGTGACCTACGCAAAGTCCCAGCCTTCAGGGTGACCAGAGCCGAGACCTTGGGTGTGACAGGTGAGGGGAGAGACAGAGCACCCCAACACAGCCACATGGAGTCCTGCCCCTCCAGAGACCCTCCAGTGGCCTGAATCTTTCTCAGGGACGTGCGTCCATACTAATCCAAACCCTCTATTTGCAAACAAGCCGGCGGTGGCCTACTGAGTTCATGGAAGCAAGTCTCCTGAAAAGATCCTGTTTTCTGGAAGTTTTGCTAAAACCCGAAATGTTTTCTCTTCCTTATAAACTCAAATCCAAACTCCTATGCTAGAATTCATGTCATACATGTTACTCTGCACACCCCTGCCATCCTCCTATCCCAAATCCCCACTCAGAAATCCCATCCCTCAGTGAGGAGCACCCGCTCGGTCCAGACACTATGCGAAGCACGTGTGATTTGCTCTCAGTTAAGCACCTTGGAACCCCCAGGACATGAAGACACGGCTCGAGGGCACTGGTGCACCCAGGCTCCCGGTGCTGGCAGAGGGTCCTGGTCAGACCCCCCGGGTGGGCTCCCTGAGCAGAAGGCCAGCGTCTGTCTTTCACACAGGATGTGCTTCTCCACCCAGGCTGTGGGAGACGCCCGGTGTGATGGCCAGACACAGACGGGGGGCCCACCTCGACCACAGAGTTCAGTGCCACCCGGGCCACGGCTCTCTGACACCACCCATGACAACCCCTGCCAAGTGTGTCCTCCAACAGAGCAGAGGTGGACAAGGGGATTGCGTGGGGCTCCTGGGCTCAGAACCCGGGAAGGGCCTGGGTGTCTCAGCACAGCTTCCGGGATACCACAGGAGAGGAAGCTGAGAAAGGAGGACAGGCCAGATGGGCGTAGGTCAGGGTTTCTGTTTATTTCCCAGATGTTCATTTTGCAACTGCTTAATTTTTGCCAAACTATCTTTTGTTGCACAAAGTTTTAAGGACACAAATATGAATGAGCCATGGACCATATCCAAGAGGAAACCCAAAGTTTATTCATGTTTGATGAATAATAGCCCCACAGGGAGGATTACGGGAGAATAAGAAGGGGGTATAAACCCAAAGAGGCAGGATCTGTTCTGGAAAACAGGATGTTGGACTGAATTTGAATGGTTCAGGAAGACAGACAGAGAAGGAAAAACTGGTATATGATTTTTAAAAAACAATAGGGTTGGAATAGATGAGGGATAATCATCCAGGAAGCAGACAATAGAGCTAAAAATAAGAAAATGCATTTCATTAATTGTTTCCAGGCACAAATGTTAGTATTTAATACGTAAATCTTATTTAGAGTCAAGTCAAAACAAAGATAGGATTTTGGATGACTATTTTGTTGAAGGAAAGAGGGAAAACCTCCTTAGATGTGTCTCCTCCTCTGTGGATGGAGATTAATAGGTGGCAAAGCTTTGGGTGTTCAGTTAGAGATAGGAGATTTAAGCACGTGAGCTTCTGCTGCCCACTAAGACCCCACAAAAATGGCAGGAGAGTGATGTTGACCTGAAAACGCAGAGACAGGACAGAGACAACGCTGTTCTGGAAGCTGGAATGAAGAAACAGAGAATAACCAATTTTTCAGACTGAGGCAAAGAGATGCCAACCAGCGAAGAGAGCGTGCCATGGGGCATGGAGACCCTTCCTACAGCCCTCGGGGGCCTAGAAAGGGCAGACGGTGAGGTGCCGTTGCTCTAAACTCTGGAAAGCTGGTTGGACACCCCGACGTCTGTCCTTTGCAGTAGAAAACCCAGTGTTTGTTCTGTGGGAGGGCAAAGAGGGGCTCTTCAGGGTTGGGAGGAGGGCAGGGGCTGTGCTGAGTAGGATTGAAGGAAATTGAGCTACAGAATACAAAGACCCAGCAGCCTCCCTCCCTTGACCTTCCAGCAGATCGCTTCAGGAGAGACACAACGGCCTTCATGGTGGTTGTTTATGCACTGACTTACTCTCAGGACGCTCCTACAGCACAATCCTGAAGACATTGTAACTCTATTGAGGTTCATAAAGTCCCCAGCGGTCCCCACTTCACCTGTGAGGACACTCGGTAAGTCACCAGGGTGCACAGCTCTCCGTGGGAAAGGTGGGATTAAAGGCCGGCTGTCCGGCCCCGGAGCCCGCCTCTCACCTGCCGCGCCGGGGCACAGAGCCCATGGAGTGCCCCCCACCAGAGCCCTCGGTCAACAAGCGTCCCCTACATGAACATGGCTTTCAAGACACTTTCTCAGGAGACCCAAAGTCCTCTTGATGGCCAAGGAGCTCCAGGAGCCTGAGCAAATCCTCTCATAGGAAGGCACCCAAACAAGCCAAACAGCAAAAAAAAGGAGAAAGAGTAAAAGTCAGTTGGAGGAGATAGAAACTATAAGAAGGAAAGAAGGCTGCATGAACGTCCCCAGTTATGGGCAAGAACTCACACGTTTACAAAACAAGAACAGAATACAGTTTTTAAAAAAGGAGGAGCTGATTCAAATAACCAGGAGATCACGTTGAAAAAGTAGGTGTTGAAATGTAAGTGTTACAGCTCACAGGAAGAAAGAGGAGGGAACCCCAGGACCCTGGCTGCAAGGAGAGGCGGAACGATGTAGGACGGGAAGCAAGGGGTCAGTGGGGCCGCCATCTGAAAACCCCAAGGGCCACAGAGAGAGAGCAGAGAAAATGAGGAGAAGGAGCGCCTGAGGAAGGAAAGGAAGAGGACAACCCAGAAAGGTCTACGGAGCACCCAACGTGAGGGAAGAAAGTGGACCCAAACACCTACCCTTGCTGGGAAATCTGAAAACACTGCGGACAAAGAGAGACTCGTAACATTTGGCACATGAGCATCCAGCGTAGGATTCCCACGGGGAAGCCTGAAGGTGGGAGACACTGCAGCCCAGCCGTCGGACATCCGACGGGACTTACTTCTGCCCTAGGTTGTTTCCTCATATAAACGTCCTGCAAATAGTAAGACTCTTCCCGGGAAGCCATGGGATGCTGTCTCCATCCAACCAAGAGGAAGACACAATGCAGGGGGCGGTGACAGGGGGCGGGTGGCAGCAGGCTTGGGGAGCAGGGGTGGTCTCGAGCTCCCCAGGGACCCAGAGTGGGCCTCGCCGGTGGGAGCACACTGGCGGCTCTGCTGAGCCCCGACCCGGCACCGATTGACACCTAGAGTGTGCGCTTGTCCAGGAGGAGCCCACTGGCCTGGGAGGGTCTGGCCACAGCCCCATGAGCCCCTGGGCAGGTAGGCACGCCCACACACGCCCACACACGCCCACACACGCCCACACAGGCACCAATCGCTGAGAGACACAGCGCAGCCAATGGCTCGCCTCTCAACGGTGTGTCCGCAGTCGTGACAACAAAATAATGAGTAACGATCTCACGCGACGCCTGATACAACTACGCGGGGTGGGGGGAGGGGGGGAGAAAGCAGAGGCCCAGGTGTGTCCTGGCGTCGTCGCGCTCTTGGTGTCAGGCAGGTAACAGGTTTTCATGGAAAGTCGTGCACGAGGACAGGCGCTGTCGTTTGTTCAGGGATCTAGAGGTAGATGCCAGAGGAAAGGCTACGAGCCCTGGAAATGGTTCCCTCTGGGGAGCTGGGGATACAACAGGTGGTGTCTGGGGCGCCCCGTTTCAATAGCAAGCCATCCACAGCTCCGACCGCCCTCCCGCGACCACCGCGGCTGACTTTGAGGAGACCGTTCGTCAATCTTTAAAACCTCGATGCGCCCGTCGAGCGTGGTGACTGACCGCCGTTGCCTGCTGGACCAGGAGCAACCCCAGTCGGCGGGGAGCACGGCCCGGGGGTGAGCAGGGGGCCGGGCCAGAGCGCTCGGAGGTCTGGGCGCCCCTTCTCTGCCGGCCTCTGCCCTCCCGCGGGCACCCTCCTGAGTGACGAACCCTCGTTCCCTGACAGCAGCCTTTATCTCTGCAGCTAACAAATTCCCTGGGGCTCTCAAGGAGGCAGCGGGGGTCGGTGCTGACAAAGGGGCTAAGACGGCTGGGTCAGCGTCTATGTTGAAAACCAGTAAAATAAAGATATTTTTTGTTACACACAGAGCCCCTTGATGGGCTGCAAATGGGGTTCTAGTTCGCAGGTGCTCCCTGGAGGGCGCCGGAGGCCACGCGGGTGCTCAGGGCCCGGCACGCAGCTGCTCCTCCTGCAGCCGGGTGGCTCGCGTGGCCGGCGTGCCCCGCCGAGCGTTCTTTAATGCACAGCCATATACTCCTTAAGCCATATTTTCATAACGAGCCATTAGCAACAACAAGACGCATGAGGAACACTTGATAGTAAAATCCAAATTAGCAAGGAGCAAATTTGCCTCAGAATTGCCTGCACCGGCTCTAAGTCACATTCATGTGATCAGACTCCTTGTATTGAGGAACATTATTTATGACTTTTAAAATGTTAAAAAGAAAAACAATGTGGAGTGCGGATTATATGCAGAGTAGCTTTTTAATGTAATGAGAATAAAGATAAACTGGGGTATAATATGTCACGTGCGCAGAGACACTGACACATATCAGCCTGGAATATGCTGCTGCTTCTACATCAGCATTTGGAAGCAAACTGTTAAGGAACAACAAAAAAAAAAGGAATGAAGGAAAATAGACAGGTCTGGTCTTCTTTAGCCCAAAACGCAGGATTTTCACACAGAAAGTTATTTATGTCTATTTTTCACGACGAGCTATGTTGTTAGATTTCAATCCATCTCTTAACCTATAGTATTGTAATATAGTAATTATGTTACATAATAACTACATAATCATACATGAATATGTGTAAATAAATATATAATGCAATCATGAAATAGTACATAAGATATTAATAGCATATAATACATAATCATATAAAATATGAATGTAATAGGATAATCACCTGAAAGCCTAAACATGAAATAATCAATCATTCTTGAATTTGGGGGCAGTTAGTACTTTTTATTTACATGACCGATTTCAAGCACATTAGCAGTACGTACCCCTGTTAGATGGGGAAGTCAAATGGTTTTCTTCCTTCTATTGTGAACAGCAGTAAGAAAGTTATAATTAATTCTGTAATACGGCCGTTACTAACGCAGTGATCTAACACTCAGTTTTTACTTAAAATCACTGATTCACCATAGACTGGGTTGAAATGAGGAACGGGTTTGTGTCCCTGAGGAAGGGAAGCCATGGGCCCCAGCGGGAGCCCGGCCTGGGCGCTGCGCCCACCCCTGCGCCCGCCACGGCCCGCGAGCCCGCCCTCAGCTTTCCTCATCCACCGTCGCAGTATCTGCTCCTCCGGAACCCGGGCCGGGGCTCACACCCTGAGCTCCATGCGCATCGAGAGAAACTCCCAATCAGAGATGGACCACAGCCTCCAAAACTCTCTGGAAGATTCTTTCTGCATAATTCACCCTCTTTCCAGTGGGAGTCATGAGCTTCTTAATCTTCACCTAAAGAACAGTATTATATTCTGGGCACCTCGGCTTTTCCTTTTCTTTCTTTTTCTTTTGCTATAGCGATTCTGAAGGGTTAGGAGCCTAAGAACAAAGAAGATTAAGAATTCTGAGAGACTTTCTTCTTTTTTTTTTTTTTTTTTTGTATTTTTTTATTGGAGATCAATTTGCCAACATCTAGTACAACCCCCAGTGCTTATCCCATTAAGTGCCCCCCTCAGTGCCCGTCACCCAGTCACCTTCCCCCTCGCCCACCTCCCCTTCCACCACCCCTAGTTCGTCTCCCAGAGTTAGGAGTCTTTATGTTCTGTCTCCCTTTCTGATATTTTCCCTCATTTTCTCTCCTTTCCCTTTATTCCCTTTCACTATTTTTTATATTCCCCAAATGAATGAGACCATATAATGTTTGTCCTTCTCCGATTGACTTACTTCACTCAGCATAATACCCTCCAGTTCCATCCACGTCAAAGCACATGGGGGTATCCATCGTTTCTAATGGCTGAGGAATATCCCACTGTCCACATAGACCGCAGCTTCCTTATCCATCATCTGTCGATGGACACCGAGGCTCCTCCCACAGTGTGGCTATTGTGGACATTGCTGCTGTGAACATCGGGGTGCAGGTGTCCCGGCGTTTTACTGCATCTGTTGGAGAGGATGTGAGGATGTGGAGAAAGGGGAGCCCCCCTGCACTGTTGGTGGGAATGTGACCTGGTGCAGCCACTCTGGGAAACTGTGTGGAGGTTCCTCAAAGAGTTAAAAATAGATCAGCCCTACGACCCAGTGATTGCACTGCTGGGGATTCACCCCAAAGATACAGAAACAGGCTTTCCAGGAGAAGTGCCATGAGCCCGGGAAGAGCCTGGATGAGCAGCAGACCAGGTTTCTCTCTGGTGTGGGGCATCCCCCAGCAGGATCCAAGTGCCTCCAGCACCGAGCAGAGAGCAGATGGCTCCAGAAGGCTCCACCCATTACACTACCTGGGAAGGAAGGCCGTCCGGGTGACACGTGGTCGGTGTCCGTGACACACATCTTCTTTGCTACAGGGGACGCAATGCGGGTGCACTTATGAAATGTCCAGTGGGAGTGACAACACAATTACCCAAAAGGCCATTTCGTCCCCCCTCGGTCCCCCTGCACCCTGGGAAGCCAGGGTTCTGCACGTGGAGCTTCCTACCTGCTGAGCTGGGAAGCCCGTGCGTCCGAGCAGCAGGGCCTCCAGAGCTTGGGGCTGGCTCCCCCCTTCCATCTCCCGCCTCCAAGGCATGGCCGGGGGGCCCACTGGAAGCTTGTGTGGGTTTGTAATTCATAGTTCAGTTAGAGGTCGGAATTCCTATAGCTCTGTTACTTCTCTACGAATTAGTGCATCCTCCTCTTCATCTTTGGTCACATTGACATTACGGGAACCCTGGAGAGCCACTTCCTGCAGGAAACAAACTCAGGTTTTGTCGACCATGTGCCTCAAACGTTCTCTGAGGTCATTGAAACAGCAGAACGACACCTGAGCTGTCTTCTCCCCAGGAGCTTGTGAACATCCCATGATGATGATGTGCTTGAGGGCGTCTTGCAGAGAATAAATATGATATTATTGACTATTCTTCCTAGTGATAGAAAAAGAACGAAGATGATTTTTACCTAGTTTTCATCTGCATTTTAAGCTCATTCTGCATATGTTTGTGGGCCAGGCACAGTTCTAGACTTCCGAGACCCAGCAGTAAGTTGGATAGCGAGGAGTCCGCCCTGTGGAGCATCATTTTGCAGAGGAAGAAGGCAGACAATAAATGTGTGAATAAATGAATGTATGATCCATTAAGGGGAACTGATTGATTAGACTTCATCAACATTGACACTTTTGCTGTACGACATAGCCTGTCAGGACGCTGAAGTGACAAGCAGCAGGTTGGGGGCAGCATTTGAAAGCATGTATTCAACAGAGAACTTATATCTAAAATGTTCAATGATCTCCCAAAATTCAACATTAAGAAACCCAGTTAGAAAGTGGATGAAAGACATGGACGGACAGGACCCAGAAGACACGCAGACAGCAAATACGCCTGCGAGAGGACCATCCGCGTCGGGAGGCATCAGGGAAACACAGGCGGCGGCCACAGCCGTTAGGATGGCTGGACAAGGACGCAGCGACGGCGGCAGAGCTGCTGAGGAGGCAGGGAGGCCGGGCTTTGCACCAGCCCGGAACGTGCACGGGAACGTAGGTGTGGAGCCAACGTGGAAAACGTGGGCAGATTCTTTAAAAAATAAAACTAAACGTGCCCCTACTGAGGGACCCGGCGATACCCTGAGGCACCCACCCTGGAAAGTGGGAATCTGTCTCCCCACAAACTCCGTCCACAGGTGTCCCTGCAGTGGGTTCACAGCAGCCCAGGACGGCGCACGGCCCAGGTCCTTCAGCCAGTGAACAGCGGGACTTGGCCCGTCCTTGCCCCGAGCCCTGTTGATACAGCAACGCCCTGGAGGAGTTTCCAGGGAAGGAGGCTCGGTGAAAAAAAGCCAGTCCCTAAAGGTCAGGGACATTCTGGAGATGACAGGATGACAGGACTGGAGGACCCATGAGTGGTTGCCAGTGGAACTGAGTGTCATTCTACAGGACAGCAGGAGGGACCCGAGGGGAGGGAAGTTGTGTCTTGGGCATGGTGGTGGGTATGTGCATGCACACGGGGACAGGGTCACAGGGGACGGACCCCATGCACGCACACAGGGATAGGGTCATGGGGGACGGACCATGTGCACGCGCATGGGGAGAGGGGCACAAGGGACAGACCATGTGCACACACACGGGGACGGGGTCACAGGGGACAGACCCTGTGCACACACACAGAGACGGGGTCACGGGGGATGGACCATGTGCACACACACAGATACAGGGTCATGGGGAATGGACCACGTACACGCACACAGGGATGGGGTCACGGGGGACAGACCCTGTGCATGCACACGGGGACAGGGTCATGGGGGACAGATCCCGTGCACACACACTGGTGAGCACAGGCACACCTGGGCCATTGGGCCAAGGTCTGCAGGATGATCCGGCCTCAATGTGGTGCTTGGGGTCCACGTGTTACAGTTCTGCAGGGTCCCGTCGTTGGAGAGTGTGGGCTCTGGGTGGGGGGATCTGCACTTGTCTCAAAACTCCTTACAGCAGGACGCCTAGGAAGCTCACGGGTGGCTCAGTGAGTTAAGTGTCCGCCTTCGGCTCAGGTCATGATCTCAGGGT
The DNA here is from genome assembly GCF_053574225.1 of Canis aureus. NCBI lineage: Eukaryota > Metazoa > Chordata > Mammalia > Carnivora > Canidae > Canis > Canis aureus. The sequence continues at coordinate 63,962,692 of NC_135622.1, forward strand.
CCTGGGACTGAGCCCCGCGTCGGCTCCTTCCCTGGTCAGCTCAGCGGGGAGTCTGCTTCTCCCTCTGCCTCTCTCCCACTCATTCTCTGCCTTTCTCTCAAATGAATAAACAAAATCTTAAAAAAAAAAACACTTTAAAACAAATAAAAACATACAATGATGTCACATTATGACAGATGGCATCCAGCAAAGCCCATAGGTTCCCCCGTGAGTGACAGCGGGTGGGGAATCGCTGGGAAAGCTCTGGGTGAGGGCGGAGTGGGGCAGAGGGTCTGGAGGCCCACCTGGCCTGTGCCGCTTGGGTTTTGCAGCTCAGCTCCCTGCTAAACGCTGCACTCACGAGCTCATCCTGGGAATTCCATTATCAATTATCACAGGCAGCACATGTGACAGAAAACTGTGAGCAGCAGGAACCGTTGTGCATAATCCTTCCTCCTGCCCCTGCATAATTGGGAAAAGGTGACGCCCTCTGAGATCGCGTCCCTAAGGGAAGCCACTCGGGATCGTGCTGGGAGTTCTCACGTAGTGAGAGGTCTGTAGTTCAAAGAAGAGGCATCTCAGCTCGCTCCGTTCTATTTTTTAAATTATCTTTTTAAGAAGGAATTTCTGTTTTCCATACCAGTTGCCGTAAATCAGAACATTTATATTCGCTTTGTGAGAAGCTTCGAACTCTTCAAGGGCATCTCACCGATAATCCGTTCGCTGGCGACTTTTCGGCCCACACCTCATAAGGACTCAGCTGAAAACACCGACAGCCGGGGCCTCCCCCTCTTCGGAGCAGGGCGGGTGTCCGGCGCTGTGTGGCCCACGGCCCGTGAGCCCAGGGGACCGGGACAGGCGCTGGCCGCCCCCTCTAGCGGGCTGGGGGACGGATGGTGACACCTGCAGGAAGCCTCCGAGGAAGGCTGTGGCCGGCTGGGTGGAGGTGTGAGAAGCCGCAGGATTCCCCGTCGTGTCCGTGGAGAGTACAGCGTGTGCCAAAAGAAACCCCTTCATTTGGTCCCCATGGCTCTACTTTGTAGATCCCTCTCACTTTGAGGGAAACCTATTCTTTTTCCCAACCATTTTCGGATGGACGCGCTGTCAGACTTCCGTAACCGGTACACTCTCCAGGGCTCTCCCCCCATGACTGGCCGTGAACCCGAGGGCTCCCCAAATAATGGGAGAACAGGAGATGCTTAGGGTGATACAGGCTTCATTTCTGGGATTCCCCAGAAGAGTAGGACATTGTGTGTAAATTACTTTAACATAATATTTTATGAAGATGCGATTTTTTTAACAAGGTGCTGGCCTCGGATGGAGTGACTTTGATCGTTAATATCCTATCATATTCACGCGTTTGCAACCACCTAATTGTTTCGCTTTATGTCGGTTCATTTATGAGATGTATTTAAATTTATGTATTTGACTTTCTGCATTTGGTGAGAAAAAACATGCATTTTCATAAAACCACCGTACCGAGTACCATCCAACCCATTCTTAGCCAACTTAGTAAGCAGCATCCCAGAGCGTATTCCAGAGACTATAAATCCCGACCATAGAAGATAAGGCATAAAGTCCGTTATGGACAGTATATTTGGGTGTAGCTTTATAGATACAGCAAATACAAAATGTAAATTATTACTTTAGATTGTATTTTATTTTTTAGTTCGCAACTAACATGCTCTTGTGAGATATTTGACATGGGAAGGACGGCAGCCCATGTGTGCCTGTCGGGGGAGGGCAAACATAAGAGCGCGGGTGGCACCTGGGGTGACCTGAGCTGTGCGCCCGTGCGGACGCAGCACCGTGCTTCTGTAATCAGCCCCCGCAGCGTCCACGCTGCCCCCGTACTTTTTAGACACAATCACAAAACAGCTCTCATGCTTAATTTTGTAAGAATTTGTTTACGGTTTTGTGTCATTTTCACATCACAGAGTATGATTTGGTTTCTAAGGGACTTCTCTGTGATGAGTCATTTATCGAGAACTCACTGCTGGTGACCGCCGAGGGTCACGTCCACTGTCCCCGCCTGCGGCCTGTCCTGCGTCCACGCGCTTGGCCCGGCCGCTCTCACCCCGGCCGCGTGTGCCTCGCAAGCCAGCAAACCTCCCCGATAACTACATCCCTCGCGTAGAACTTTCTTTCGTTTTGTGTGTCAACCTCATTTCTCTGCCTTTTTATTCTCCCCTAGACTGACGACATCCGGAAGGGGGGAAAAATGTAGTTATTGAACCCAATCAACTGTTTGTGTCTCTGAAATTATCAACAACATCCAGTCGAGGAAGGTTCTGGTCGGTCCCACAGACGTATGGCTGTCCAAGGAGCCACATAAAGGTACGATTCTCTGCCATACTTTTGGCTTTACAAGCAGACAAATGTTTTATGTATCCACTTTGAAATATCTCCCTTTGAAAACCATAAAGATAGGCCTGTAAATACAGGGTTTTTTTAATGTTCTTTAATTTTAATAAACAAGCTCAATATAAAGTCAGAATTTATAGTCCATTGCTAAAGATAGACTCAAATAGTCTTCTGTTATTCAACTGCATCATCCCCAGAATAATTTCATAGCCACACTAATAGGTCTGTTCACCCTTTGGCAGTTCTACAGAAACTCCTTGGTGTGAAGCTCTTTAAAATCCGATCCGTATTTCCACGATTAGTTCTGTTTGGGGACATTTTATCTTTAAGTAAATTAAGCGGGTCTTTAATTAGGGCCTGGCCTGCGTAGCCCACGGCCTTTACAGGTTGCTGTCAATCCCCGTTATTAAACCTCTCTCGGTGCCACTGTGGACCTTGAGAGCCACGCTCCCTGCAAAACTTTAGGCGATGGCTAAGCTTCCTTTTTAAGAGATGTTTTAAATTGTGGAAAAATACAAACCACATAAAAGTCACCAACTCATCCATTTTTAAGTATACGGTTCAGTGGCATTGACTACGTTTACACCGCTGTGCAGACGTCAGCGCACGCATTTCCAGGACACTCACATCCCCGGACTGGAGCTCTGTGTCCGTGGAGCACTGCTCCCCAGCAAACCCCCCCAACCCGCCGGCCGCCACCCCTGGCGCCCACCAGCCACTTCATGTCTCTGTGAATCTGATGATTGCAGGCAATCACTTCGTACAAGTGCAACTGTACAGGATGTGCCTTCTGTGTCTGGCGTCTTCCACAGGGCACGTGTGGTGGAAGCTCCTCAAGGCCCATCCATGTGGCAGCAGGTGTCAGAACCTTCTTCTTTTTTAGGGCTTCATATTGAGGACTCCCAGTTCTCCACATCCTCACCAACTCCTGTTGTTTTCCGTTTTCTGAGTTTTTGGTTTCTTTAATAGTTGACATCCCAATGGATGTGAACTGGTACCTCCTTGTGGTTTTTATTTGAATTTCCCTGGTGATGAGAGATGCTGAGCACCTTTTCCTGTGCTCAGTGGCCATTCGAATGTCCCTCTGCCACCTGTACTCCTGTGTCATTTCTAAGAAATCAGCACAGAATCCAATGTCATAAGGGTTCTTCCCTCTATGTTCTCCTAAGGATCTTGTGGTTTCAGCTCTTCTGTTTAGGCCTGTGTTCCATTTTGAGTTCATTTTTGCGTGTGCTGTAAGTGAAAGGTCCAACCTCACTCTTTTGCATGTGGATAGCCAGTTGTCTCCGCACCATTTGTTGAAAAGACCGTCCTCTCCCCATCGAGTGGTCTTGGCTCCCTTGTCAACTCATCTGGCCGTGTACAGGAGGAGTTATTTCTAAGCTCTCTATTCTATTCTATTCTATTCTATTCTATTCTATTCTATTCTATTCTATTTCTACGTGTCTGTCTTTTTGCCAGCATCTGACTTGGTTACATAGTTCTGTATTAAGTTTTGAAATCAAAAAATACGAAAACTTGGATTTGTTCCTTTTCAAGATTGTTTGGTTGTTTGGGAGTCCCTTGAGATTCCATGTGAGTTTTAGGATGGATCCTGCTATTTCTGCAAAAAGAAAAAAAAATTAAAAAAGAAAAAGAAAAAAGAAAAACTACATTGGGATTTTGATAGGGATTGAACCGAATCTGTAGATCACATGGCTAAGTTTCTTAATCAGATGGAAATAGGGGTTTTCATACTTTATAGTAATGAATTTCCATAGCCCATTTAGGCTGGTTCCATTGCCTTAAAATTTTTTTTCCCAGTTTGAAAAACAACTCAGATTGTATTATTAGTTTTTTTTTTTTTTTTTTGAGGCTGGTCAGGTGAACAGTTGAGCAATCATATAAGGATGTTTAGTACAAAGTTTTCTAAGATTTTCACTGAGGATGAAGATAGAATTCTGTTTAATTTATTAAGACACAACGTAGTGAAGGCTTTTGTTCTTTAGCAGTTATTTCATAGTAGAAAGCCACCAATGACATGGAATATTCCACATAGTCTCACCCCGAAGGTAAGCTTGTCTGGCATCCAGGAGTTCTTTGTTCATAATAAGACCATAAAAGACAGATAAAAACAGATACTGTGTGGCATCATCTGAGACCACAGGCAATATTAATGATGGGAGAGGCGCTGTATGAATTGGTGTCATTTTCACCCCTTATGTCAACTTTGATAAAATGACACCTATGAAGGATTGAGCCCCAGCTGAGCACCAGCACTGGGCAAGTCCTGAATTCCTCCCAAACCCCACAGGTCTAAGTGATTATTTTTCCCCTTTCAAAGGCCAGTAAGGGGAAGATTAGAAACCGTAGGTGACCATCCTTGGGTGACATGAGTAAGTGGCCACGACAGTACCTGGCCTACAAGAGAATTTTGGTAAGAAATCCAGATTTAGCACAAATTACTAATTCCAAGTAGCCTTGCACTTCAGTGTTTAATCCAAGCCTGTTTCCAACCTGGATGAAAATATTGAGACATTAGCATTAGAATAGGATATGACAAAAAATCACTCAAAGTCTCCTTTCCTGTCACAGGGACCAAGGAACTCATGTGTGTTCATCAGTTTTTTCATCCGTTGCCTGTTTGTCACACTGTTGAATGCTCTCTTTGTGCCAGAATTGCCACAGTCTCTGGAGGTATAAAAATGAATGGGACACAGTCATTGTCCTCCCAGAATTCAGAAATTGAACAAATGTAAGGCGCGGTAAGGTCAGTGAGACCAGCCCACACAGTCCTCCCTCAGAACCAAACGTGTGCCTTGTTTCCTTCTCTGCTCCAGAGCCGAGTGCACACCCCGGCCCCATGAGGCACTGGGTCCCTTCCCATAGAGTCCACAGTGGTCTGGGTGAGATGATTTAGGAAGCGCAGAAGAGATGTGAACTCTGACGCAAGATGCCAAGGATGTCTGTGTAGAGGAGGTGACCCCAGGCCTGGGTCTTCAAAGTTAAGTTCAACAAATGGATAAATATAGGAGTGGCTTTACTATGCAGGGGAATATACAAAACTCAGATCTGGACCCAAGGCACAGATGTGGATACTTGGCATGTACAGCAACACAATAGGATGAAGGGCTTTGCTCCTGGTGACTTGGGCTTGGGGTTCATTAAATGAGTCTGCGTGCTGTATGATACCTGGGGTCCACAGGAGAGAGAATGTTTCCCTTCAGATGAAGGGTATAGAGTGGCCCACCCTAAGGATTTGTCTACCTGCCTTCAACCCTAGAGATTGGTCACTGCTGTCTCTCACCTGTCCACCTCTCTCCCGACCTCCAGCACCTAACATTACCATATTCAACTGTCCTGATTCTAGTTGAGCTGCTGCTGTGCAGCTGTTCGAACGGTAGATTCTCAGGATTGTTCTTTCATTGATGCTACTCATTAGATTACAAGTCAAATTGGGAAACATTCAGGTGGAAGGGCCCTGGTCCCGACCACCCTTGCTACGCAGAGACTCTTCTCCCTCCCTTGTGATTCCACCTCTGTCCTCCATGCACCATATTTCCCATCCAGGCAGCTAGCTTCCTTTCGCATCCCCAGTGAAAGAAGGACTTTGGGGCTTGCTCTTATGGGAAAAATAAAAGTGCCATAGAACAAGATTTAGATTTAGGGCAATTTTTTTGTCCTAGTGTGTCCCAATTAGCCACTGTGATTGCTGAGCCATGAACACCTGTGGCGTCTCTGCAGCTGGCGCTCTAGGAAATCCAATTTCCTCTGAACTAGAGCCCAAAGAGAAAATCACACTCTGCATCCAATTTCCATGCTAAAGACTTTACTTAAAATAAAATCAATATCTGTTTCCCAAAAAATGTCGTGAATTGTGTTCTGAATGGCGACTATTTTAAAGAAAAGTGTATTGTGCGTCCAGGAGGAGGAATCTGCTGAAATAGTTCAAACTTTATAAATCTGTGTTCTTTGACCCGTTGAAATGAATTTCTTTAGGACAATTGACGAATACCAGTAGGTTTCATCCTAGCACCTGCCAATAACCGTTTGTATGCCTTGGGGCAAATCACATCAAATCGTGATTTTTTTTTCTGTAGACTAAGGGTAAAGGGTTAAATCAAATAGACTAAGGGTTTACAGGAAAGCGTGTGAACTGCACACGGTGACAATGGTGGCTGAATCCCCCACGTGCAGACTGGGGTCCCAGAGTGCCCTTGACATTGCCCTCATCCTCAGGACAGGCTGGGAGGTTGTTGTCATTCTTTTCTATCACTTATATTAGAAGAAACTGATGTGCAGGGGGGTTAACCAGCCTGGTGCAGTTAGTGAGTGACACAGACGGGATTCACCCTGGGTAGGTATTTTCACTTTTCCAGCCAGCCTTCTTTCCTGGGAACTGCCTCTGTCCTGTCCCCAAGCCTAGGCAGATACCACAGGTTTCCATCCTTGTGTCTATTCCACATGTGGTTGCAAAACATCATCTGCGCGCATACGCAACGCACTGTGTGCACATCCACGCACGCTCACCAAAAATCTGCGGAACTGCTGGGTTGCCACTCAGTCTCCCTGTTTTGCCTCCCGGCACGGCATTGTTCGTATAACTCACAATTCACCACTGTCTGACACGCTTCCCCAGAAAACAACCACAAAATCTGAGTCATGCTTCGTCAGGATCATCTCTAACTCATGACATAATGCCTTCTGATTGTTTTCCTAGGGATCCATTCATCTTGCTTAGATAATTCTCGCGACTCCTGTTACCCTCCGTTTTAATAATATTTGTTACATGTGAGGTCATGAAATCTCCTGGAGGGTGAAAAAAATACATGAAGGTGCTTGAGCTTTGATTTTTCTGGAATTTAGGTTAGAAAACAGTAGGAATTTGCATTTCTCGTGGCTTGTATCAAGGTCATGGACCGCCGCTCTCTTGGAAAGTAGGATACAAACTGCTAATGCCTGCTCCCCTGCCCCGCAGTGTGACAGAAACCGCAAATCATGAAGTTTCCTTCTTCCCAACAGAGAACAATCACCTGCATCCAGTGGGCGTTTTGATTGAAGGGAAGTTGGGAAGTAGGCAAGGTCACGTGGAACCGTAGATCACGGAGGGGACTCTGGTCGCGGGGCGGCCGTGGATCACAGAGGGCTTCCGAAGGCCCGGGTCCCCCCGCGGAGACCGCCGGTCGCCAGGCCGGAGCTTTTCTGCGCTGGAGGGCCCGGCGCCCTGAGGGGAGGTCGGTGTGTGTGCCGCCCTCCGTGTGGACGCGGTCCTCACCCATCGTGTATGATGAGCCCGGGAGGCGCCAATGAGGCCTTCATGCCCCTCAGGCCCTGGGGAGACTTGGTTTTCCCACACGAGAGCTTCAGAGTTTGAAAGCCCTTTCCTGCTTTTTACCCCAGGGGTTGATGGGGAGGCTTTCAAACCCAAGGATGCCAGGAGGGCACAGCGTTCCCATCAGGGGACCCTCAGGCTGCTACACTGGTTCCTGACCTCGTGAAACGGTCGTATGAGTTTGGGGGAATGATAGCGGGGTGCTATAGAATCGTCCCTGCGCTCACTAGTACCATCTGTTCTGAACATCAGACTGGTTACACAAGTTTCTAAAAAAAAAAAAATCCCCAAAAAGCAGAAACACCGATGGGGCAGGTGCTGTGTGTGTGAGACTTGGCTTTGCGCGTGGCTTGTGTCCTACGGGAGCTTGCAGTCCGGGCTTCGACACACTCCACGGTGTACACGAGAGAACCACAGTGCTTGGCGGGGACCTTTGCACATCCCTGTGGAGACTAAAACTATAATTACCCCCCAAAACCCCGCGTCTGGTCCACAATGTGTGTCCTGGAGCCTTGGTGGGAGATTTCGTGGTGCTGGTTTAAGTTTAATACCAGCTTTGTTTACTAATTTTTATATCTCTTCCTTAACGATACTTTATGTCCTTTCCTCGGTCATAATCTTTGTTTGACAAAAACATTGTGCGCCCTCTTATTTATAAAGATCTTAACGTTAGTGTGTTTGGAGAAGCACATTCTGCTTAAATAACGAGTAACATCTCCCATTTAAGCTTTTCGTAATTAAACCTCTCGCCTGCTAATGTCAATAGTTCCTTCTATGTGTAACCCAAATTTTTGTCATCACAAAGAAGTGGTGTGTTGAGTTTTTTTTAAAAAAAATTTATTTATTTATTCATGAGAGACACCCGGGGTGGGGGGCAGAGACACAGGCAGAGGGAGAAGCAGGCCCCCTGCAGGGAGCCCGATGCCGGACTCGATCTCAGGACCCTGGGGTCACGCCCTGGGCCGAAGGCAGATGCTCAACCGCTGAGCCACCCAGGCATCCCTGGTGCGTTGAGCTTTTAAATTTCCCTCCAGACGATGGAAACTTGTAAGGATTCACTATCCTAATTCTTGTACAGCCAACGCCCCAAAGAATGCCAGTACCTAGTGACGTGGAGTCAGCTGCTCAGTCCCAGGGGATTGCCACGTGGCCACGTGCCATAGGAGGTTCTAGAGTAGCCATCCATCCATAGGAGGGACTTTTTTTTTCCTTTCCTTTTTTTTTCTTCCAAGGCATCTTCATTAGCCTTGTAGACATGTTCTGATTTGACCAGGATAAGAATCACGCCAGCCCTCATCTCATTGGCAGGTTTCACGAGCAATTTAAATCCAATGTAAAATTCATGGTTGGAAATTAGAAGATATTTGCCAAAGCATAATGAATGACATATTACAGTCATGAAAGGGGTGTTACGCAAATAATATAGAAGTGAAATGAATAAACCTTCCCTCATCAAACACACTTTTAAAATACGGAAATATTCGTGCACGCATTATGTTAGAGTTGCCTTAATAGACAAAACAAATAAACAGGAAACAACCCATTAGAATACAGCAGAAACAGGTAGACAGTGACTTGACGGCACGTTAGAGTCAATAAAAAAAAAAATACTAAGTGACAATGGGCCGCCGATATGGGGAGAGATTCCAGAGGCGACATAAGCAGCTTTCATACTAGAAACGATGCTCAGCCTCATTAACGTCATAAATCGACATTAGAGGTAGGATGTCACAGCACCGCTTCCCTCTCTGCCAGCAGCAATCGCCAGGTTGGCAGTGGCGGCTTTGGGGAGCATGGCTCACGATGACTCGGAATATCACTGTGTCGCTGGAGCTCAAAAGGGATGTGCCCTTCATACCAGCGACTTGTCTTCCAGGGCCTCAGTGCAGGGACAGTCACACGCGTGAGCGGCGTTGCAGTCAGAAAGCTGTGGCAAGTGAGCGTGGCCTCTGCATGGGCCTCCCCGACCCCCTCCCGGACCTGGACGAGCCCTGTGAGCTCTGCAGGCCTCGGCTCCCCTCTCCGGTGTATGTCAGGATATGTCAGGAACCGGATGTTTGCCTCGGAGGGTCGTAGAGAGGACTGAATTCATTAAACGGCGTGTGTCACATCGTGAGCATTTTAGGAGAGTTGGATATTTTCATGACACGCATTGTGGACTTATTTGTAAGAGCAGGATTTTAGGGGCAAGTTAGGTGTGCGTGCTCAGAAGTCTGATAAATTATGCTGTATTTGTGCAAGAAAATAGTATGAATTCATTTTTTATTTTTTATTTTTTTAAAGATTTTATTTATTCATTCATGAAAGACAGAGACAGGCAGAGACAGGCAGAGGGAGAAGCAGGGTCCTCACAGGGACCCGGATGCGAAACTCGATCCCAGATCCTGGGATCATGACCTGAGCTAAAGGCGGACGCTCAACCGCTGAGCCACCCAGGTGTCCCGAATTCATGTTTTTAAATGGAGGCGCTTGTAGGAACCTAGGCCAACATACAACGTGAGACGAAAAATTGCAGAGTGCAAACCCAAGCGCGCAGTGCTGCCGCGAGTGTGTTCGCAAGCATGTTTATCCACAGATGCTTGTCAGTGTGTCAGACGCCCGGGGAAGGAGACACCAGGTCCCACGGAGGGAAAGCACTAGCCCCCGTGGGGAGGTCCATGTGGATTCCTCTTTAAGGTCATTTACATTTATGTTCACAAGTGTCCGTGGAGAGACCGCGTGTGACCCACGGCGCAGAACCTGCAGAGGGTCCCGAAGAGAGGCCGGACGGCCCCGGGGCCTCACATGCTGCCAGCCCCACAGCAGGCAGGGGGTGCAGGGGTGGGCACGGAGTGCCGGGTAACATCGTGCTGGATGCAAGGACGGGCCCGGTGCCTGGGAGGAGAAGGCGTCCTGGAGATCCTGACGTTGAGCAAATTTGGGAGTAGTAGAGAAGCACTGTCCGGCAGCCGTCACGGCGGCAAGAGGACCGCTCTTACCTGGAGAAGGGGCCACCTGTGTGACTTCTGATGTGCACGTCGTGTGACCATAGGAGCAGGGGCGGGGAGAAGAGGACAGTGGAACTGATCTATGACACAGACACGTCGTCCTAGGAACAAAGGCGACTGTGAGAGTGGGGTGGGGAGAGGACCGTGCGCGTGGCCTGGGGCCCTGTGCCGCATGGCCAGCAGCTGGGTGGCCGGGAGGAGGCCGGGGCGGTGTTCGACACCCTTGCCACTGTGCACCTGCCCCCTGCGCTGCCCGGCGGGGACCTCCCCGGCCCTTGAGCCCCCCGAGTCCCCCGAGCCCGCCGCCGGAGCCCTGTCGGCCCAACGCGTCGCCGCCAGGCGGCCTGCCTGCGGGGAGCCTGCCCCGGAATCGGGAGCACGTGCACGGTGATGGATGAGGCTAATCTGCCGTCATTTCACGGGAGATTTACGTGCGTAGCTCTCGTTAGCGCTGATGGGAGCTGCTGGCATAGATCTCACGCGCGAAGGTAAGGGGAATGCCCGGGCTTCTCTTACTCTGGGTCAGCTCTCCCGCTCGGCCTCCTTCCCTCCCGCATGCGGGGCTGGCTCCCGTACCCCCGCGGCCGCTGGCGCCCCTGGCGCCCCTCATTTACATGGAAATGGCCTGTAAACAGGGCTCTGAACCCACATGTTTGAACACCTCCTACTTGTGCCATCATCTTGCAAGTACAGATACCCAATTAGTGCAGCCGATCCAACAAATTTCCATGTGTCACTTGTACCTGCTGCGAGTGTCATTCTGCTCAGTGATAGCAGGGCTCGCATCCCAAAATAGAGGCAGGGGGCAGAGGGACGGGAACACTGAGTCCTTGTTGTGAACTGAATCATTTTTAAAGTGACTACAGATACCGGTGCTTTCGGACGCGCCGGCCTGGCTACGAGGGCGGGGCTGGGTCGGGGAGGAAGGCTGGACTCGGCCGGCCGCCCCAGGGCCCTCCCTTCCGCAGGTGCGTCACCTCAAGGCCAGGCTCCCGCGGAGAGCTGGAGGCGCCTGGGGAGGACGTTGGGCGTCCCGAGCACGGGCTGCACCCCACCTTACGTCTGCACACCAGCAGCTCCCAAGCCTGCCCTGCACGTCCTTCATTACGCATTTCCCGTCGGTGCCCCTCACCCCGTACCAGGCCCAGAGCTCCGGGAGCCCGCGGCGGGTGGTGGCGGCGGGAGAGAGCTCCTCTCGCCGTGGCTTCGCCTGTGAAGCGACGTATAGACGGGTTCGCCCGTGTGCATGGGCAGGACGCCGTGATGCGTGAGGAGGACCCGCGTCTGAGCGAGACAGGTGCACGTGTGTTAGCAGAGAGGCGACGGTGGAGCCGTGACCGGAGCAGTGGGACCCAGGGGACCAGCCTCCATTAGCGCAGCTGACAAAGAAAGGAAGGGTACTCCTTGTTTTTTTAAAGACCCATTTGGTGGAATCGGTTTCTGTTCACCAAAATCCTGAAGGCTGTGTCTTCCTCTGTAATCAGATTCCCCTGTGGCTCAATTCTTATATTCTTTTGAACAAAGATGGTTTTTTAAACTGGTTTTGGTTCCTGTGTGGGTAGTTGGAGAGCTCCGTGTGCCTGCGCACCTGTGAAGAGGTGTGGGCCGCGGGGCCAAGGCCTGCCCTTGCCTGTCAGGCTCACCTTGCAGGGCGGAGGGACAGGAGGAGGAGGAGGCAGGGGAGTGAGGGACGGGTGCCAGCAGGATGACCCTGAGGAGAGAGGGGCCCCCTGACGTCCCACAGGAACCGGGGCCGTCCCTCAGTTATCCGACGACAAGGACAGGGCAGAGGGGTCATTGGAGCTCGGGTGGCATCTTCTAATAGTGTCTGTCTTCTCGGTGAAATAGGAAGTGACGTCCTCCCGACCACGAGGAGAGGAGGGACGCGGATGTGGTCGGGGGAAGGGAGGAGGGCCTGTGTCACCAGAGACCCCGGGGGGGCGCATCCCCTGTGCCCTTCCAGCCACTCGCCACTGGGGGTGCGGAGGGACCCCACTGCGGTTAGGCGCTGCCGGGGCTGCGTTGAAAGGAGAGACGGTCCAGGCCGCCTGGGGAGCAGGGAGGGCGTGCCGGGCGTCCCACCCTCGATGTGTCTCATGTCCCATGTCCTCGGCGTCCAGGCACAAGGGAAGGCAGGGCTGGGGGTGTGTGGAAGCCACGGGCCTGAGGTCAGTGGAGTGTGTGCCCCCGGCGGGTGTTCAGAAGACAGCGGATGGGAGCCCAGTGACCGGAGAGGGGGAAAGGGCCAGGAAAACCCGAGCTGGGGCCAGAGCGGGCGCGGGAGCCGGGCAGGAGGGGCAGCTGGAGCTGGACCAGAGGCTGGGCCCGGGGGACCCAGGACGTGGTGCAGAAGTCACTGGGGATGGTGCCTGCCCGGAGACAGTCCTCGGAGGTAGCAAGGCCCCCAGACTGCAGGGCTCTGGGGAGTCCCTGTCCTGGATGAGCTGAGACCCATGGCTGTAGGGCCCAGGGGAGATGCATGGGGCACAGAGCAGGAGCACCGAGGTGCCGCGCCCGAGGAACCTGTTGCCACAGATGGGCGCCGGGCAGGACACCTGCGAGGAATACCCCGCGACAGCCGCTGGCCCGCTGCCAGAGGGCGCCTCAGGGATAGTGTCCGAAGGGGAGCGAGACGTGGGGCAGGACGGGGACAGGGCGGGTGGGCGGCGACCCCAGAGCCGGGCTCCACGGGCACAGACGCTCCGGGGAGGCTTGTGTCGGGATCCGGGCCGAGCCGCGTGCAGCCCGCAGACCCTGCTCCTCTGCCGGGAGTGACGACGCACAAGACAACCACAAGCGGTTTCGCGGACCCCACTGCCACGTAGCCCTGACCATGCACGATCCATCAGAGCAGCGTTCCCGAGATATTGCTTGGGTGGCCGTCACCGGCACCGCGCGGGGTGGGTTACGCCGCCCGCCCCGTTGGTGCCCTTCAGGGCCAGTGCCGCACCACGGGGGGGAGGACAGAGTCTGACGTGAAGCTGACGTCATGGGAGGTGCCTGGGACAGACGGGAGCCCGCGAAGCAGCCCAAGACACGCTTCCTTCAGAGCGTGTGGAGGTGTTCATGGAGCCATCACAGCAGACGCCAGAATGTTCTAGGGCTGAGGTCCCGCAGGCGAGGACCAGAAGCGGGTTGTCGGCGGGACCTGCTGCAGGCGACTCGGGAAAACGGTCCGAGCTGCCTGGTGCAGGCCCCGGGAGCCCTGGCCTTCCCCCAGGGAGGACCCGAGGGGATGACAGCGGGGCCCCGGCCGCTGCCCCCCACCCCCGCCCTGCAGGCTCCTGCCCCGCACCACGCGGGCGCCGCCTCGGGTCTGGGCACCAAAACATTTGGTAAAAGGCCACGAGTTTCTGTGAAACGGAGTAGCTGTAGCTCAATCCAGTTCACCGCGAATTCCCGGAGCCCAGGCCCGTCCTGCGGCGGCTCCGGCCCGGCCTCTCGGCCCCCACCCAGGGGCGTCGCTCCCAGCGGGCCGTGGGGCTCTCCGGGCCAGCACCCGCTCCCATTCCTGGCAAATTCATGCCACATAACTTGCCTTAACTCCTAGCTTTCTTCAAAGCTTTCATTTAATTAAAAAGACCAGCAACGCATGTATTAATGCAAGAGCCATATATTTTTACGTTTACCTACAGTGTGAAATTTTTATGGCGTAAGACCTCAGGTAGTTTGCATTTTCAGACACTCCTATTCTGATGAGCAAACATGTCTTTCCAGAGAAGGCAGGGCAATCAGGACCGTGTTCTTCATCATGACTGAGTCCCTTCCTCCTGTGGTCTCATTCCACTGTCCCTGTTTTCCCTGCTCCAAGACCCTTGGCCGTGCGCTCAGCATCAGTGATGTCCCCAACGCCACAGAAATCAGCCCATCACTGAGAGCTTTTTGACCCAAAATTGATAAAATTAAGGCGAGAGAAGGGATAGCCATACCTCAGAGTTAATGCTTTTACTTCACAGCCACAAATACCTGCCCCCCAATAACCAGTCCCCCCAAAGGATTCACTCATTAGGAACTGACAGAAAATAAAATAATATCGGTATTTCCCCCAAATAAGCATCACACCTCTTCTAATTCTCCCTGAAAAGAGGCCAAGGGACTCTGCAAGAACGTGTGTCAAGCCCCTTCCAGAACCTGAAAATGTAAATAACAAGTTCACTTTTAATTAATTCTCCTGCCTGCCTGCACACAGCTTCGCATTATAAACGCACAGCTCAGCTCTGGGGCAGAGGGACACCCAGTGTCCAGTGGAAGCCAGCGCCTGCCCAGGGCACGTGGACCCAAGGGAGGGTGGGCTGCACACGGGACCCGCAGAGCTGAGGAGGCCTCCGACGGGTTTCACCTCTGCTTTTCCTCCGTCCAGCCCTCCCATCCCACAGTCCAGCGAGTATTTGTCCCTGAGGACGTGCTGGGTGGACGAGCTGTTCCGCAAGGATCCAGAGCACGGTGTTTAGGGGTAGATAGTTAGCCGCTGCGTGGATCCCGGTCCCTGAACAGACAGGGCAATGCAGCCGATGAAACCCAGGAACCAGGATAAAGGAAATGGGACAGAAGTAGTAACACCACCACGTGTCGCTAGTGTCATCTGTGCACACCACAGGCTGCTCCTCCGTGTGTCATCCTTGCACACTCCAGGCCACTCCTCCTCCACGCAGAGGGGCTGCACAAACTCGTCCATGGCTTTGTTCCTCTCTCTCTCTCCCTCACACATGCACACCTTGGTCTGTTCTCTCTGTCGCCCTCCTGCCTGCTTCCCAGTCCTGTGTCCTCACCGCGCCTCTCTCGTCAGCACCAGACCTAATAATGGCAGCCCTGGTGAGTGCTTCTCATGCTCCCACCGACAATCTCCCACCAAGAAAGCTTTCCTGGCCTTTCCTCACATCCTGGGAAACCAATCAATCCATGGAGTGATTTCTAGATGCAGGAAGAGCAAGCAGGTCCCTTGGGCCTGAGGAAGCTGGGCTCCGGGCCCAGATGTGTCACATCTCTCATTAGAGCCCATCAGGATCCTGCCCAGCGGTCTCCGTCTGTGATGTTTCCATGGGCGGAGAGCCTCACTGAGGTCCAAAGTCCTATATCTGTTCTTATCACTCGTCATGCTCTTCCTTAACAACTCACATTTTCCCCCCATCCGTAAACTCAATTTCAAACCTTCCTTCAGATGGTAAACTCCCCACTTTGTAAGTCAGGGAATGGAGATTCTGATAATTGATGATGCATTTACTGAGATTTTGTAGGACATCTGAAGGTCATATGCAGGATTATCACCAAGTAGCTGTGATGTTGTCCGGACGGAACGCCACCATACCTGTGCGAGAGAGTCATGCACTGCGCAGTGCTCCACAACTACCACGTATCAACCTTAGGAAAGGTGCACCCAGCGAACTTCCCACATTTGGAAGTCCTTATTGGCTTCTGTGTGCCAGTTGCTGTTCTTGGCACTGGGATGTGAAGAAGAGGAAGGCGTATAATGCAAGGAGCTTGCACATTGCAGTCCAATGTTGGTGGCAGACGACCAACGTCACAATACTTGTGGTCGTAAAAAAGCACTTCTGACACAGATGAGAATGGATCCGGTGAGAGGTAGAAATGGTGACACCTGAGTCTCAGCTCCAAAATGAGGACAGGGGAGCTAAGAGAGGGTAGAGGGGGCGCTAGGGCCAGAGAGGGCACGAGAGTAGCAGCATCCAGGGAGCTGCAATCAGCAGGCTGGTGTGTCCTGGGATCGAGCTAGCTGGGCCTCACCACCAACCACCCTGCGGAATGTGTCGGGAGCTTGGGTTTTGCTGTGAAGGCTGTGGGAGCCAAGTGGAAAACATGGAGGTGGACCAGTAGCACGATCATACCCATGATTGAGGACCACAGCATGAAAAATTGACCGGAAAGAGATGCGGCTGGTGGCAAGAGCAATGAAGACATGTCACAGGGACACAGATAAGTATGGCGCCTGGACAGAAACGGGCGAATGGACAGACACAGAGAGTCGTGTTGATGACCAGAGGAACCCGAGAAGCAGGCGGGTGATGGAGAAGAAGCAGGAGCCAGGAAGAGTGCAAGGGCTGGCTGCAGCCTTAGGTTGATGGGGATCCCGTTCAACAGGGCGGGAAGGGTACCGGCCACTCCTGAATGTGGGATCTGTTCTACCAAGGACATGCTGCCAAGTTCCTACAGTGTAAGCTTAGGTTTAAAAGGCATCTCGAAACTCTGCCCATTGAATTCAGTGGTCATGGGGTGATAGGTCATAAAAAGGGGCTTGCTTCCTAACAAGTGAGTCTTAGTGCAGGCAGCTATAAGGTTTCCCCAAGGGGCGTGGGTGCTGTGAAATCACGCCATGGGGATCCCTGGGTGGCACAGCGCTTTGGCGCCTGCCTTTGGCCCAGGGTGCGATCCTGGAGACCCGGAATCGAATCCCACATCAGGCTCCCGGTGCATGGAGCCTGCTTCTCCCTCGGCCTATATCTCTGCCTCTCTCTCTCTCTCTCTGTGACTATCATAAATAAATTAAAAAAATAAAATAAAATAAAATAAAAGACATCATGCCATGCAGTCAGCAAACATGGTCTAGCCACGTCGCCCTGTAACGTTTCGTGTCTGGATGATTACACTAACCCCACGTGCGATGCTGAGTTCACTAAGGCATGGCCCTACTCTCAGGACTTTCTGATCTAACAAGGAAGGCAACACAATCACACAAAATAATTGCTATTTGAGGCTGTGTGGACTCAGTGTTGGGGGTAGGAGAGGTACAGAGTGACCTGGGGCCCAACCAATAACTGGTATCCCCCAAACCCAGTTATTGCTTGTTCCAGGCAAGTGGGCCAGAACTGTCATGGGAGAAAGAGGTACCCTCGACCTCACAGAGCACCTCTGGCCGCACTCTGCACCAGGTGGTGGAGCACACAGGGCGGGGGCAGAATGTGGCCAGGCAGCCACGGAGCACACGGCTCGGGGATGATGCCAACAGAAAAATGAACACAGAACACCGGAGCAGGTTGCAATAAGTATGTTGTTCAGGGAGCAAATTGTGGGCTGGGAATGATGCCGATGGCGCATATATTCTCGGTGTGGTAATTTGGAAATCCCTCTCCCAGGATAATGGCAGTTAAGCCAAGGCCTAAGGTGAGGGAGTTGGTGCCAAGAAAACAAAGTGTGGGGAGGGTGTTTCAGGTGGAAGGACTAGCAGAGAGCCTGCAACAGAACTGAGATAGGCTTGCTGAACTGAACCGGGACACCTTCGCTGGAGCTTAGGGGATGCAGGGCAACATGGAACAAAGAGGTGTCAAAAGAAGGGGCCGTGTCATTGGAGAGCCTCGCGATTGTCCCAAGGAGTCTGCCATTTAAGGACAGAGGGAAACCACTGACAGGTTTCAAACGGGACAGCTCCAGGAACCTATTTACATCCTAAGCTTGGTTCCTAAGCAGAGTGTAGGTTTGACCGTCGGGGGCGACCATAGCGAAGGGGCAGCCAGTGCTGCTCTCGGAAGGGGAGGCATGCAGCTTGGACTGATGGCACTGACGAAGGCTCAACGACTTGAGCCGTGCCCGGGAGAGGGAGCCATGAAGGCCTGCTGACACAGGCCACCCAGGGCCAGGGCATAACCAAGGGTGGCTCCCACGTTTCTGACATGGGCAGCGCCGTGGACAGGCTCCCCTACCCATGTGAAGAAGAATTTGGGGATGGAGGCTGTGGGGAGAAGTTAACAGAGTGTATCCAAACGTCTGAATTGTGTTGATGCCAGCAATCTCTTCTGAGCTGGTCTCCCCTTAGGGCTCATAGGACTTTGGAAACCCCTGTGCGGGAACTTAAGAATCACTTAATCCTTCTGTTGTTGCATTTTTAAAATAAGAAGATTTTAATGACTTATCTCCAGTCGCAAAGGTACTTCAGTGAGAGAGCCGAGACCAGACCCAGACCCCCATCCTGTGCATGTTCACCGCTTAGGTTCTGGAAATGCAAGTGTGTTCATCGCCAGAGCAAACCCCTTCCTTACCACCGCCATGTGACTAATCTGAAATGCAAATGGGACACCATGTGGTACCACGGCTTCCTCGGGGGAAACTTCTAAAAAGGGAACATCCAGGGCACAAAGTCACACCACCTGGGACTGTTTGATCACCTTCCAACCATTCTGAATGGAGACGAAAAGCAGGGACAGTGAATCATCCCCTGGGAGGGTCTGTGTAGTGGGTTCCCCCAGCTAAGTCTCATCTCTATTAGGGTATAATGACAAACGCAATTCCTTCAGCAGGATGCAACCCTAGAATTTTTTTAAATGTGAATCCCTGATGTACTCTTTGATATTGAAACCTGAGGTTCTTTCCCTCTTGGTGTCAAAGTGCCTTTGAGGCAGAGGCACGGTGCACATATGGGTGCGGAGCCCTGGAGTCCGGGGCCTGAGGTTGAGCCGCCGCAGAGGGGCCCTTGGAGGGTCCTCCTGCCCCCGTCTCCTCTGGCCACCGTGCCATGGGACCGCAGGAAGTACACTTAATCTCCAGAGAGCTCAGGTTTTCCTAGCGGTTCTGAAATAGGTGATTCACCAGGTCCGGTTTGACTCTGGTCTTGAGGGCCTCTCCCAGGCACATTGCTTCCTGACGTTTGCTTGCTGCTCCACTTCAGTATCATAGCGCCTGTGAAGTCATGAGGACATTGGCCCTCACAAAAGTCCAAGGTGTGCTAGTGCTCACTGAGGCGACATACTAAGTCTTTAAAGTTTTTGGAAAGATATACTTGAATTTCTAAAACTAAAGAGTCATTTTGTTGGAAGTTAGTGGACATGCTGTTTATTAGAGCTAGTGATGAAAGGTACCTAACTTAAGCACCGAAGTCCTACAAATATTTAATACATATCCAAAATATTTAAGAAATAACTATGTCCTCATGATGTGCGATACTGGAAACCAAAGCTCTTATCAGCGTGTAACATGAACTTAACCTGATTTAATTTTGAAAAGTGAAAAACGATTAAACCAAGCACACATAGGCACCAAATTGAGCAGTCATCCCAATAAGAAGTCGAAACAGAGACAGGTCTTAAAATCTGTCAAATAACTAAAACAAAACAGAAAACATGCTACATACTTCCAGGGAGATCTTTCCAAATTAACAAAACTTTCCCCTCAATATACTCCAGAAAAAGCCTGTATTTGTCAGCCCTGCAGAGTTTCTAAGGGCATACGTTCGGCTTTCAAAGACATTCCTAATGAAACTGAAACTAAAATATCTTCAAGACCTGTACTTTTTTAAATTGCAGTTAGGTCAACAGCTTTCACTTGCTCGTTTTGTGAATCTTTAACATCAATAACAGCAGCTGGCAAAATAGCAGACTTTTGTCTTGTGTTTGTGGAATAGAACAACCCATGAGTGAGTGAGCGAAGGGGCTATAGGTAGGAGTTGAATGCTTCTACACAACATACACGTCTGTATAGTCTAAACATGCTCAGTCGTACGTTAGCCAATTGTCCTTGTGCCCGGCCTCCACCAGCTCATAATTTCTGTGGTGAGCCACGGTCTTCCAAGGAAAGAAGTGGTGAACTCAAATTATGAAATGTGCAAATAAACACGCTGAAATGTTAGCTGGCGTGCTTCGGTCACGGTGAGGGTGCATGTGTTTATTTTCACATCATCTCAGACATAAAAATACGTGTCTAGTCAATATATATCGACACACCAACAACTGACAAGTAACAATTTTCTAAATTACATGCATATTCTTCAGTTAGCAATTTTGAAGATAGTGTTAGATTTCTCTTTAATGACATAGGACCTGGATTCTTTTAGGCATACACACGAAAGTCCAATTCAGATCAAACCAAGCATAGAGAGCTATTTCAGTGAAGCTATCACATGTGAGTGCATGCACATGGGCGTGTGTGTGGACACAGACATGTACATGAAACAGGCATGTGTGTGGATCTGGACATGTATGTAGACATGGACATCTGTGTAGACACTGGCATTCATGTGGACACGGGTATGTATATGGACACAGGTGTGTGTAGACATGGGATGTGTGTGTGAGCATGCGTGTAGATAGGCATGCAGGTGGACATGGACATGTGTATAGACACTGACATGTGTGTGGAGACAGGGCATGTGTGTGCACATGGACATGTATGTAGACACTAGTGTGTATGTGAACACAGGTGTATGTGTGGAATGAGGCATGTATGTGGACATATATGCAGATACAGGTGTGTATGTAGATATGGACATGTGTGTGGACATGGATATGTGTGTGGGCACAGACATGTGTGTGCCCATCAGTAATGTCAGTTACTAGTCACGTGAGCCTGAAGTAGGATAGGAGCGACATCCCTGTATAATCATGTGTCCATGCGACTTTCGCTTTGGGGCATACTCAGAATAGCGTCCTTTCCTCTGAGTTATCCAATGCCTAGAAGCTTGGTCTTGAACTCGACAATACTAGTTGGAAAGCACTTCAGGGAGTGTCCATCTGGTGTTCCATTTTACAGATGAGGAAACCGAGGCTCCCAGAGGCTTGTTCAAAAACCCGCTAATCACCCTCCTGTGAGCTTCCCTGACACCCGCCCTCCACTGTCCTGGCTCGGGGGCCCCTCCTCCATGCCCCTTGGATTCAGGTTTGGTTCTGGCCTCGCCCATGAGACCGGGGGATCCTGGAAGGTTTAGGGCTTGGTCCTGTGTCCTCGTAGCTGTCCTGGGCCTGCCCCTCCCCGGGGATTCCCAGTAAAGGGCAGGTAACCAAGGAAAGAAGGTCTCCTTAACCAACCCCAGGTTAGTAGCCACGTCTCCCTACAAGTCTGACCTTCATGTGACAGGAGCGATGTTTGCAGCCGTGATACTCACTTTTTTCACTGGATACCAAGCATGTCTTCTTAAAAAGCAGATCTCTCAGGTGTAGGACAGGATGGAACCTGCCGCTCCAGGGGTGCTGCTGGACCCTCCTTTTCCCCAGCTCCTCACAACTGCACACACTCACAGCCTCCCTTTATATCTGCCAGTTCCCACCCTTCAGAATGACCTGACCTGCGGGGCCAGTCCAGTCGCTTCCATCCTGCCCCCTGACTTTCCATCCTCCCGCTGAGCCAGGAAGCCCACCCTCGTCCTGGCTCCCTGCTCCACTCAGCCCAGAGCCTCAGGGACTCTCGGACTTACTCGTCCGATGGAGCCAACCAGTGCACCAGCTCAGCGCTGGGCAGACCTAAGTGCTCACTCTTACTCTCACAGAGTAAGCTCTGTGTTTACCTGATGAGCACGGCAAGACACAGACAAGTCAGAAGCTCTTTGGCCGGCATCGCAATATTATTAAGAAAGTACATAACCCAGTAAGATGACCCTAAATATGATAGAAATTCAATTCTACAAAATGATGTCATTGGCTAAGAGGAATCATCTGAGCAAAACCAATAATACCACTATTCTGTTCTTTGATTTTTCACATTTGCTCTTTAGAACTAAAAGCAGTTCTAAATTAATCATCGTGGCTGCTGAGTATCCAGACTCTACTCTTTAGGGCCCTTCTGGGCATCGACACCATTTCTAATCCTGAGCATGGTGTGCAAGGCAGGTCTTACCATCCGCATTCACCAGCTCAGGCAGGAAGACTCCGAGGCATCACCGACATGGGGTCCCACCGCTCTGCTCACAGAGAGAAGCTCTGGGTTGGCGCGTTCGAACCGTTTGTTGGTTTTGCCACCTTGAGCCAGCCTCCAGAAGTGCTGGCTGGTTATTACGTGGCATCTGTCCTGCATATTACATTATTTCTTAAGTTGTACTTCTATATATTAATATAATCAACTCAAATTGTGGAGCTACTTTTTGTTATATGGTCCTAACACGCTATCTTACGAGTTGGCTTATTTCACAGACGCCAGTTAGTACGTCCTCCATACAGATACAGGAATGTGCTGTTCGTAGTCATGTGCCGTCTTGCCTTTCACCCGCCAAATTTCCCTTCCAATGACCTTTTGGTAGTTGACTCAGCACAATATAGGACCGTCCCAAAGGATGCATGAGTCCAGGGCAAGTTTAAACCTCTTTAGGCTGCAAAAAGGACATCCTGTTATGTACCCCCAGCATTGCTGGGCTGAACCGAGTGATGCCACGCCAGTTTCCACTCCTGCTGTGGGCCCCCATGGCACAGCTCCGCCCACCTCCCGAGTCGCCAGGGGCACGTGGACACCTGCCTGCCCCACTTGAGTGCCTTGTCCGGTGCTGAGGTGCACGCCCACGGGACATCTCGGACATGGTTGGAGATTTAACTCCCATGCACTCCCCTCCCAGCCCCCGTTGCACTGTCAGCCTGTGTCCTGCGGACAGAGCGGGAGTCAGCGTACATGATGTGGAGATGCTCTGTGCTTCTCCATCTCTCCTGGCCCTTTGCTCTCTCTGCCCTGCTGCTCAGGACTTGACCACTCACACATGGCAAATTCCACTTTCCTGGCTCAGCATTGCCCCACAGAGGCTGACTCTGCCTCTCCTATGATGATAGGGGAGCCGGTCCCCCAAAACCCACCGCTGCTGGCCTTGGGGGTCATCCAGGGCACCGTTCAAGAACATCCTACCAGAAAGCATCCCTGAGGGTGGCTGTGCGCAGGGGCGGTCAACACCACATCCTCCCCAGAGCAGAGGGGCGCGGAGTGCCACCAGCGAGGCCCCCCGTGCCCTTGGGAGCCCAGCGACAGCGGGCACAGTTGATCAGCAGAGGCACCCCGGTGGCCTGGGGATGGGGAGAGAAAACTGACCTGCAGAACCGGCCCCAGAAAGCCAAGAGCTCTGAGCAGCCGCTTTCTCACCAGGGCGTGGAGCTTTCCGGTGGGTGCTGGGGGCGCGCCGCTCAGGACCCCGCAGGCCTAAGGGGCCCTCAGCACGTCCCCTCCGTCTGCTGCCTAAGCACCGGCCCTTTGCCGGCTTCTCGAACCTCCTCCCCACCCCTCAGTGTAGGCAGGCAGCACCCACGACTAGCAGGCCCTGCAGACCCTCCTCAGACCCTGGCCGGGACCTCGGTGGACACAGGCATGACCTAACTTCACACCAGTGGACCTCTGCGAACGTTCACCCAAACTGGCAGGGGACGTGTCCGGTGGGACAGTGAGACCCAGGCCACAATTT
Organism: Canis aureus; assembly: GCF_053574225.1. Lineage (NCBI taxonomy): Eukaryota > Metazoa > Chordata > Mammalia > Carnivora > Canidae > Canis > Canis aureus. The sequence continues at coordinate 63,986,420 of NC_135622.1, forward strand.
CGCTGCAGCGATGAGGCTGGAAATCAAAAGGTAAGAGCACCCAACACGGGGCACAGCCCATCACGCTGCCGGGAAGTGTTTCCTAAAACCAACGAGGGATGAACCAGGATGCAGGCTGCAAGCCGGCTGCTGCTGCTGCTGCTGGAAAGCCCTCGAAGACGCAGGCTCTGTCTGGCTTTCTGTTTCTCGCCGAGGCGCTGCCTGTCTTTACCCTAATCAGGCATGTAATTGATTGTTTTAGGGTTTTGTTTTGCTTCATGTATCTTGTTCTGAATATTGGGCTTGAATATAATTGCCACAGGTCACACTACCTTTTAAAAAAATTTATCTGGTATGCAGGTTTGGGAGCTGAGGGGGGGACAGGAACGCTATATGTAAATGTATGTAAATGAATGCTAATATATGTAAATGAATGCTAATGTCCCACTGCTGCAGCCCCCGGTGAGCCTGTGCCTGTCACATCCTCCCAGGTTAGGGCGCTCGGAGCGGCGCTCCCGCACGCGAGCATCCTCTTTCCCTGTTGAAAACAACCTCACAGCGTGTCTCAGAAGAGCTCAAAACTCCCCCGGACTCTTCCAGCTGACGAGGAAAATCACACTGGTGATCTTCCAAGTTACCCGGGTCTTTTTTATATAAAAGCCCGTCTAGATGTTTCCTCCATGTGCTGGCTTTTACGTAAACACTGCTGCACACTTCCCTGTGTGAAGCGCCGCGCCCAGTAAACAGAAGGCGGCCTCTGGCCTCAGACCTTGCGATTTGGGAAGCAGAGCACGTGCAGGTGGATCCTCCCGTGGGCAGGGCGATGCGTGAATCCGTCCCACTGGGGGATCCACGCCAGGACGTTGAGCATCCGTGACCTGTGCTCGGCTGTGCTCCGCCAAGCCCAGGGTTTCCAGAAGCATCATGGCCCACGACAAGTGACAGCCACCCCGTGGGGACCCCGCGCCCGTCACCCCATTTCACCCAGGCTGGGTGACGAGTGGAAGCTCGTCTACGGAAAGTGTTCAGTTTCCATGCAAGATTTTTAAAGTGACAAATGTCCCTAGTGGAAAACCGCCAAGCTCTCAGGACGGCCGCCGTGCTGGGGGCTGCAGAGGCAGCGGGCGCAGTCATAGGCTCCCTCGTGCAGAGTCGTGGGTGCAGGAAGGTGGGGGCCACGTGGGAGGCGGGAAGGAAGAGCTCCAGACCTTGCACCCACAGAGATCTTGCGGGGAACACAGAGCTACGGGCGGTTCTCTGCGAGGCGGATGGGGGCCGCGGGTGGTCGCTGGCGGGAAGAGCCCGAGTCCAGGCATCACTGGGGGTCGGGGTGGGGAAATGGGGCAGACGCCCGACATTCGGGGGAAGAGCCAATAGAATAACAGGCTTGGAGGTGAAGCTCTACGAGTTGTTTAGTTAGAAAAGTTGGTCTGTGCGGTGGGGAATCGTGGAGCGCCTGGATCTGGGGCAGGGGGGCCCCTCGAAAACCAGAAAGAGGTGTGGGCAGCCCCAGGGGAAGGGCCCCGCGAGCCAGCCCGCAGGGGAAGCGCTCCGGGGCAGGACGCAGGTGCGGTGCGCCAGTATCTAGGCGGTATCAGGATGGAAACCCTCAAAGGTATTTGAAATTGGCGTTTGCTTTGAGGACAGTGTTTCGAAATCAATGTAAAATATCTTCCAGAAGAGAGTGCAAGGTTCCCAGATAGAGGGAAGGCAAGCCGGCATGGGCATCTTCACCCCGAAATCCCGTTTTCACGGAGAGACTTTAAAACCAGGCGCTTCCAGGGTAGGGGGAGCCGCGAACCCCGTCTGGTGTCATCACTGCTTTCCGCATCCCTGCAAAGGAAGAGCTGCCGCGGGAAATGCACCCCATGTTGATTTTAACGTTGGGGCTGGAAGAGGGCCTGACCTGGGTCTGGACGCTTCTCGAGATCACAGACCAGATGGTCAGAGCCTCGGAGAAGGGGGCAGGTCCCCACAGGGCAGATCCCACCCAGCCAGCCCCTCGGTGCTGGTACTCGGTCCTCCCTACGGCCTGAGACAGACAACAGGGCGCCACGCCACGTCCTCACCAGGCAGGCAGGTGCAAAGGCTGGGCTGGCGCGCTGGACCCTCCTTCCCACACCCCCAGGGGGGCAAGCGGCCCCCTCCCCTTGCTGGACAGGCCATCGTACAAGGGCCTGAGCTGGTGAGACACGGGCCAGATCGTCCACACGGGTTCTAGACAGAGTGCAGCCGAGCCCCGCAGCCCTGGGCGGGATCCTTCCTCTCTGGCCAGGCTCCGAGGTGTGCACACCCGCGTGAAGGCCCAACCTGGCCGGGATGCGGGCTCAGCTTCCCTCCGAGGGTGCACAGGCCTGCAGCCCCCAGGGCACCCCGCCAGGCCACAGAAACGCCTGGTGCCCGCCTCGGGCGAGGTGTGAGCCTGTCGGGCCTGCCGTCTGTTCTCCTCACCCGGGACCCTGCCTCGAATCCCGGGCTTGATCCCCGCGTCCTCCCTTCAGATTCCCAAGGACTTACCGTGACGTCGCCACACCTAAACGCTGCCTGGTCCCTCCAAACTGTGGCTTCCGACGGTGGCAACCCTGATTGTCTGGCGGGGCGTGAGGACGGTGAAGGCTGGCGAGCGAGGAAGCGTGAGAGAGAAGAGCGAGAGCGATGCTCTTCCAAACACCCGCCTCTCGCACATCCCACCCCATGTTTCCACAAACAAACGGACAGTTTGACATTTGCCTAAAATGCCGCTGGGCCCGGGGGGCGGGCGGGACCAGGGTGGCGGGCCTCCCCTGCGGCGTGTGGCCATGACCTTTGGCCTCCAGTGCCGTCCAGACGGAGAGCCCCCCAAAGAGGCTGTCACTGGCATTGAAATGAGGCCCAGCCGTGCAGCGAGCAGGACGCCCGGGGGTGGCCGGTGATACATGCCCTCAGCCCCACTGGGTCGGGGTCCCCGAGAGGGACGGACAGGGGAGGTGTGTGCGTTCGCTGGGGCTGCGGAGGCAGCACCGCGGACAGGCGGGGGGCACGGGGGGCACGTGCAGTCCCACTGCACGGACTCTTAGGCCGGGTCCGCAGGATGGAAGCGTCGCCCACGTCAGGCTGTCGGCCGGGCCAATTCCCTCTGAGGCCGAGACGGGGACTCTGCTCCAGCCTCCCGCTGGCTTCTGGGGCTTTGCTGCTGACCTTGGGGTCCTGGGCTTGCAGATGCGTCGCTGATCTCTGCAGAAGGGTCACAGAGCATCCTCCCCGCCTGTGAATCTGGGTCCAAATTCCTCCTTTGTAAGAACAGCAGTCACGTGGGATGCACGCCCCACCCATTCCGTGACGGCCTCATCGGAGCTTATCGGATCTGCAGATAAAGGCCACGTTCTGAAGTCCCACGTGTTAGGGCCTCGGCATGTGAGTGTTTGAGAGACACAGTTCAACCCGTAACAATGAGGCTCGTGGAACACAACCTTTACAGGAATGTTGGTAACACTCCTCTGGCGGAGCAGGACGCTAATCCAACAACCGTCATGGTCGGGGAAGCTGTTTCTTTTCTAAACGGCCGAGAAAATTGCCCCGTCCTGAGTCGTATCAGCAAAACCTGGATGGGCATGACTTCGGATGCACTAACCCCAGGGTTCCCCCGCGGTAGTAATCCTTTAAGATGAAATGTCCCTGTCACTTCGGTCACACGTGGGTGGATGATCATCTTCTATCACATTTAACCAATTTGGCCATGTCAAGCCTGCGGGCTGAAAAATGATATTTTTGGATGGATAAATAAGGACGACAGTTGACCTTATACATCAACATATTTTTTTTTTTTTTTACATCAACATATTATACATCATTCTGACCCCAGAGAAGTTCTAACAGATTCAGGAGAGGAAAAGAAAGATTGAAGTATCTCTCATGTTCCATCACCTTATACCTGGTCAAATTTGTGATTCTTTAAAAAAAAAAAACATTCAAACTTACTGCTACAGAACTCTGAATCTGACAAAGAAAAACTGTTATCCCATAAAATAAAGGGCATTTAAATTTATATGAGGCATTCTTCTTCATAACTGAGAGCTTACACTGTTGGTCCGACCACGCGGACGCGGGACAAGGGCTCTTACCCGTGTGGTGGTAGGAGGATCCCGGGCAGTCCCTGCAAACAGCCTCCCTGGACTTGGAGGGGACGTGTGTGTTATCAGCAGACGTGTGCCGGGGGCTCGTGTGACGCCCCACGTAACATGTTCTGATGTCGTCCGGGTGCGTGCAGCCATCAGGGCTGAAGTGGGCTGGTGAAGCGAGGGGTCTGCAGGGAGGGCTTGGGGGCACAGGCTCGGCCCCGGGGGCGGGGAGCTGGGCCGGGCATGGGGGGCAGGTGGGGCCGCTAGCCCCGGAGCGTCTCTGCGTCCCTAGCGTCCACCCGCAGGGCCCGTCTCTCTGCACACACACGGGGGCTTGGTCCTAGCGGGGCTCCGCGTACCTACGCTGCAGCACCTGCTCCTTGTCCCCTCCAGGTGCTCAGTCTCTGCAGGTCCCGGGTGAGGGGTGACCCAAGAGAGTGCCGTGGTGCCCTCGCTCCCTGCTCGCTGGTTTCCAGAAGACACGTAAGACTGGGCTTGGGGGACCCGTTTAAAAAACATTTGGTTTGGGCAGCCCGGGTGGCTCAGCGGTTTAGCGCCACCTTCAGCCCAGGGCATGATCCTGGTAGACCCGGGATCGAGTCCCACGTCGGGCTCCCTGCACGGAGCCTGCTTCTCCCTCTGCCTGTGTCTCTGCCTCTCTCTCTCTCTCTCTGTTATGAATAAATAAATAATTTTAAAAAAATTTTTTTAAGTATTTGGATGACTTGCCCTCGCCGCTCAAAGCCCTTGGAAGACCTGGCCCTCTCGGAACAAAATGGAGAGCTCGTCTGTGGCAGCGGATCCCGGGAGCCTCTGCCCTCCGCCCACCTTGTCCCTTTACCCTAACCTGTCCCTCGGGGTGCCCGCGCACCTGCCATCTCCCTGGCCTGGGAACGTCCTCACCGCTTGTCACTCAGCCTCTGTGTCTCCCCTCCGGCGGGAACCAAGCCTGCCCTCATGGAGAGAGCCAGAGGCCGGGCGCCTGCAGAGGCCCCTCCCGTGCTGCCCAGGCCCCGCGGCTGCCGGCTCCGTCAGGACACCTGCTTGTCCTTCTTCCTTCCTGTCTGTCCTGGTCCCTGTGTGGGTCCAGCACGGGCAGGGCTCTCCGGACGAGGACGCTCGTGTGGAAGGGCCGCTGCTCTGGGGCAGCCGTGCTCCCTGGGACTGCACGACCAATCCCAACTAAGCGTGAGCGGCTGCGGACCCAGGAGGACCTGGGAGGAAATCCTGGAGAAAGCCCTTTTCCTCGGGCTGGGAAAGGCCCTTCAAGATGCAGCACAAAACATCGAAGCTTTCAAGACCAGACCTGGGGAGAGCTGCCTCGGGTCTGCCCTTGGCCGGGAGCAAAGACAGAAGACCCAAGGCCCACTGGGGTGGAGGGTTTGCAGCGTGTACAGCAGGAAGGGGACGGCGCCCACATGCAGCCCGCGTGACCCGGAGGGTAAAGGGCACCGTCGGTAGAGCCAGAGGAGGAGAGAGGACAGGCCACAGGGGCAGCGCGCTCAGACGCAGGGAGCCCCGAGGCTCGGCTGTCCTGCGGAAGGAAGACTGCTGAGGCAGGCCTGGCACCAGTGCTGGGCAAACACGCACGTTCACATATTTACTGACCATAAACCCATCCGGTCACTTCAAAGGGCAACTGGGTGGCACCTGCTGAAACTGTGAATGTTGAGACACAGGCACGTGCGCAGGAGGAGGAGACAGGCCCAGGTGCCCGCAGGAGCACGTGTGCGTGGTGAGCTCGGGCAGCCATCTGGACTCACACCGAGGCACCGGGGAGTTTCCTAAGCGGAGGGTGGCCGCGCTGTGAAATGATAACCAATTACAAAATCTGAGGTTTAGCTCGTTACCCACACGTGGGAATGTCTCCAACTGTAACGGAACAAAAACGGTTTATAGAAGAATAAGCATTTGTGCTTGAAGTCGCAGTGGTTCTGTCCTTACGCATATTGCGGAGCTAACGGTGCTCCGGCGGAAGGCGCGCGTCCTTCCCACGCGTGTGGTCGGCGGAGCATCACAGCCGCGGCGGCCGAACCAGCCTGGGAGGCGCGCTTGCCCCGGGAAGGGAGGGCGGCCAAGGCTCCAGCCCACAGGTGCTTGGAGGGGACCCAGGGCACCTGGATCTTCACGCTGAGCGTGTATTCCTATCTCGCTGTCCGGCAGTGGACAGGAACCAGGACCCCTGGGCTCAGAGACCGAACCTGTCCTCTTGCCAGGGTGACCTTGGGCATGTTCCTCGGCCTCGCCGAAGTTCCCCAAATTAATTCCGTTGTGTGAGAAATGTAGATAATGAAGTCGGCATCTGACATCGCATTAAAGTTAGTTGTGATTTCTAACCCAGGTCAACACCCATCCTCTGCACCCATCTAATCTACAAAGCAGCTGCTCAGCTCAGGGCCAGCCACTACCCCCCAAGCCAGTGTAGACGTGTTGAAAGCAGGCCCACCCAGGAGGCGTCCCTTATCTGGAGCTCAGATTCCTCCTTTGCAACACAGTGTGGAGGCAGCCTGGGGAAACGCACACGTCTCCCACCTGTGCTCAAACCTCAGGCCCACCACGGGTGTGGGGGGTGGCCTCCGAGCCCAGGGCTAGGTGGATGGGACAGTCCACTTACCAAGGCCCGCTGGGCTCTAGGAGATTCCCCCTCTGGCCTCAATCTTCCTAATTCAGGGGTCGAAGGGCAAATCATTGCTCATTAACTCTGCAGTTTTACAACAGGCACATTTTAATAAAAAGCAGAAGGCAGAAGAGTGCAGATGAGGCGAGCTGCTCCGTAGACCTATGGTGATGGAGGCGTTAGGGCTCTTCTTGTAGGTAAAACCCAAGCTGAGTACCTACCCCGTCCCGAGGCTTCCTGCCCTTCATCGAGGTGTGACTGTCCCCCACCCCAGCCCAGCGGTTACTATGTGACTGGGGACACAGTTCAGTCTACCGTGTGTCTCCAGCCAATGCTCATTCCTCATCAGCGGGGAACGGAGTAGAACACAACACCGATCTCCACAATCATCATTGAATTAGTATTTTTTAAGGGAGTCGGCCTGGTTAATGGGAAGTCTGCTTTTGCCCGCAGAATTTCATGTTTTGGGGCCACGTTGAGAGTCATGGCATCGTCCTCACCTCTTTAGGTCAGGAAAGCAGGGCGATGGTAGAGGCGTCGCTAGAACGTGCACATCCCAAAGTGCCCGCACATCACAGGCCTCTCCACATCGGGGCTTATTTCTTGCTCCTATTGGCCCGTGTCCATCGTTGGCTCATTATACTTAAAATTTCATGACCCAGTGTGTGTTTCAAAAGTGCGTCATAAGGACTTGAGACCCTGCCACCAAGCGTCCATAGCTCCCTGAGCCCCAGGCCCCCGTGCGACATCCAATAACCAACGACCAAGACCAGGGGTCGGGAAGCGGGTCCCCACAGCACAGAGGGCACAGGACCGAGCTCAGGGCCGTTGGGCCACCCAACCAAGGGACTGGCCAGCAGCTCATGAGCCAGGACTCAACTCTGTTGGCAGAAATCAATGGTCTTCCTGTTCATACCAGGGAAGGGACGGGCTGTCCCGCTGCACGTCCCATCCAGTAAGGGTCTCAGCTCTGTCCCAGGTTAGAGCAGGAAACCAGAGTGCACATCCTGGACGGCGGGCCCGCGTCCCTGCTGCGCGGCTTCCCCTGATGGGGGAGGGGGATGGTCTCCCCCAGAGACACCTGCCACCTCCCCCCCTTCCTTCCCCCCTCCTCCTCCTCTTCCCCCTAGCTTCCTCCTCCCCCTCCCTCATCCCTCCTTCCCTGGCCCTGTCTTTCCCTCTCTCCTCTCCTCGTTCCCTTCACCTATCCCACCTTCAGTCAAACGTGAACACAGTGCTCCTTATACACCACAGTGTGTGAGATATTAGTGACACAGTGTGAGACACAGTCTCTAACTTCTTGCAAAGACAAACAATCACCCAAATACATGCAAATGCATAGCTGTGATAAAAGCTAATTTGGGCATATAAAATCGTATTCTTGAAATCTTAAAATGCAATCTAAGAACCCAGAGACACATTTGTAGAAATCTCCCAAAAGACACAGAAAACAGAAAAAAAGAGGTGGAAAAAAATAGAGAAGCGAGGATAGATGGAGTGCGAATGCAGACGAGACAGACACACTCCCCCCACCCCACGCATAGCAAAGGAATATACGCAGAAGGAGATGTTCACAAGGAGGAAGAAAGTTCTCAGGGTCGGTGGGCTCAGGCCCTGTGGGCACCGGACGCTCCGCGGGCCTCCGCGGTCTTGGGGACATGACCTGTCGCAGGAGGACATGCGCATCAGTGAGGGGCACCCCCCAAGGGAGCCTCTGTAGGCCCTGGCCCTGGGCTGGGTGTCAACAGACGCGGGGAGCAGTCCAGGTGGACGCAGGGTGGGGGGGGACCTGCCCTCAAGCCTCCAGGCCCAGGGGCCGAGCTGCGGGAGCGGAGGCGGGTGGCGCCCTGTGGCCCGTGGTGAGCATGGGCTCCCGGCTCCGTCCATCTCTGTCCTCCCAGCCCTCCGTGCGTGCCCTGTGAGCGCACGTCCTTCTAAAGCAAATAAACAGAAATAAAGTAGGTGTGAGACCTTGGTTTCCTGAAGTAAATTTCCCAGAGGGAATTTCTGCCACTAACTCTGAATGTTAAAAAAAAAAAAAGAAAAGAAAAGAAAAAAAAAAAAAAGAAGAGCAGGTTCTAAGAAAAGGGAGGGCTCTGGTGCCAAATCCTGGCTGCGGGCCATCCCTGGGCCGCCCTGCTCCGTGGGTGCAGAGGGCAGGGGGGCGACCTGACCCCGTCCCTGGCTCACCTGCCAGGAGCAGTGAACAGCGTCCTGAGCACAGGAGCCACCTCCCGAGGGGACCCTGAGAATGCCAGCCCATCCCCATCCTTATTTTCCCATTTCTTCTTCTTTTAAAGGGCATTGTCTAACGCGGTTTCATTGTTAATAAGACACAAAACCCGCAGACGAAGATGCTTCGGGTTTATGTGACAACGGCACTAAACGGGAATCTCGGGTTCAGTTTAATTCATGCTCAGAATGAGTTGAATAATAATAGTTAATAGTTTGCTTGTCATTCATTAACATATAATTTAATTGTTGAATTTTTAAATATTATGAGCTATTTATATGTATATTTCTTGATATTACCAACGTTCAGTTGAGTGTTAGCTGTTTGCAAAATGCTTCTTTTATAAGCATAATTTAATAAAAGAATTTATTTTTAATAGGCAGACATCTGCCCATGTCACAGTATTAAAATCAAACGTGTTAATGCATTGTTTTAACTTTCGTTTTAGATTATGTTGTGTTTTTCTCAATTATTAGGGTCTCTCTTTTTATTTATTTATTGTAGTACATTTAATGATGGCCATGGGGTTTCTATTTTACCCAAACATACTGATTTTTCTTTTTCTCTCCCTTCTGTTCTTTCACATTTTTTATTCTTCTTTATACCCCCACCAAAAAAAATTTTTTTTTTGCATATTTAAGATGGGACTGTGTTGATCCTAACTTCCCCCTATCATTTCTTTCATTTTTTGTTGAACTCATGTAGGCCCATCTTTCCCATCTTCCTTTATACTGACTCACTCGAGTCAGGGAGAACGCCGAGAGCAAGCCCTCGGTAAACACCGGTTGAATTCATCAAAGGCGTTCACACGGAGGCAGCCAGGGTTCCCTGCATCCAGCTCTGTTCACAACATCACGGTCATACACAAGCAATTGAGAGTCAGGGGTAGTGCGCAGGGAGATAGGTAAGCGTGATGATGAATGTCGGGGTCGCAATACAGGACCGTCCACCGAGCGCTGGCGGGACGCTAGGGCCCCTCTGTATGTTACCTGATGTAGAGACAGAGAAATCCCGGGAAAAGTGGATCTTGTAAAACGGCGAGCTCAGGGCATGAGGTGGTAACTGGAAATGATTTAGCGAGTCAGCCCGGTTTCAGATCTTTTCACCATTGAACATTTTACTGGGGTCACTCATGTAACCTCACGCAATCTCTTAGAATTGCCCCTGCACACGCCAGACGGCGCGCGGGCCTTCTTGTTTCTAGGTTTCCTTCCTTCTTTCCCTTTCCTTCCTCCCTCCCTCCCTCCCTTCCCTCCCCCCCTTCCTTCTGCAGCTAAGACACAGAAGCAGGTGGAACGGTCCCCGCTCCACAGTCTGGGGCCTGCACCCTGAGACGATGGCGAGCTCCTAGAAAGGTTCAGGGAAATGATTAACCCCCCAGGGGAGGCGGGGAGACGATCTCTTGTCTTAAGTGGCAAAGTTCAAAAGAAAAAGACGACTTTGTCTTCCTAGGAATGTATGATCTTAAGTCTTGTGTGGTCTGTGCCCTTGTGTTCTCGGCACGACACACGTGTGGGTGAAGGCCCTCCGGGGAAAGATGCGGTCTGCCCCGAAAGGATTTCCAGGTCGGTCCCAGGGGCCCCCGGAGGAGGCTGCGGCGGCCGGTGTCCAGGCCCCAGGATGGACTGTGCAGTTCCGAGGGAAAGGGCCCGACTGCACCTGTGACTTCCTTACCTCAACTACCCAGTTGCCTAAATAAATAAATAAATATATTAATTAATTAATTAAAGAATAAAAAATAAAAAATAAAGAAACTACCCAGTTGCCTGCTGTTCCCACCAAGCAAGCTGATAGAATGGTTTACGGCTAGAGGGGTGACGGGCTGCCAGTGTCGGGCTGCTTAACCCACCTGTCACCTGTACCTTGTGCTCCTGCAGGCTGCCTGCGGGGCTTTTGCACCCCAGAACAGGAGTTCTAGAACCTTCTCAGGTCCTTGGAAGGTCTCAGACTGCAGAGCCCACTTTGCTCACAGGGAAGAGTCTACACAGACAGGGCTGGTCCCTCTGCACCCCCTGAGCCGATCGGGGACAGGCCCCACGTCTGCAAGAACCCCTGTCCACGGATAGGACAGACGATCCTCAGTCCCAGGGCAGCCCAAGGGTTGCGCCCGCCACCGCCTCTCCTCACGAGCTAGTGAAATCCCGGCGCTTGACACTGTGGTTCCTATTTTGCAGATGGAGAAATGGAGGCACAGAGAAATTAAGTGACTTCGCCTCAGTCCAAGCTGGGGAGGACCAGAAGGAGAACGTAGAGGGACCCCGACTCCGGGCCTGTGTCCTGCCCGCGGAGCCACGCTGCCTCCCTTCCTAGGAGAGAAGACGCCCCGCAAGGTACAGCGTGGCCTCTTCCCCTGGGTGGGGTGCAGTCCCCAGGGGGCGGGGCGGCCCATCCACACTGTATGAACCCGCCCGGGGTGGGGTGCGGTCCCCACTGGGCGGGTTGGCCCCCGTCCACACTGCGTGGACCCACCCGGAGTGGTACATGGTCAGTGTGAAGAGCTGACCTGGGTCAGGGGGTTAGACATGGCCTAGACCCGCGGTTAGTACAACGTCCGCCTTCCAGGACCGCAGCTCTCACCCTGCTCTGCGCCCTCTTCCTTCTGTCCGTCCGGCTGCGGAGGGTGTGTGTCTGCCCTGCCCCTGCCCGGCCCCTCCCCTCCCCTCCTCGCCTCTCCTCCCACTCCCCCAACCCCGCCGCACCTTCCCCCTGCCAGCACAGCCCCACCCTCTCCTGAGACTGGAAACGACACTGTCTTCAAGCCCCAGAAGCTCTTTCCTGGGCCCATCGCCGTCCTTGGGCCACCCTGGGACCGTCCACCCCGTCCCTCGCCGCTGTCCCCTGTGCGGTCCGCAGCCTGCCGGCCCACGTCCCCCAAACTCCTGAGATGCCACGCTGACCTCAGGGGCGCCCCTCAGACAGCGTGGGGGTGGCAGGGGCCTCCAGCACCAAGCAGGCCCACCCCCAGCCAGGCTGGGTCGCCCACGCTCCACCACTTCCCCTCAGGGTCGGGGTTGAGGTCGGGACTTGGGGCTCCTCCTCCAAACCCTGTGGTCACAAGTGAGCACACCTTCCAACCCCACATGCTCTTCTAGAACTTTCTCCTCTTGCTTTCTGCCACATGCTGTTTCTGTGGGTCCCCTTCCCATCCCCGGATGGTCCTGCCATCTTCCTCTGTCACCGCGTGGGACCCCACGCGTGCCCTCTGAGGGCCCCTAGATGTGCATGTGGGTCTCCCCTTGACGAGGGATCCTGACGTGTGCACAGGTGTCCCTGGTGACCTCCTCGTGAGGGCAGCCAGCAGGGCAGCAGCCACACCGCCCGAGGCCTCGGGACCCACGTGCAGAGTGCGCGCCCCACACTCCCGTTCTCCCGGCCTCCAGTGGCAGTGCGCCCGCCCGCTGGCCCGTGAAGGGCGTGGGGACACTGTCCCCTGTGAGTCCTCCCTAAGAAACTGAGGCTCACAGCCAGATAGACACAGTGAGAGGGAAAGGCTACACCTCATTTTCAAGATCCCACACCAGCCCCTCCTCCCTGAAATTCGTGAGCATCTCCCGCTGAGTAATTTCTGAACGTTTTCTGGGGACTGTGTGGCTCATCCTCCCGGGACACAAGTGCACCCTGCACACACACATAAGCTTCTCTAACTCTCCTCTTCTTTATTCTTGTAGTTTATTGTTCTCAACTTAAAAAAAACAAGTTAAAAAAAATTTAAGAAAACTGGATTTTAAAAGCAGAAATTTCCAGCTATCCAAGAAACAAGTCACAGGGACGAGAGGCACAGTGTAGGGGATCTCAGGGAAAGGACCGTAGCGTCGCGCGGCGACAGACGGGGCCGCGTGCTGGTCGAGCCTCGTAACGGGCCCAAGCGTCGGGTGGCTGCGTGCACCTGACGCTCGCATGCCTTGCATGTCAAGTATACTTCAATCTAGGAAGAAAAACTGGATTACGAAGTTCTAAACTAGAAAACCGCTAGGATAATCTGAAATACTTACACAAATGGGCAGTTCTATTAATATTTCTCTAGGTCAAAAATATTTGGATCTTCAAATCTTATTTTTTGTACCACTTCATCGAAATTTAGGTCAGGGAGACGTGAAGGTGGGAAATGCTGAATATATACATCAAATATAGTCTCAGGGCAGATGCGGATCTGCTTAGATGAGTACAGCGCCTTATATACTACTTATTAAAAGCTGTTCTTTGGTCACTTTTGTGGGGTTATTAGAAGTACTCAAAGGACAGGTGCGGCCTCTCATTGCACGGCCACCGGAGGGGTGGAGGTAGCTGGGCAGGTGTTCGCTAGCGTGGCGGCTGGGCTCGCTGGCGGGCTCACCAACCCTGGGCACTAGGACGTGGCACAGACCCCCGCATGAGGCCATCCGCGCCGCTGAGGCTGGGACCCAGCTGCACCCGGAGAGGACCCAGGAGGACGGGGTCCCTGGCGTGAGGGCAGGGAGCCACCATGAAACCGCAACCAAGCGCCAGAGCCCTGCAGCTCTTCCCAGTGACTGGCTGGGTCACCTACCTTGCACGTACGAGGGAAACACCACCAGCAAAGGGGAAGAATGGTGGAGAGAATACTCCCGACAGGTAAGACGGACAGAGATTTGTACCTTCGATGTGCAAGGAGCTATTGCCAAACCTGTGGACGTTTCCAAAATAGGCAAACGGTGAACGTGAGGATTTCCCAAGAGAGAATGCAGGAGGCTCCGGTGAGAAGGCACGGACCTCACCCGTGGACGGGGAGAGGGCGCGAGCGACAGCGAGGCACGTGATTCACTCGGCGGAAACGAGGCCCCTGCGATCCATTGTTGATCAGCGCGTAGACAAATAGGGATGCTCACGCTCGCTGAAAAGTGCATGGATTTGTGCATCTTCCAGAAGTCCTGAAAATATCTGCTCAGAAAACCGTCTTATGGAAATACACACAACGATGTGTGTGATATTTATTGCACTTCTTTTTATAGCGGAATAAAACGATCAAGTGAAATAAAACAACCTCCGTACCCGTTAGTGGGGGAACACACAGGGACGGCTGGATAAATTATAGGACACACATTCTGGGAAACACCGCGCATCCATCCAAAAAACTGAGTTGAACCCACGGGCCTTGGCCTGCAGAGACAGCGGTGACTTTTCGTAAGGGACAGTAGCAACCTACAGAGAGGCTTGCGTGGGGTCAGCTCCGTAAACAGTCGGCGCGCAGAGGGGCAGCGCCCTGGGTGTTCACGATGCTTTAGGAGCAAGAGCGCTGCTCGGGCCGTGCAGTTGGCTGCAGGAAGAAAGCCAGGTGCCCCTCTGCCGCCCACCACACAGCTGACACGTCGCTGCATTTCTTCCCCCATTTCCCGATCCAGTCACGCAGGAGGAACAGGGGAAGAGACAGGCACCGCTGCTCAGACGTGAGGGGGCGTCAGCATCCTGGGTTCTCGAGCCGGGGACTCCGCGGTGGAAATGGTATGATGACATCACAGGCGACAACGTGTCTAGAGGGCCCGGCATCTACGGGGTCATCCCTGCAACTGGGTGAGGGTGTGGACTCGAGCCGCACCAGGCGGCGGGAACCCATGGCGGGGAAACCCGAATGTGATGACCGACTTGACCGAGGATCGGAGATGTGACTTCAGGGCTGGAGACTGAAGGGGCGATCACGTCATTTATTCAGTAAATCGCAGGGAGGCCCAACAGTGGGACGAGGTCGCTCCTCACCAGACCGCACCACCCAACAGAGGAGGACCTCATACCCCAAGACCTGCCAACGACTGGGGGAGAACCGCACGCGAGGCTGAGGAGGAGAGCGGCAAGGGGGACAGACACGGGGACAGGAGGAGGGACGTGGCGTGGGAGCCCCCGTGCTGGGAGGGACGCTGGATGTGGCTCTCGGCCGGATCTGCTGTGAGCCACGGTGCTCTGGAGGCAGCTGGACGCACGCCCGGGCTTACCCGAGGCTGAGACCAGACACCCGCTGTAGCTGGCCACGTCCTCAGGGCTGTGGCCCCGCGACAGAGCCCTCAGAGCCAGGGAGGCCGGGGGGTCTGTGGTCCGGGGGAGGCAAGCAGTGGCATCAAGTGCTTCCCTGAAGGAGAGGCTGTGAGGCTTCGGGGATCCAGGACATGGTCACTGGTGACCACGGAGGCATCACCTGACGGGATGCACACGGCCTGAGAGGTCTCCGTTAGACCTGTTTGGTGGCAAAGAAGGAGAGACATGGCGATCACTAAAGATCCACAGAGTCAACGGGCAGAGGAGACTGGACCTCATGGAAAGCAGAAGGGCCAATGAAAGGGGCAGATGGAACATGCTAGAAGGAAGGGTGCAGCCGGGGACAGACTCACCTCCTGGGGAACTGATGATCCCCAGGACCAGGAGTGGTGAGGGCAGTAGAGTGGACAGTGTGGCCTGGGTCTGGGAATGGGTGTGGAGCCGACCCCAGCGTCCACCCTGTAAGGCCCGGACTTGCCAGTCACCAACCCCCCAGGCTGCCTTCTGGTGGGAGCCAGCGAAGCAGGGGGCACGGGCGGCACAGTGCCTGGCCCGCGGTCAGGGTGTGGGCACGGCCGAAGAGTCCAGGAGGAGACTTGGTTCCGGGAGGCCGTCTGCAGGGGGTCAGCTCAGAGGCAGACGCCAGGCAGGTGTGGGGGACCCCGCCTGTAAGGGACAAACAGGGACGTGGCTCAAGGGCCGTGCTGGCTGTGTGGCCGTCATGATGGGAGCACGGGGCGGCCAGGTGTGCAGCCCGTGCTCGTCCACAGAGCGGCTGTTCTTCCCTATCCTGGGCCCAGCCGCCCGTGGGAGGGACATGGTGGCTGCAGATGGAAGGGACACGGGGCGCCCGGGGTCCTGGGCTCCATCTGAATCGCACACGGCAGCTCCACGGACCTGGTGAGACCTGGCCCTGGACGCTACCGCTCTTGCTTACGTGGGGTTAGTTTCCAGAACACTTGCAAAGCCAGTCTCCTTCGCTCTCCCAGCTTCCCCAGGACACATGTGGGTGCTGTGACCACACATATAATTAAGAGATGGGGGACGCGCCCGGGTGAGCTCCTGTGCAGGGTCACACAGCTGCAGGAGGCGACAGGAGATGCGGGCCGGGGTCCAGCGCCCAGCACCCAGCACCCAGCACCCAGCCATCACCGCCGCCCCGGAGCACCACACGGATGTGTTTGCACTTTGGCACTTGGCCTTGTGTGATGAGTTCTTCTTTGTGCGTCTGCCTTCTCGGTGATTTGCCAATTATTTAAGGGTCTTTAATTTGCCAGAAACTGCATCTATACAGAGAGGCAGCCGGGAACAAAGAGCTGGCGCTCAAAAACTGCTCGCTGGTCTGTAAGTCGTTTGTAAGTCTGTAAACAGCCGCCGCGCAGAGGAGTGAGGGAGCCACCTGTGTGTCCCAGGAGTGCCAGGGGCTGGCCTTCCCCGTGCCGGGCTGCGGCGGCAGAGGGACAGGGGGCCCAGCTAGACCCCCCTTGACCCGGCCACCACCCAGCAGGAAATGGACATTACAGGTGCCCCACGGGTGGGGATGGATGGTTTTCACCGCAGATCACGCTTGCCTGAACAGGCTCCAGCTAAAGTCACTAAAGGGACCCTCCGCCCATCTTTGTGAATAGTCGCTCCCTCCTGAACATTTGTGAGCAGCCCCTTCCTTCATTGGAATATTTTGCTCTAGCAAGTGGTTTGCTGCCTTTTTTTTTTTTTTTACCCCTTTTCTTCGCTCTGCAGAATTTCTTCCCACATTTCCAAGGAAGTTTGCCCAACAGCTGGGTGACTTTTGAGGGACCCATGACACCTTCACTTGGCACAGTGTGGCTGGTATTTACCAAGCAACCATCCTGGGCCAGGTGCCAGGCCATGGACAAGAGACCAGGAGGACGGAGAACCCCATCCACAGGGCTGGGTGTCCCCTGCCAGCCTCTTGGAGCCCCGGGAGCCCCCTGGGGCTGGACCACCTGCCGCCCCGGCCTCCAGGACGGCTGCGTCCTGGAAGACACTGCCCACTGCTGCCCTGCCGCATCTGGGGATGTAGAGGAGACTCGAGCCCTGCTGACCATCGGAGTCACACCCACAGCCACACCCACACCCTTCTTAGGTTCTGTGATATGTGCCTGGACGTGTGGCCCATCTGCAGAGCACACCCGAAGCTGCGCACTGCTGCACAGGTTGCTGTACTCAGAGGCCCATCAAGGGTTGGCACGGGGAAAGGCGGTGATGCAGCACCTGTCACTTGTGAGGCAGCACCCCCCGCCCCCGCATCACAAGTGACAGGTGTGCACAGAACCTGGAAACCTAGACCATCTCTGCTTCCTGGCCCTTCGGGGAAATAGAGGCAGAAGTGCTGCTCAGGCACCGGCGTGTGCCAGGCTCTCCCCGGAATCATCTCCTTTGCGCCCCCGGCAGCCCTGGGAGGCAGCGGACACCTCACAGATGACAGAACCGTGATGCACAGGCTGACCCACCGGTGGCAGGCTTCGTCCTCGAGCCGCCAGCCACCACCCCGCGAGCCACCTGCCCCGAGGCAAGTGTCCCCGGAATGAGCGCGGGACCACGGCCGACACAGGAGGCGCTGCCCTGGCCAGCCACCCGTCTGTGCAGCCGGCAGGTGTCAGGGATGGCCTCCCAGCCCACCTGCCCCGACTGGCCCACCTGCCTGACCGGCCCACCTGTCCCGACTCGGGAGGCCCTGGCCGCGCCCACTCGAGCGGCTAAGAGGTGGTGAGGACTTGAAGACCACCGCACACTTGTTGGCAGGAACCTGCCACAGGGAAAACAAGGAGGAATGGAAGAAAAATTACTCCAAGAAGAATGGAGAGAAAATTGAATTATTACACGTAGAGCGAACGTCCCTGATCTGGAGACGCACCTGGATGCTGGAGACCCGGCACAGGTGGAGGCTCAGTGTCCACCGGCAGCGCAGGCCCCGCCCATGGCACGCAGGCCCCGCCCCGTGGAGGCCCCACCTCACAGCCCACGGAGGCCCCGCCCACAGCCGGTGCAGGTCCCGCCCATGGCACACAGGCCCCGCCCCGTGGAGGCCCCGCCCCATAGCACGTGCAGGCCCCGCCCCATGGAGGCCCCGCCTCACAGCCCACGGAGGCCCCGCCCACAGCACACAGAGGCCCCGCCCACAGCCCGCGGAGGCCCCGCCCCCACAGCCCGCGGAGGCCCCGCCCCATGTAGGCCCCGCCCACAGCCCACGGAGGTCCCGCCCACAGCCCACGGAGGTCCCGCCCCACGGCCCGGCCTAGAGAGCCAGGACCCGAAGCTCCGTCTGGGATCCCTCCGGTTCCTACCACGGCTCCGCCCCGTCCGGGGCCCGGGGCAGAAGCTGCGCGTTGCCTTCCTCAGACTTGGGGCTCCCCGGGGCAGCGAGCGCCAGGCAGGAGCAGGGGCCGGGGGCACACGCACGGGGCACGCAGCCCACCCAGCCCACGGAGAACTGGCACCCAGGCCGGTGGTGGGCCGTGTCACAGCAGGGGACGGGGTGGGGGCGGCGAGGCTGCCACGTGGGACCGCTGCCCTCGCACCCGCCCTGCAGTGTTTGCAGATCCTATTTGTCCAGGAAAATCAGAAATCCAGGTTCGGATCTAAACTTGCACATTTTCAGGTGTTGGCTCCACCGTCCGGCCCTGAGAGCCGAGCAGTTCTGGGGCCAGACGCGGGCTCTCCGGTGTCCCCGGCCTCCTCCGTCCGGGGACAACCCCCTTTCCCCGGGGGCCCAATTGGACCCCCACACTCTCTGAGGTCCCATTGCCCCCCCACACTCCCTGGGGTCTCCAGCGGGTTCCCCACCCTCCCCGGTGTCCCCAGCGGGTGTCCCCATGCTTCCCGGGGTCCCCAGCGGGTCCCCCCATGCTCCCCGAGGTCCCCAGAGCTCCCCCCACGTTCCCTGGGGTCCCCAGCGGCCCCCCACGCTCCCGGGGTCCCCCACAGGTCTCCCCATGCTCCCCAGGGTCCCCAGTGGGCCACTCCATGCTCCCCAGGGTTCCCATTGGCACCCCCACGCTCCCCGGGGTCCCCATTGGCCCCCCACGCTCCCTGGGGTCCCCATTGCCTCCCCAATGCTCCCCGGGGTCCCTAGTGCCCCCCACACGCTCACCAGAGTCCCCAGTGGAACCCCCCACGCTCCCTGGGGCCCCCAGCAGGCCCCTCCATGCTCCCTAGGGTCCCCATTGGCCCCCACATGCTCCTCAGGGTCCCCAACAGGCTCCTCCACACTCCCCGGGGTCCCCATTGGCCTCCCACACTCCTCGGGGTCCTCACTGACCCCCCCCCCACGCTCCCCAGGGTCCCCAGCATCCCCTACATGCTCCCTGGGTCCCCAGCAGGCCGCCAACCCTCCCCAGTACCCCTAGTGCCCCCCCCAAACTCCCCAGGGTCCCCAGCTCTCCCTCTGCACTCCCGGAGTCCCCAGTGGGAGGGGCCACGCTCCCCAGGGTCCCCATTGCCCCCCCCACGCTTCCCGGGGTCCCCAGTGCCCCCCTCCGCGCTCTCTGGGGTCCCCAGCGCTCCACACAGCAGCCTCCAGGTGACCTGGGGGGCGCACCCCCTGCCAGCCCTGTGTCTCTGCTCCCAGAGCCCCCCTTGTGCAACCATGAAAAAAACTGGGAAGCAGAATCTGTGGATATAAAATCGCGGAGCGGGAGCGAAATCAAACAAGTTATTCTGAAAAAAGGCTCCGCCTTTACCTCCCTGGAGTCACCTTGAAGCCTTTGAAATTCAAGTTTGGTTTCAAATGTTCCAGCGGAACCTGCCGCCTGTGGTTGTGGCGGAGCATCCTGGGGGCCAAGGCCACCCAGGGCTCCTGACACCTGGCCCCCACCCCCCGAGCTTGCGGAAGCCTTCCGGGAGCAGCCAGCTTCCTGCCCCCAAGGAGTCCAGGGAGCGCAGAGCCCCGTGGCCGATTCCACCCCTCCCTGCAGCCTGGTGACACCCGTGGACGAGGCCCCACCATCAGGGCCCCCGCCTGCTCGCTCGCCTCCTGCCTGCGTGGGGTGGGGGTGGGGGCCAGGTATTTCTCTGCAGCTCTTTATTTGCATCCCGGAAGTTTTAAAACTGTGATCAAATTATTAACGAACAGTCGTTAAAGGACAGAGCTGACCGGGCGCAGCTCGAGCTCCCTGAGATGCCAGCCTTCATCCGTTACTTCGCCCCTTTTACCGAAACGCACGGGTGGCCGCTGGAAACGTGCGGCAGCCTCTGCCCCGGGTCTGCGTGGCTCCAGGATAAGATCTCCTCTTTCTCGTCAATCTCCTCTACGTTCTGGGGGTGGGACGTCATTGGGCTGTCGTGTCCCCCCCACACATGGGCAGACCGCGGGGCGAGGGCGGCGGTCTACCTGGGGTGCTCAGCGGTCAGCCCAGGGCCTCCTGTGCAGGTGCCTTCGTTGGCGGCAGGCCCCGCACCTGCTCTCAGAATCACTGTGTCAGGATGACACGTTTCCCCTCCAGGGCTCCTGGGTCGGGACTGTCGCCGCCGTCACGGCGATGATTGCTAGTTGCTTAGGATTTTGCTTAGGATTTGTTACTTTGATTTTTTTATTGTTTTTAAAGCTCTCTTTCTTTACGTTAGAGAGAGAGGAGAGCGAGCGAGCTGGGGAGGGGCAGAGGGAGAGGGAGAGACTACAGGAAGCAGACTCCACGCTGAGCACGGTCGTGACCCTGAGGTCAGGACCTGAGCCAAAACCCACAGTCAGACGCTTCACCGACGGAGCCACCCACCCCCCCACCCCCACACGGCATCACTTTTAAAGTGTTAAGTCCCGAGGATCCCTTGGGGGGCTCGCTGACAACACGGGCAGGTGCGTCCCCCGGGGTGACGCTGCTGGGCCCCAAGGGCAAGTGCGCATCCCCCGTCTCCAGGCGGCTCTGGCGTCCACTGTCCTCGCAGGCGAGCCGGAAGACGTCCTGGAGGAACCAGAAGCTTCTGGGAGACGGCCCGGATGTGATGTGCAGACCACAGATCGGCAGCTTTCCTCCGGACCCGCGGCCACTCCCCCACGCCCCCGGGTGGCCTGCCCCACCGTGGCCCGGGCGTGCCCAGAGCTCTGTCGATGCCGCAGCCGAGCACACGGCCTCACCGGCTCACCCACGTTCCCCGCCTCGCAGCTGAACGCCCGTGCCCACCTGCGGCCCGTCCGAGGGTCCGTGGGGGCGCAGCCAGCAGACGCCGCCGGTGGTGCCAGGAGTCCGGAGACAGCATGACGCTCTACGGCCCAAGCTCCACTCGACGTTGTGCACAAACTGTCTGCCGTTGGGGCGCGGCGGCGGGTGGGCGCACAGCAAGGCTGCGGCTTCCCTGCTCTGCTCCTGGGTCGGGCCGTACAAACTGTCTCATTGAAACGAACTTGAAATACGCTCGTTTCTGGAACATCCTGCATTCCTTCCGTGAGTGAGACGCGTCTGACGCGGGTACAGGGCCGGGGGCTCCCTCCTGGGTCACCGTGTCACACTCTCTGCCGGGGCCCGGGCGCAGGGGGCCTCATTCTCTCCTTGGCCCGCCTCCTGTCCTCTGTCCTGATGATTCCTGTCTGTCGTTCCCTCTCTCTTGCCGCTGTCGGCCGAGCTTCGGCTCAGCAAGTGCACGGACGTAAGGCGACGGGGAAGAGGCCGCGGGGCTGGCGCGCGGGCCTCCTTCCGCGGAGGATGGGCTCCCTGGCTGCCATCCTCCCGGAGAAAGGTCAGGAAGGAAAAGGAGACGTGGGAGCCGACGAGCCAAGGCTCTCGCACGCGTTCTCTGCCTGACGGCTGCTCGCCTCCGTCCTGTGAGGTTCCCCGCCCGCGGCCGAAACCGCCGCCAACCGTGGTGCCAGCTAGTAGACCCGGCCCGTCCGTGTCGCCCGACTTTGCAACTTCTGAACGTGCCATCCTGTCACTCACTGTAACATTGGACGGAAACCCTGAAACTTCGTGTATTTGCACTACATTAAGTTCACTAAAATTCAGGACATCTTGTCGTGTTGGGGGAAACGCTTTTCAATCGCTACGATACTTATTCTAACGCGGTCAAGGCTGACGGCGACCATAATTCCTGATTCTTGCTGATGTTTGCAGATGGGTGTTTATGAACCGAGACCCCCCTGAGCCTGGGGGGGCACCTGGAGGCAGCAGCGTCCACCGTGAGAGCGTGGCCACGTGGGCCGGGGCCTCGGTGACCCAGGACACCACGGTTCACGGGGCTAAGAGTGCAGGCGAAACACGGGCGCGCAGGTGCATCTACGCACTGGATGCGGCCGGACGCTGTGGTGTATCTTCATTGTTCCCTGCCCCGCCTGTCCCCCAAGTCACACCACTTAGGAAACGACCTCCAGCTCCTGCTCGTGCGCAGCCCACGTGTCCGACGGTGCTAATGAGCAGTGAAAGGACCCGATGCCGAGCAGCGGGAGGTGAAAGAGGGTCTGGCTAATTGACAAAACGGGTAATTGCTTCCTGAATCATTGAGGGGCGGCTCTGGGAGAGAGCTCGGGGCTCGGCAGGTGTCCCGTCTGAGCCCTGGCCCAGGCCGGCTGCGGCCCACGGCCCTCCCACCCTGGTGCCGCCGGACGCCGCGGGTTGCTGGTGTGCAGGGTGCAGGGTGGCCGTCTGTGGGCTCCCGGAGAACAGCCCCACGGCAGACCCAGTTCACGTGGCAAGGGGAACGTCGCGTGCTGGGAAGAGTGTTGTTCGTTCAATGAATGATGAGTGCAGAATTAACTCTCTGGAAGGAAATTAGACTGTCCTGCCATATGTAAAAAAATGGATTAAATATTTAAACATAAAATATAAAATAATTGTTATGCAAGCACATGAGCCATTAGCTAATGAGGCCAAGTTTTTTTGATTTAACGTCTAGAGGAACGCCAGCCTTACGCCCTCTTGGTGACAAGTTCTTTCTTTCTTTAAGATTTTATTTATTTATTCATGAGAGACACAGAAAAAAGCAGAGACTTAGAGGGAGAAGCAGGCTCCCTGCAGGGAGCCCGATGCAGGACTGGATCCCGGGACCCCGGGGTCACGCCCTGAGCTGGAGGTGGACGCTCTACTGCTGAGCCCCCCAGATGTCCCTTGGTGACAAGTTCTGTCCTGAGTCACAGCCGGGGTGGTTCTCAAGCAGGTTTGCTCGTCAGAGGCTGTGGCAGCAGCAGCAACAGGACACGCAGGGTGACCGGGCCATGGGGCTCCTGCGAGGGATGGAGGGAGCCCTGCGCCTCCGTCCTCCGGGCCCCGGGATGCACGCCGAGCCTGCAAACCCCAGGGCCTTTGCACATCCTTTTCCCTCAGCCCGGAACATGTGCCCCTCCCCCTACTTTTAACCTCAAACTGCAATTAATCTTTACAACTCAGCCCACACTTCACCACCAACCCCCGCCTCAGGAAGCCCCTCATTCCCTCCCAGAGTGGGGCAGACACAGTGCACCCACACTCACCTGCCCCGGGAGGACGGTTCTCAGTGATCTCCGCCAGCCCCAGGTTGGCCCTTGGTTTTGAACTCCTGGAAGAGCAGGATTTCACCCCATCACCTCTGCATCCCCGGCCCCGTGACAGGTGTGCAGTGGGGCGGGAGGTGTAGACTATTCCCACAGAACGTGACACGGTCCGTTGACGTCACCCTCCTGAACGTTGACACGCTTCTGCTGCCTGTCCCGTGGGCCGAGCTGCTTCGCTGAAGATTCACGGTGTTTGCAAAGCGTTTCCACGTGCAGTAGGGATTTGGGAGCATCGCTCCGTTACCCGGAGGGGCCGCTGGCCTGTGCTGCAGAGCCGCTGACTGTGCCCGCGCCCAGGGGTGGCACGCACGGCCCCCGGGTGCGCTCACGCAGCAGAGAAGGGGCGGGTGCCAGACGGGGGCCAGCCAGGTCCTTGCTCCTTCCTCCTCCAGCCCCACTGCACTCCTGGGGTGAGCTCCCACCCCATGGAGGCCGGCACGGCGCCCCTTCTCAGCCTCCCCTCCCCACCCGGTCCTGCTCCTTCCTCCCACACGCTCTCAAACTGCCGCCCAAGTGTTTTCTAAAACACACGTGTGAGGGGCACCTGGTGGCCCAGTCGGTTGAGCGTCTGCCTCCGGCTCAGGTCATGATCCCGGGGTCCTGGGATCGAGGCCTGTGTTGGGCTCCCTGCTCAGCGGGGCGTCAGCTTCTCCTTCCCCATCTGCCGCTCTCCCTGCTTGTGTGCTCTCTCTCTCTCTCTGTCAAATAAATGAATAAAATCTAAAACTCAAATAAATACAGTCCACCTGTGAGGCACGTCTGCAGCCCCCGTGCTGAGGAATCGCCGCCGCCGGACGGGGCTGCCCGGCCCTCAAAGCGCCCACTCCCCGCTCTCCCCAGGGCCTCGGCCCCCGGCCCCCCCGCCCGTGCATCGGGCCCGCGTCTCCCCAACACTCCGCCCCTTGGCCTGCCGGTATCCCACTACACACCCCTCAGCGGTCTTCGCACCGACCCCGTGCGCAGTGTCCCCCCACGGGCTGAAGCACCGTCCTCTCCTTCTTTGGCAGACGTCCTGCAACCCCACAGCCTCCCCTGTGAAGTCTTTTCTCTGAGGCCCACCTCACGCGGGCCCCTCCGTTCCTCAAATTCCGACTGTAACCACCCGGTCCGATCCTGCGTCTGCACACGCATCTTCCGCTGGAAGACACCAAGCTCCTTCAATGAGCTATGACTTCGACTGTATGTATTTTCTCTCCCCTCAGCCGCTGCCGAGCTCAGTACACGGTGTGAATGGATAATAACGTGGTGGCCGGTTGTCGGGAGCCCCCAGTCTCCTGCAGGAATTCACCTTCCCCCCGCGTTGCGTCTGTGGAGCTCAGGTCTCGCGCGGGGTTGGCTGTCAGAGCCCACCTGCCCTGTGCCCGGCCTCCTGTGCATCTGACAGAGCCACGTGCACCTCACGCCCCCCTGCACCCCATTGTGACCTCCTCGTCCTGACGTGCAGGGGATGTGAACTGTGCGTGGAGGGTGTCCTGTGGTGCCCAGGCCTTCTGCCGTGGGGCCCTTGGACGGGCAAGGACGTCACAGACGGCGGTGAGACGTCCTGTCCTGGTGACGGGAGGAGCTTTGTCCTCACTACTCTTCTCCCATCGGCCCCTCCGATACGTTGAGCAGAATTCCCTCCCCTATGACGCAGCTTTGCCACGTGTGCCGGTCACCACGTGGAACACCCGGTGCACCAATATGCACCATGATCACCCCTCCAGCACTGGCCCCTGGGCTTAGAGATGCGTCGTCAGCCAGGTGGCCGGGTCTCAGAGCCGTGAAACCAGAGCCCCTAGGCGGATGAGCTCGGGCGAGTCACAGCTACAGGGTAGATGTAATACAAATAGCTTTCTTACACACGCGTCCTGAGGGCCAGACGAGGTGATACACGGAAATGCTTTGTAATCTGCAAAGTGCAAGGTGTGCCGGTCACTGTGGGCAGAGGGTCTGTGTCCCCAGGAAGCATCGTAACGACTTAGACCAGGGGGACGGCGATTGCATCTGAAACTAAATGATGCAGAGCCGGCCCCGGGCTAAGCAGGTCCTTCTGCTACATCTTCCTCCCCTTCTCTCGGTGCTGTGATCGCATTAGACTTTCGGTTCCAGGCGACGCGTATGCACCTTCTTGCAGACTTCACGTCCATCTCTTGTGTTCTTGGTACAAAGCGCAGCTCGGAATTAACCCAGGCATCTCCTGATCGGTCTTTGAAAAGAGTAAACGGTCTGCACCCGAAGCTTCACCAAAGTATTCGCATTACGAGGGTGGGGCCCCCGATGAAGTGTTCCCAGCAAGGTCAAGGTCTGCTTTGGTTGTTTTAGGCGGCTTGGTTAGATTGCCCCGCGCGCCTGCCATAGAGGGCTGCCCCATAGCCACGAAGATGCCGGTGCTCGGCGGCACGCACCGCTGGCCCTCGCAGGCGGGAGCCACGCACTGACCTCCTGCTCATCTATCCACAGATGGAGGTGGACGCCGAGGAGAAGCGTCATCGTACACGGTCCAAAGGGGTGCGAGGTATGTCCATCCACACGTCCCCAAGCCTCCGGAAGCCGCACTCAGGGCCCCCTTCGTCCCACGGAGCCGTGTGCGCCGTTCACGTGGACCCCGGGTCTGACACCAGCCTTTTGATAGCTTTCTGTGGGACAGGGGATGGTGTGATAGATGATAAACCTCTATCTGTTTCCTATCTCTCCACAGTTCCCGTGGAACCAGCCATACAAGAGCTCTTCAGGTTAGTGCTCTGCAGGCAAAATGTATCCCAGTTAGCAATTTAGGAAATCTGTGCCTTTTCACGGGCCGGATGCGCTCTCGGGTTCACCGGCGGCCTGCCCCTACTTGTTCCCCTCCTTCTAGATTTTGCCTTCTCTCCATCCATGTACCCGATTCCCAAAGCCCTAGGCCTCACCCGCCTGCAGTGTGGCCCCCGTGTAATGAGCTCTTTCCCGTTGCAGCTGTCCCACGCCTGGCTGTGATGGCAGCGGTCACGTCAGTGGCAAATATGCAAGACACAGAAGGTAATGACCACCTTTTTTACAATGTATTGCATATGGTGGCTTGTCTAGGGACCCAGACCAGAGGATGACAACGGGTGGGGGTGTTCTTGGGAAAGAGTGAGCGTTGTCTGTTCCTCCCCTCTCCGATGTGAACTCAGCCTTTGGTTTCATGCGCAGGGTCTCCAAGTGTGGGCAGAACTTATAACACATACAACAACACAAATTAAGACCAGCCATAAAGTCATTTTCCCACATACACACAGCAGCGTGCTGAGGAGCCCCCTCTGCTTCACTGAGATGGCCTCAGTGTCCTCGCCCATTTGCTCATTGTGGTCGCCACGGGGTGGGAAGTAACGCATGGGAAATGAGAGCGTGACCTTCCCGATCTTCCTGCAGGAATTCACCTTCCCTAGTTTAACCATTTGTCCCGGGAAAGGAAGCCCAAGCTGGCACCTGGGCAGCTGCAAGGGGAGGTTCTGGCAGGAGATTAAATCCAGGACAGAGCTCACTAATGAGGCTTTGGGGTTTCAATGATGATATTATTCCTGTAACTACGGGGTGGAGGTCCGTAGCAGAGGTGAGTGTGGAGAACATCTACGAGATCAGGTGGCTAGGGCATTATTGCTAAGAATGCATCATGGCAGGATTACATCATGCACTCCTCAGGCTGAGAGTCATAAAGAGATCGATCTTAGATTGACTTTTTCCCATTAGGAATTTCTTCCCTGTGATATTAATGCAGCTGTACCTTTCAGTGGAAGATATTGGTTATGAGGAGTTAGAGATGTTTACAGGCTCTATAATACATTTTTAGCTAATTTTTTCACAAATTAGGCTGCTAGGACTAAGGTCATTCATCCTAACAAGCCATCAAGAACCGAGCCCACATAATGAAAGCTCAGATGCTCAAGCAGGTGTGCCTGCTGCACCTCAGGGTGACCTTCCTTCACTGCCTTACATTTTATTTCCTTTTCAGCTGAACATTAATTTATGGGTGAAATCAAGCAATTATTTTGATTGTCCTTCAGTAAAATCAAGGGAAAAATTACAAATTACTCCCCAAATCCCCATGCTAGCATTTAAGGAGACAGGGAAGTTTTAATGAGCATCCATGATGAAATGGTTATCAGACTTCTGTTATATACCAAGGAATGATGGGTCATTTCTAAAGGGAATTTTGTGTTTTAAAAAACTGAATTGAATTTATCACATCATTGTTGCTGTTGTATACTATAGTAAATTACTGAACATGTAATTTAAATAATTAAAGTATTTGTGTTATTTTATATTAATATATATACACACACATGTAAGTTCTTCATTTAAAAGTTTTTAAAACCTTGTTGCTTACATTTCTTTAAAATTTTTTGTTGTTGTTGCTTACATTTTCAATGAAAAACAAGTTAGCAAACCAAAAATGAAGTCAACATTTCCCCTTAATCATCTTTTGATTGGTCAGAACTTAAAATTTATCACGCTGTTATGAAAAGAAGTGATTCCATTTGGCTAAAAAGTTTGGATGAGACGTCAGCGAGACATAATCTCATAATCACAGTTTCTCAGGAAAAAGCACGAAGTTTCCAACAAAGAATCATTTGAAGCACATTCTTACCCAGAGTTCATTGTGTCAGGGTGTGAGAGAGCGTGTCCCCGAGACATCTCCCTGTAGAAACAGTAGGACTGGGGCTTAGCCCGGAGATGGCTTGATGGCCAGGCTTCATTTACCTTTGAGGTGGCGTGAGCCCAGAACACCCCAAATCTTACATGAAGAAAGGAGGGGACATTTTAGAGAAAATTCACAGAAAAAGCCAATTTGGACAATTTTTCAACAAGTGTTTTTAAACAAATGTTTTAATTGAATTTAAAATAACGTCGTAATTTTTTACCATGCATCATATTCTATGTAATTACTAGTAGAAAAGTTCGTGTGTTGGCAGTGGATGAAGAACAGTCTTCCAGTACAGAACATGGGTTCTAGCTTCCCCAGCGCCGCAAGCCAACCGAGGGGGGTTGGACAAATTATTTAACATTTACGGACTTTGGTTCCCTCCGTTTTATTTATTTTTTAATATTTTATTTATTTATTCATGAGAGGCACGGAGAGAGAGAGAGAGAGAGGCAGAGACACAGGCAGAGGGAGAAGCAGGCTCCATGCCAGGAACCCGATGTGGGACTCGATCCCGGGTCTCCAGGATCACGCCCTGGGCCGAAGGCGGCGCTAAACCGCTGAGCCACCTGGGCTGCCCGGTTCCCTCCAATTTAGAATGAGATACTGTAGACTTGTTACGTAAAGCCAATGAGCACCCAAAATGTATGTGGCCGATGTGCCAGTTCTCAAGAGGAACGTCAGTGAGGTATCAAGAGAAGCTTTCTGGGTTTTATTTTTGATGTCTGTGTCCCTATATATTATCAGTAACTTTCCATAGTTGATGCACTATGTCAGGTTAGTTTCAGGGGTACAACACGATGATTTGACACCTCTAGGTGTGCCGTGCTCATCACAAGTGTAGCCACCACCTGTTAAACTACCGTCTATGGTTTCCCCTATGCTGTGACTTCTTCACTCTCTCCCTGGAGCCTGGACCTCCCACTGCCCTTCCCCACTGTGACCCTCCCCCTTCCCCCTTTCCCCTCTGGCAACCGTCAGTTTGTTCTCTGTCTTTAGGGATCAGTTGCTGGGTTTTTCGTTTGTTTCCTTGGCTTTTTGTTGTTGTTGTTCTGCATATGATACTTGCCTTCTAGGTCCACCTACATTGTTGCAGATGGTAAGATTTTCTTCTTTTTGTGGCTGAATAATATTCTATTCTTCTTTATCCATTCATCAGTCAATGGACACTTGGGCTGCTTCCGTAGCCGGGCTATCATATAATGCTGCCATAAACATAGGAGTACGTGTATCCCTTTGAATTAGTGTTTTTATATTTGGGGTGAATACCAACAGTGCGATTACTGGATCATAGTCCAGCTCTATTTTCTAACTTTTTGAGGAACCTCCACACTGTTTTCCAGAGTGGCTGCACCAGTTTGCATTCCCACCAACAGTGCAGAGGGTTCCCCTTTCTCCACATCCCCGCCAACACCTGTTGTTTCTTATTTTTGATCCTAGCCGTTCTGACAGGTGTGAGGTGTTATCTCATCTCATTGTGGTTTTTGATTTGCATTTCCCTGATGATTATATATTACCAGTAATTCTTAACTAAGGAATGACATTTGAATTTCTTAAACTGAAAAGGTGCTTCTTGTAGTAGATAAGACTCATGCATACATTAATATCTTATGACTGGTGCTATTTCAAATCTGTAAGATTTCAATTATTCCTGGCTTGAAAAGATTTCCTGATACCAAAGTTTCTCCCCTCTGACAGCTACTTATGCACATAAATACCTGCACGCACCCCACAACAAGTGTGATGTTGACCTCTGCTGTTCTGTCCCTGTTGAGACCCACGCTCTTCCGATATGACAAGAGTGGCAGCCCGAGCCTTGGTTTTGATGAAATTACACATCCTTTTGGTCTTTTAGCAATAAAATTTTCAGTGAATACATTCCTCTTAGGGATATAATTTCATTTAATTCATATATCATGTCAGTTCATAGCCAAGTAAAAAGGTGTTTTAGTCTGTGGACAGATCTATTTCTTTGGACATACAAAATGTAATTTGACACAGGTGGGGGGAATCTAGAATGTACATTTTTTTAAAAATATTTAGGACATTTGATACCAAGTGATAAAACGATGCCTACCAGTTCATCTTTATTTTTAGCATGAGAGCATAAGGAAGTCAAAATCGAGCACAATCCCTATTCTGGATTGCAGCTGTGTTGGGCACACGCTGTGCTGACCACAGTCACTGGCCATGCTGCCTCGGTGCTGCACGGGCTTCCCATGGTAGCCGCTGAACTTGACAGCTTCGTTAAGGATATTGTCTCAGTTCAGTAGAGGTAGGGCTGTGGGTTTTTAAGAAATTGGGAATAGAGTTTAGAGGAGAATCTGACCTCTGGATATTATCTGTGAAAGGGAACAATGATTTTTAAAAAGGAATTTGCAACTAAAGATACTGGTAAAAAATGTTGGGGGTAGAGCCAACATTATAATACTTATTTTATTGGATGATCCACCTTAGTTCAAAAATCCTATGCTTCCACAAAAGATCATCCGTTCATGGGTGTTTGTGTTCACAACTTGCGAACAACTTGAGGTAGCTGATAATCACACATACAAATGCACAATTAAAAGTTGAATCAAAGAGTAAAATCAGGGAAAACATAAGGGAAATAGAAACATAATCTTACCAGAAATCCAGGATCTACCAGGGGTCTGGATATAGCACTACGTTTTGTTCTGAGTCTTCTGGCAGCCAAGGAACAGCGAGAAAAATGACTGACAGGCTTCCATTATCTGATACGAGGGTTCCATCGGTTCCTCAGCACCAAACATAAGTACATTTGCATTCCATATACTGACCCACTGGGATCCAGGCTCAGTCACCATTCTGTGCCCTGGAAAGACCAGACCTCTCATGCAGCTAATCGATCTTCAGAAACCTCATCGGGATCTAGACACATGCATCTGACTTCTGGTTTTCCCACGTGAGGTTTTATGTTATTGGCTCATAAGTATGACAAAAGCACCGCAGACTTTGCCAGAAATAATTCTCCTGTAAGGAACCAAAGTACTAACCCAGTTTCCTCTGTATGCGGTAAATCTGAGCTCCTCCTTTGGACCCACGGTCACCGCCTACACACAGCCCAGGGTGTCCTGCTCCCCTGGGCACATGCGACTTCTCTAAGTCACACGTACAGGTAGCTAGAGACATTTGTGTACCTCGAACGTGGGCCCAAGTATAGGCCACCTTTGCAGTTGGGAACTTCGCCCTTGGTCATCCTACGTGGGTTTTCTGAAGTCTTAGACGCCCAGGTTGAGGGACGGGAGCTTCCTGAGCTCCCTCTGCTCTCGTCCCCACCACCTCCCTCCCAGAGCGCAAGCACTGTGACCTGTAAGCTTTGAAGACACCCGTGGGTGGAAAACAAGTGGTCTCCACTTGCCCACAGCTGTTTCTACGGAGAGGAAGAATAATGGAGGAGAAAATAAAATACCTGGAAACCACACATTGGAATTCAGGAAGTTGCTGGCCTGCAGCTTTGTTGGCAGGGAAGGGTCCAGGCCAGGTGGAGGCCTGCGGTGTGGTGTGAGCGACACGGCGGTGCAGGGCATCCCTGGCTGCGGGGCCAGAGCCCTGAGCTGCAGGGAGCATCACAGGTTAGGACAGGAGGACTCAGCATTTTCCGGCGACATCCCCCACCCAAGCACGGAGAGATCCAGGAAGGGTGGACACACAGCAGCAAGAAGCCCACGTCTCACTCTTCATCTGCAATCACTGTAGTGGTTCAACTACCCGATAAAGACAGGTGGCTACTAATCCCGAGTGTTGCATGAACCGATGTGAAGATAGGAGCAAAATGCCAAAAGTCAAAGCGTGGTTGTGTTAAAGACAAAGGAAAACAATGTGTAGAAAAGGGTGCATCTCTATGAACTAAATTTACCATCAATCTAGTGGCTAATTTACTGTTACTAAAGTCGTAAAAAATTTTATTTTGTAAATATCAGTTAGAAATAGGAATAATAAAAATTTACTGATATCTATTTCAGATGAATACCAAACAGGTTAAAGGAATTTGAATTGCAGCTTTTTTTGTAATAGTTATACACTTACTGGAACGTTTGAAATCATTGAATTTGCTTACTTCTTTCTGAATAGTGATTTTTGTATAAGTCTCTGGAGAGAGAGAGAGAGAGAGATGAAGGAAGCACCTACCACGGATGCATTCTTCACGTACCTGTTTTGTCACCCCTCCCGATTTATTTCTGAAATTTAATGGATTTCATTTATATTTACCCTTCACTTCAATTTTTAAAATTACACGTTTGTGGAGCACAGGGTTCCGATGGAATATTTGACCTGAAATTTAGCTTCTGAGTCTTGCCCGCTCAACAAGCGCCCGAGTTTTCTATTTAAATCCTTCCCAATTTAGAAAATTCAGAGTCAAATCAACTGATCTTGAAACTTTAAAATTAAAAACTGCAAACGGTAGCTCTTCTTTTTTTTTTTTTATTAGAAAATTATTGGATTCTCTCTGGCTTGTTGTGCACATTCCTTATTCAGACTTCTCCCCATTTCCTATACCTTTGCACCACCAGTGTGATTGTCATGGCGGCAGCCGGGGGGTGAATAATTGCCTGTCTTCACGGGCCCTTGTTCTGGAGCTGAAGTCGAGGGCTTGCTTCCTGATGTATGCATGCCTCATTTGGATTCTGCCGACAGCCTCGGGGCTGTATTATTCATGCCTTGACAGAGAGCACTCACTAAAAGCCTTGGAACAGAGCCAGGTACTGGCGAGAGATAGTGGAGCATTGCAACGTGCAACCAAGAGGAGCATCTATAATCCAAAAAAAAGGGGGGGGGGAGAAGAAGAAACAGAGAGGAAGGCAGAGAGAGAAACAGGGATCCCTAATGCCTCTCTTTTACTGGTTTTATACTGATAGAAATTTCATTTGCACTAAAATAAAATACCCTAAAATAATTGCCTTTTTTTCCTCACTACGCTTGAAAGTTTAACACAATTTTCCACATTTAATTGCAAAGCTGATTTTAATTAGTAAGGCCCTGCATGTGAAAAATGAGGATTCACTTGGGTGCATGGAACACAGTGCAGTGTTTGCTGGATGCTCTAATTAATGTATGGCCGCTGTACAACAGGGTGCCCTGTGGGGTGTTTATGAAAAATTCTGTGCATGAAGCCACCCAGCCAGTCTATCTGTGTCTCACTTCATGAACCCACAAGAATAAATAACTCCCCCCTTGTTCTTTACGAGACAGCATTGTGCATGCCATCACCCCATCCGTGAACTTTATGGCATGCCTCTCCTTTTTACTATTTGTCGCTGGCATTATAAATCAGAAGTTAGGGCATATATATTTTAACATCAATTTGATGGCTTGCACAGTTGCACATGGAGCAAAAATTCTGAGGTCTAGGGACTTATGTGTATGAAGGAGAATCAGAGCAAGTGGGTTCCCAGACTTGTCATTTGCAGCTGATTATTAGTCGTACGTGTGCAAATACACAAAACTCAGACTGTGAGCTGGTAACCTTTATTGTCACAATACATCCTTTATTTGGAAAAAAGAAAAAAAAAAGCTCCTTGGCCATTATATAGGAAAAGCAATTCGCCTGCTGCTTGTCTGCCCAGATGGATGGGTCCCTGGCCTTGGCCTGGGTCATCACATCCTCTAGAGCACGGTGTGATGGACCCCGTGGGTTTAAGGCTGAAAAAACAAAACATGTCATGCATTTCAGGGCGAATTTCCGATGTTGACAAAACCAAATATGTTTCAGATCATTCCACAGTCAAAGAGAAGGAAGGTGGGCGTTTTCAGGGAGTGTTAGTAAGGCTGAGCCACGGGCACACCCACGGCGTCTCCGTAACATTCGCCATCTGTATTGGTCAGGTCCAGATTTAGCCATTATAATCTTGGTCCCATTTCTTGGTTCACGATTAAAATACATAAACGTGGCTTTGCGACATCAACAGACTATCCGTCAGAAGCTGGTGCTACCCACCGAAACACCCCCAGTTCAGTTCTGACCACCACCGCCCGCGCTGGGATTATGGCGAATGCAAGGCCGCCGCTCTCGAGAGGGGACGCGGGGCGGCGGGTTCCGTGGCGGCGAGGAAGGAGGTCGGAGGGGGTGAGCCGCTGGGGCACCATCAGGGCACACCTGCAGGTGGCGACTCTTCCTCCCAGGACAGGAGGGGCCGACACCGAGCTCCCTGTGCTGCAGGGGTGCGTGTCCCCCCAGTCGGGGGGTGAGGGTGGTGGCAGGGGGTGGGGTCTCGCCAGGTTGCAGGGCGCTCAGGCGAGGGTTCCAGGAGGACCTGCGAGCGCCGGCAGGAGGGATCACACCCACTGACTTTGGAGGGACCCCCTGGTGAGCAGCATCGGGATCCGTGTTCCAGGACATCCGCGCTCTTGCCGCCCATGGCCGCACGTTGAGGACCCTTGCGAGAGCTGACTCGGGAAGCCCGCGCTTCTCCCACTTCTCTGCTTGTCCTGACGAGAAAACGGTGCGTCAGACATCAGACCCCAGAATCAGATCGAGACCCCAAACTCCAGCATACTCTTCCTGCCCGAATTAGTAGGAGATGGAGGAGGGACGCGCTCCCTTAGTTATCACGTTGCTCTGATTCAACGGGATTTTAGTGCTTTCGTCTGAAAAGTTTGCATGACTAAGAAAGCTGCAGCTACAGTGAATGAAAATCCACCTCCAAAGGGCTTAAAAAGGCAGAATTGACCGTCTCACGTCAACTGGAAACCAAGAGCCTGACGTGGGGGCTTCCGCTCCATCGTCTGGCGCCTCTGCTGCAGAGCGCTCGGCTCCCGTGTTCTTCTGCATCGCGGGTCAGAAGAGGCTGGAGGGGTCATTTCTAGAAACTAATGTCCCTCTCGTGCCCCTCCTGGGTCCCCGATGGTCCCTGAGCCCTCCCAGCAAACGGGACTGTCCTCACGATGGTCAAGTGCATCCCTGGGACCGGAGGCTGGGTCCTCCCGAGGCAGGGGTTCTGTGACCTGGATCGTCAGTGTCGCCTGGGAGCTTTCTAGAAAGGCAAATGCTTGGGTCCTGCCCCAGACCTGCTGAACTGGACACTGGGGGGGAGGCAGCTCTCCCCAGGGGATCCTCACGCTCCCTGAATCTGAGAACCTCTGCCTCCAGGAACAGGTGTGTGGACGCAAGAGACGGAGTTTGCGGGTGATGGGCAGGCGGGGATTTCTTCTGGGGCAGCGTCTAGCAAGAGCGTGCGTGGATCCAAAAGCCAAACTGGACGAGCTCGGAACGATAAGAAAATCCTGGCTCCAAAGATCACAAGAGCCAGCAGCTCCCGTAACGGACCCGTTCTGGTCTCCACTCCACCATGGAGGGCGGCCCAGGAGCTTCTAGTCCCGGCCGCCCAGACGTGGGAAGACTCCTCGCCACGGGCCTCAGCCCTGTGACCGTGATGTGTGTCCAGCCCTTCCCAGGAGCAGAAGGAAGCGAGCTGTCCCCCAGCCACCCCCAGCGTCCCAGCCGGGGCCCTCCTGGGGCCGAGGACCATGATTCTAGGCGAGGACAGCAGCCTCCATTTGCTCTGTCCCGCTGAGGAGCATGGCCTGACCGTCCAGAACACACTGAAGGCTCTGGGGCCTGGCTGGGATGGGGTCAGGGCACAGCGGGCTGCCCCCCAGGCTCAGCCCCGTGCCGGGTTGGGACCCCCCGGAGCCATTGCCGGGCCTCCTGCCGGGCACACGGGTGGGGTCCCGAGGCTCTGGGCTGCCCGGAGCCCCCGGCCAGGCCCTGCCTTGTGCACCTGCCGGGGCCCAGGGCACCGTCCGCGAGCCACCCGGGGACTGGGCCACCTGGGGCTGGGCCACCCGGGGCTGGGCCTGGGAGGAGCACGTGGCCGGGAGCACGGGGTAGCACAGGCCCAGGTGGGAGGGCTGGGAGGACCGTGGATGTGCCCTGGAGACCGCGTGGGGCCTGAGGCCGGGCTCATGTCCCTCACCCAGAGAGGTCCGCCTGGGCCCGCTGCGTCCGCACGCCTGGTGCCTCGGCAGGGGTCCTCGAGGTGAATGTACCTTCCCTTCCCGAGAGCGGAAGGCGCAGCACCGCACTTGTGGAATTCAACAGATTTTCAAAGATCCACTCCCTGTAATGCCGTAGCTGCTCTGCAGGCTGTGAATACCGTCTCCTGCTATATTCGACACCGCCAGAGACACGCTTCACAGACAAGTGGATGCATTTCCAAAACTCCAGGGAGAGAGAGCGGGGGAAGTGAGCATCTTGGAAGAGATTCCATTCGTAAATAATGCATAATGATTCAGGGATGCGCTCCGACGGCTTCGTGAGCCCCTCAGCCAAGCCTGTGGCGGCGTGGGAGCGGCGTCCCCGAGCTCCCCCGAGAGCAGGTGGGCAGGACAGGGCGGAGGCGAGCGGGCTGCGGCGGTGCCGGCTACACCTCCCCCTCCCGAAAGCAGCTGAGCTGGGAGGACAGGCGGGCAGAGGCCGCCATCTGGGGAAGGTCGACCAGATGGCAGTCCTGGAGCCGAGGTCTCAGCGGTGGGCCGAGCTTCGCCCTGTGTGATGGATGCTTCCAGGCCCTGCTCACACGCACGCCCGGCCCGGCGTGTAGACAGCAGCTACTTGGCATGGGACCTAGGAACAGAGATTCCGTCCTGGTGGGGACGCATGTCGGCACAGGCCCCTCCCCTCGTCTGCTGGCTTCACCCCCTCCTGGTGGGGGCACAGGGAGGGGGCCGAGGGGAGGGTGCAGATGCAGGCGGGTAGGGGGGCACAAGGAGGGGGCCGAGGGGTGGGTGCAGATGCAGGGGGGGCACAGGGAGGGGGCCAAGGGGTGGGTGCAGATGCGGGGGGGGCACAAGGAACAGGTTGAGGGGTGGGTGCAGATGCAGGCAGGGGGGCACAGGGAGGGGGCTGAGGGGCGGGTGCAGATGCAGGGGAGCAGAGGGAGGGGGCCAAGGGGAGGGTGCAGATGCAGGGGGAGCACAAGGAACAGGTTGAGGGGTGGGTGCAGATGCAGGCGGGGGAGCACGGGGAGGGGGTCGAGGGGCAGGTGCAGAGGGAGGGGGCCAAGGGGAGGGTGCAGATGCAGGGGGGGCAAAAGGAACAGGTTGAGGGGTGGGTGCAGATGCAGGCAGGGGGGGCACAGGGAGGGGGCCGAGGGGTGGGTGCAGATGCGGGGAGGCACTGGGAGGGGCCTGACCGCCAGGGTGGGTGCGGACGTGGCTCACTCGAGTTCACGTGACCACGATGGGACACAGGGTGGTGGTCAGGCAGCTGCCGTGAGGGTCACGGCCAGCAGTTGTCAGGGGTGCTGCTGTCGTGGCTTCTCCTTGCCTCCGGGAGCTGCTCTGTGGGCCTCATCTTCCCTAAAGGTGACCCGACATGACCAGCAGGACCATGTGAAGCACCTTGCAGTTCCAAATCCTGGGCCCCTGGGGCCTCCGCCTCCGAGGCCGGTCCCCCGGGCTGCTGTCCACACCGGGACGGAGTCCTCCCCCTGGGCTGCCCTCCACACAGGGGTAGAGGTCCCCCCTGGGCTGCTGTCCACACCCAGACAGAGTCCTCACCCCGGGCTGCCCTCCACACAGGGACAGAGGCCCCCCCCAGGGCTCCAGCCCCTCCTCGGCCGCACAGAAAGCCCCCCCCTCCTGGTTCTGCGAGGGCTGCCCGTGCTCCCAGCCACTTATGAAGTGAACGCTCCCCGAGGCGAGCGTGGTTTGCGTCGGGGACGGGGACGGGGACACTTGTTAAATCAACCCAGACTGACTTCTA
The DNA here is from genome assembly GCF_053574225.1 of Canis aureus. Lineage (NCBI taxonomy): Eukaryota > Metazoa > Chordata > Mammalia > Carnivora > Canidae > Canis > Canis aureus. Next base: position 64,024,173 of record NC_135622.1, read on the forward strand.
ATAAATGAAAAGAAGGGGGTGCGGTGCAGGCAGAGGGGAGGAGGATGGGGGTGGGTGTACCCCAGCATCCGCCGGCCCAGGATCCGCGGCAGGTGGCGGGTGGCGCCGCCCGGGTCCATCCACGGGGTCGGGGACGGGCGACACAGGCACCTGGCGGCCGAGGGCCAGGACAGCCCACACGGGGTGGGAGTGGGGGGCTCAGCAATCTTTGAAAGATAAGAGGGGTTCGCTTATCAAAGGCTCTGGACCGACCCTCCCGGGCTTGAACCCACCAGGGGGCCCCGGAAACCCCGACTTACAGGGACGGTGGGAAAGCTCATTTTCTTACACTGGGACGAAGAAGGAAGCAGTGACACACGGGCCCGGGGCACCGGGGGCGGCCCCCTGACTGCGCCGGGGGCTCCGGGGCGCGCTTGCCAGGACGTCGGCAGCCTCGCCTGCTGGGTTATCTCCTTGATTTTAATGCAGTTTGGTTATTTTTCCAAATCAGTCTCAGGGTTTACATTTGTATTTCCTTTTTTATTTTTACTTAGCATCGTTACATGAGCCTTTTCAAAAGAGGTCATTAAAGATTTTTATTTTGATGTTCGCGGCTGCCTTCCGGCCGGTGGTCATCTTGTAACGGATGCAGCTCTACTCTAAATGCTGGAAATTAGTTTTTTGAGACTTTTCTGTGTTATAAATAATGTGTGATAAGTATCTTTGCACGTGGCTTCTTACGACTCCGGTTCCTTCTCTGCTGTGCGTTGTCATCACGAGACACATAGAGTTGACGGCCAGGAAAAGGGGACCTTAAGTTTCTTTCCAGCAACAGGAATCTGCGGATGCTCCCACCAAATAGAAGGACGCCCTTGTCATCCCCTCGCGGATACCAGGGGATGTGATTGTTTCTAAAATGCTTCCTTCTTGTTGGAGAAAGAATTTTATCATCTGTAAAAGGATCAATGTTCTGCATTTTCATTTAAAATTTAAATTTTCGGGACGCCCGGGTGGCTCAGCTGTTTAGTGCCTGCCTTCCACCCAGGGCGTGACCCAGGGTCCCAGGATCGAGTCCCACGTCGGGCTCCCTGCATGAAGCCTGCTTCTCCCTCTGCCTGTGTCTCTGCCTCTCTCTGTGTCTCTCGTGAACAGATAAAATCTTTAAAAAAATAAAATAAAATTTAAATTTTCAACAATGCTTATTCCATAAAATTCTGGAAGATGGCATGGTTAGCAATGCAAGCCTCGCCTTGCTCTCCCCAGACAATGGTCTTCCTCAGCATTTGGACGAGCTGCCACCCCCGCCGCAGCCTGCCACCTGCCCAGCCTTGGATTGCAAGCATGGGGAGCAGGCGAGGAGCCAAGTGGCCAGGCGGCAGGGCCGCAAGCACAGGGTGTCTGTGCAGGGACAGCACACGGGAGAGTGCAAAGTCACCTTGCGCTCCCTCCACCTCGTCGCAGGTCCCCGGGCACACCTGCCGGCAGCCTGGGTTCCCCTCAGCCCGGCCTCCGCGTCCTTGTCTGCCCCCCGGGAAACAGCACGGCACCCCGCTCCCCCCGGTGTTCCCCCCGGCGGCCGGGAGCTCCAGGCCTGCATCGGTGCTGCTTCGCTTTAATTTTGAATCGGTGAGGACGCCCAGGTGTGAGCCCCTTGCACCTTGACCTGTCGCGCTCCTTCATGAATTAACTTCAGGAGAACAGAGTCCTCTGTCAGTGGCTGGATGGCACGAGACAGCCAGGCAAGCCTCCTGGGTCGTCCTCCCAGCGTCTTACGGGGAGGGGACGAGCAGGGCGTGGGCCTGGGCCGCCCGCTGCCCGCATCTCCGCAAGTCGTCCTGCCAGCGATCTACCCGCCGAGCCCTCCGAGCTGCCGGGCAACCCTGTTCACAGCGATCCTGTTACTCCCCGCATTCGGGTAAATTCTGGTCAAACCTAACCCGTCAAAACCTTAAGAGCTGATCGTCTGCACGTGAGGCGGATCCTGAGGCTGCTCCTCCCTCCTGCCGCTCGCTACCAGCTTTGGGATGCCCCCCTCGCGTCTGCACAGACAGGGCTCCTGGGACGGCCCCCGCGTCTGCATAGACAGGGCTCCTTGGGATGCCCCCCTGTGTCTGCATAGACAGGGCTCCTTGGGACGCCCTCTGTGTCTGCATAGACAGGGCTCCCGGGACACTTCCCATGTCTGTATAGACAGGGCTCCTGGGGATGCCCCCCGCGTCTGCATAGACAGGACTCCTTGGGACGCCCCCACCTATGCACAGACAGGGCTCCCCGGGATGCCCCCCATGTCTGCATAGACAGGGCTCCCGGGGATGCCCCCCACATCTGCACAGACAGAGCTCCCAGAGACGCCCCCCGAGTCTGCATAGACAGGGCTCCTTGGGATGCCCCCACCTCTGCACAGACAGGGCTCCCCGGGATGCCCCCCATGTCTGCATAGACAGGGCTCCCAGGGATGCCCCCCACATCTGCATAGACAGAGCTCCCAGAGACGCCCCCCGAGTCTGCATAGACAGGGCTCCTTGGGACGCCCCCAACTATGCACAGACAGGGCTCCCCGGGATGCCCCCCACATCTGCATAGACAGAGCTCCCAGAGACACCCCCCAAGTCTGCATAGACAGGGATCTTGGGCCCAGCAGGCCGGTTACTTCATTCTCCCGGAAGTCAATGGCATGTGAGCTCCCCCGTCGTTCCCATTATGGTTACTGGGAGAGGCCGTAAGCTGGCAGCGTTCTGCACACGGCAGCCATCTGAGGGCGACCCTGCATGCCCCAGCCCGGCCGCCTCCACGGCCTCGGACCCCTGAGCGCAGGGACCTGCTCGGGCACCTGCGCCCAGCCTCACTGAGCCTTTCACGCGGCGCGGCACCCGCTCCCGGGGAGCTGAGGGCTGAGTGGGCCTCACAGGCTGTGGCCCCAGGACCCCGGGGACCCCGTGGCTCAGTCCCCATCCCTGACACCCTGAGACTTATCATCAGCGCAGATTCCTTAACACCAGCTGTTTTTTTAAATCTTTATATCACTTAAAAATGTGTCACAAAACAGAATAGAGCTAGTTAATTCTGTTTCTTAAATTATACAAATTATATCTTTTTTTTCCCCTGAAAACAAGAAATAATGGAGAGTGCTTTAAGAACATCTTCGTAGCTTACCTTTTTCCAATGCTAGAGTTCTGGCTTTGAACATCATCTAAAACTGTCTTGTTTAGGTTTTAAAATGATCAGAATTCCGGGGGCAATAGGCTTAGGCTCCACGCCCCGCCCGCCCGGCCGCCCTCTGCCTCAGGACCTTTGCAGGCTCATGGGACGCGTCCCGCGCGGCTCCATGGCCCCGAGAACCCAGCCCAGCAGCGACGGAGGGAGACGGCAGGCGGCGGTTCTGCAAGCCCTGCTGGGGCGGCTGCCCTTGGCGACGGCCCGAGACGCCCGGGCGAGACCGAGGCAGCGAAAGCCACCCCGGGAGCGGGGCCCCGCAGGAGCGAGCGGACGGAGGGCGGATCTGCAGGCCGCGAGGAGACCCCACCAGTTACTCGTTTCCGCGGTCACAGGGCTTGTGGGCGCCGTCGAGGCAGGTGGACGAGCGCACGGCCCTGCCGCCGGCCCAGGAGGTGCACAGCTAACAGAGTGCTCACGGGCTCCCGTCCGCTCCTGCAGCTCCTGCCTGTGCACGCAATCTCCTTCCCGCGAGGCCTGCCCTCTGCGCCCCAAAGTGGACGCAGCCTTGCCCTGTCCGCCTCCTGTGCCGCCCCTCACAGCGCTGGCTCACAGGGGCTCTCACGAAACACCCACCCGATGGCAAGGCTGCCTACCAAGCGGAAGGGCTCAGAATGGGGAAATGATTGGGAAACAGAACACTCCATGAACAGACGGGGTTCTGCCTCAGTTTCCCATCCACGGCGAGAGGCTGCCCTTCTCACTGGAGGAGGCTCCTGGGCTGCCATCCTGGTACTTGTTGGCTCGGTACCGTGTGTCAGGAACGCCAAGGGACCAACAGCCTCTCTGCAAAAACACGTGTGACACGACATCCCAAGTGCCGTCGAGGAGCGAGGCTGATGGACGGGAGGGCAGAGGAGGAACAAGGCCACGGCCCTGGGCTGTGTCCTCGCAAAGGGAGCCTCCCGCCAGCCATGGAGGGATGCAGGGTGGGACGCGGGACAGGCCTGGCACCTGGGAAGCCTCTGGCACATTCCTCAGCCAGCCGGGGGCTGTGGAGCCCCTGCAAGCAGACGGCTGTGTGCTAAGCGCTGAGGCGCCCGTGGTGACCGACTGGTCCCTGGCCGCCGGGATGCCGGGTCCTTCCAGCACCCGAGTGCAGACTCGGACCACAGGAGAAGCAGGGGCCGCGGAGAGGGCTGCGCGGGTGGGGGTCGCCTGCAAGGGGGGCAGTGGGGCAGGTGGGCAGGGAGCCGGGACGGACAGGACAGCAAGCTCGCCGTCGGGATGGCGGCAGCCCCCGGGGCCGGGCCAGGGTGCAGGGGGGCAGCCGGTGAGGGTGAGGCCGCACCCAGCGGCTCTCAGATGCGCAGCCCAGGAGCAGCTCGGGATGCAGACGAGGCGCCAGGCCAGGGTGCGAGTCTGCGCCTCACCCAGCATCTCAAACTGCCCATGGAACCGGGTGACTCTGGACGTGCCTGCAGCCGTGTCGCCCTCCGTGTCGCCCTCCAGCCGTGTCGCCCTCCTCCACCCTAGAAGGTCCTCTGGCGCTCCCGTGACCACGGACGTGGGGGCTCAGGGAGGTCGCAGGCCTTGCTCAGGCCCCAGGGAGGGAATCCAAGCGCCAGCCCTCGGCCCCCTCACCCCGCGTCCTTCTGCTGCGGTCTGTGCCCCCGGTTCGACGTCACCCGATGGCCTCCTTGCTCTTCCGCTCTGTGGTGCACAGGGAACCCGGACGCAGCCCAGGACGGTGAGATGCTTACGAGCATCCCTCCTGCGTGAGCAGAAGCGGAGATGCCACGGCGGCCTCGGGCCCGTGCAGCCCCCTGGCCGCGGGAGCAGAGCTGGTGCCCCGCAGCCCGTCACCGGCCCGGCTGCCCCTGCAAGCTCAGCAGCTCTGACCTACAGTTAGATATGGGAGGTCACAGCCTCCGCTTGGGGCCCTCTTTCCTGTTTCTAACACTGAATGGTTTCCGTGGCCATTCAGTGGACCCTCCAGGAGAAGGAAGCGAGTGGATTGCTGGCGGGGTTCCTGCTCCCCCCGGGGCCCCTCGGCTCCCCCACACGCAGCCGCCACCCTCCCTGCTGGCTGCCCCGGCCCCTGCCCCCCGGGTCGCCCCTAGTGCCGCGCAGACCCGCGTGGGACCAGCCAGAGAATTCCCGCCAGCCCGCACGGCACACGGCACACCTGCTTATCTGTTGGTGGCTTGCGTTTCCTTATCACATTGTTGCCACCGGACGACGAGGAACAGTAAAGCCCTCGTTGTTCTCAGCCCTGCAGTGAGAAGTCATTTTTGTAACAGGGTCGTCTTAGGAGAAACAGAATTACTCTGGGCGCCCGTCTGCACGTGGTCCTGGGGTCTGAGCCGGAGCGCAGGGGGCCCGTCCCTGGGGAGTCTGGGCGCCCGTCTGCACGGTGACCGCCCTGCTCCAGACCCTGCTCCGGGCAGCCAGGACCGTGGGCGCCAGCCCCCTCCTCTCCGTCCAGAGCCAGCCTCCACATGGCCTGGCCTTGACCTGGGGGGGCGGGACGTGGGCTGCGGCTGGTCCCGGCCACGTCGTCTGCGTGTGGCCCCAGGAAGCCCACGTGCACAGGATGTTGAAGCAGCTGCTCTGAGCGGCCGATGGGATCCAGCCTCCTTGTTTGGGGTTCTGGTTGTTTTTCTGGCAACGAGATGAAATGACTCTCCTGACCTGCCATCTCCCAAACGCCGAGGAATTAGCCTTCCTCACGCAGGCCCGTGCTAGGCACCCTGGCCCTTCCCCATTGCTTTTTCAATTTCTGAGGCTGTTATTTCAGCAGAACCCATGAGGAACCCCATTGCACTGGGATCCGTTCCAGGAAACATGGTAGGATCCCAGCACAAGGGGGCCTGAGCAGGGGGCAGGTCCGCCGAGCCTCCCCCGCCCGCCCCCACCCCGTGGACGTCTCGCCAGGGACAGGAAGTCCCCAATGCCGCCCCTCGGTGCTGCCAGGGCCCCCGAGACACGGGCCTGTGGTCCGTCTGTATGGCAGACGACACCTCTGAGGGCGCCGAGGGTCTGATTCACGCCGTCCTTCTGCGGACCAGACCCCCGAGACCCTGAGTTCTGGAGCGCCCCCCACATGGGCCTACGGCACACCAAGAGGCTCCCCGAGCTCCCCGAGCTCCCCGTCGCACAGCTGCGGTCACTCCCGAGCGCATGTCTGAGACCCTTGGTGTTGGCACGACTGGCCTTTTTCTGCACCCGTGGTTGGGGGGGGGAGTTTGGGGGAAAGTCGACAGGGACACATTCCCGTGTACTGAGTGTACAGATCCAGAGACAGATGCGGGTGCCTGGTGGCAGCCCCACTGACGGGGCGAGTCCCGTGGCCGCACCCGCGTCGTTCCGCGCGCCGTGGCTCCTCTTCCCTGGGGCCCCCTGCAGGTTTTCCACACGGTGGGAAAGAAGCACCACTGCATTTCGTTAAAAAAGACAGAAGCTCTACATCTCAGATGTTAGCCTAGCGCGGTGAACTCAGCGGGTGTGCTGACCGTTTGAAGAAGCCTGTCCCCTTTCCCCGGGCAGAGTGCTGGCGGCCACCCAGAAGCCTCAGCGCCGCGTTGCCACTGCGTGAGGGACCCGTGGGGGACCCGTGGGGAGGGTCAGAGCCTCTCCACCAACATCCCGTCTCCGGCTGCAAAAGGGCCATGCGCTCATTAAGACAAACCGAAGTAGATGAAGTGCACCGAGGGCCTCCCGCGTGCCAGGTGCGCCCTGGGCGACAGTCCTGGAGCAGCTGCCAAGCAGCGCGGGGAGTGCTGAGGACCTGCGTCCAGGAGGCTGGTTAGGGACAGGGCTGGTCACACGTGCACACGCACGCCCACCCCGGGACCTCACACCCAGCCGCCTGCCCCCCTCCCCCCACCACATGTGCCACGTCCCTTCTGACTGGGAATTCTACGAGGCCACAGCCACCACCACGGCCACCGTGGGCACACGCACGTCCCCGAGGGTCCTGCTGGAGACCGAGGGGGCCAAGATGCGCCTCACCAGATCCAGGAGAGATCCTGCTAGGAGGAGCGCAGAGGATTTCCCAGTTTGTCCCCAAAGCCCCTTCCCTGCGAGATCCCACTCCACTCGTTCTAAACAAACAGGGCAACCTCCGAGGCTTTCCACCAGACTGTGCGAAGGCCAGGCCCCCGTTGAGCGCCAGCGGAGCCTGCCGCAGGGACGTCTGACACGTCTCGTCGTCTGGGCGTAGGGACAGGAGCAGGCCGTGCCAGGGATGCCCAAGGCCCGAGCCTCGAGGCCCGGACGCACACCCTGGCCACGGCTGTGCATACAGGGAAGCGCGAGAGGGCGGTGGGCACCACGAAGCCTGCCGTGTGCTTCCTGAGGACCCGTGTCTCTGACGGACGGTCGAAAGTAAGCAACGAGGAAACACAGCCGGTCCAGCTGAGATATTCCCCGAACACGGGGAGGGAAGCCCCAGAGGCAGATGGATTCGGTCCTGAGGTCACGGTTCCACAAAATAACTCGGGCACCACAGCGTGTAGCTCACCATCGCCACAGAGATTACAGTCAGGGCTTCGTTACGAAGAAAACATCTTTAATCCTCTTCATAATGACCAGATTTTAAGGCTCATTATTTGTAGCCTGATGCCCATTAAGCCGTGGAGCAGCTTTGAAAATCTACGCGGAGCGGGAGCTTATATATTTCACTTGCAGCAGCTTATTAGAAAATGCATATTTAAGAAGCTTCACGATTTCCACCCAAGGCATATTTTGCCTGGAGTGAGTGTGTGCGTGTGCGCGTGTCTGTACGACGTGGCGTATCCATCATCCGTACGAGCTTCGGGTGTGCTAACGCGTCAGCTCCATCCCCACCCTAAACCGATAAACATCTCCATCCTTTCACCACCGGAATTTTAAATGCGGTGCCATCGACTCATTTCCCCCCAGCCATACACAGACGAGGTACCGCGTCCTCGAGCACCTGCTGGAGAATAACCCAGCACGTATTTGAGGAAGAGTGGGAAATCTGTAGCTTCGTGTTTGGTTTTTTTTTCCAGTTATATTTTTTTCACATTTTTTATTTTTATTTATTTATTTATTTTTATTGCAGTTCGATTTAAACGCCCTCACCCCCGGGGCCCGTCACCCCGTCACCCCGTCCGCTTGCCCACCTCCCCTTCCACTACCCCTTGTTCGTTTCCCAGAGCTAGGAGCTTTGTGTTTTTCGTATTTTCGTGTATGTCCGCCCCCGGCACAAACACGTGTCCCGCTTCTCTACCCTGGCTGCCCGTCCTCGTCACTACACGTCAGGGAAGCTGTGCCGGCATCGCTCCAGTGGGAAGCACGGCCGGGGCGCTGAGTGTGAGCACGGTACCGAGTACCTGTGCTGGTATCCACTGGGTGCCACTGGCCGGCCGTGGTGTCACGGTCGCTGCCTCGGGCACCACATTTCTCCATCTGGATTGAGCGCAGCCCAGGGGGTCGCTGTCGCTGGTGCGAAACGTGACCCAGTGCCCCGGAGACCGAGAGCGCTGGTGCCAACGCATAAATGTTCAGAAAGACAAGGTCGTCAGCGCGTGGCCAGCGGTGGCGTTGGCTTCCGCGGCTCTCTGGCGGCTCCCGGTCCTCTGGCTAAGGTGGACGGAGGCGCGGGTGGCCGGGCGGGCATGCAGGGTTGCAGGGCGTGGACGGGCTCCCGGCACAGGTGCTCTCTCTCTGGCTGCCGTTCGCCTCCACCTGCCCTGTGCCTGAAGCAAGAGGCGCTTGCTTAGCAGACAGGACGTCTGACCTGATGCTGACCAATGTGCCGAGCCCGCGCACGCCGCTGAATCTCTCTGGCACCAGTGTCTTCGTTTTCTGGGTGAAAAGACAGATTCAGTGATTCCTAAGGCTCCTACCTCCCCCAGCTGTCGCTGCTCTGAGGGGGTTGTCATAGTCACCGGCGTCTCCTGGCACACGGGACACGGGCTCGTGATGGACCGGCCTCCTCGGGGAACCTTCTTAACCACTTCAGACTTCTCACTAAAATAGAAAGAGTCTCTGTGTTTTTTATATAGCAGTTTCATTTTTCGATCTTACGGCCAAGAGGTAGCTTGGTTCCCGGGATAATTTTATCCTGACGTTCTCAACATCCTGGCAAGGATGGTAAGTGTTGTTTTGTGCAGGGAGAGGAGACAGCACACGATCCGATCCGTTGAAGGCCAGGCGCTGGTGGGACCGAGTCTAAAGACTGGAGGGCGCGTGCCAGGTGTGTCAAGGATACGGATCGCGAGCAGAGGTATCGACGGCCCACTCCACCACCCCGCGCGGGGAGGGCTTCGGACCATCGGCTCGGAGGCGCAGTCCCTAAGCCAAGGAATTGAGATGAGAATCCTCAAGTCGAATCAAGATGAGAAGAGAAACGCATGAGAAGTCAAGAACACGGTGAGGTGGTTCACCGCGTTAGGCTGAGTAACGGTGCGGAGTTCTTGCGGGGAGAGGATCCTGATTCTGGGCCGGTCGGGAGTGACGTTCTAGACAAGGTGGAACTTGCGACGGAACCTGCCGTGGGTCAGCGGAGAGGAGGGCGTGGGAGGGCGTGGGGCTAGGGGGAGGCCGGGAGCCGGCTGCGGGGGATGCTGCGGGCTCTGAGATCCTACACCAGGATGGAGCCGCATTTTTCAAATTCCTTAAGATGACAGAAGACCCAGTCCACCCTCCAGGAGGAGTTGAACCCACTTAGCAGCTCGTGCTGCCTTGAGGAACTCACCAAAGTGGTTGCTGAGGGTCTGGCTCCCAAAGGCAAAGGGACACGGGGAAGGATAAAGGGGGAGGAGGGACAGCAGGGGAATTTTGGAAGCAGCGGAGTCGAGCATCTAGTACTGTGCACCCCAACCAAGTCGCATCATGGGTGGCCCCGAAGAGACCTGAGCTCTAGAGCCCCGGGAGCTTGAGAATTGGTGGCACCCGGCGCCTCCGATGGTGGATCTGACAGCCGGGAAAGTGGCTCCACGTGTGCATCGGGGCGGACCCCGGGCCCGATGACCAACCTCTGTCCCCCAGGGTGACTTGTTCTCTGGAGAGAATGAAGCCCAGGGTTCTCGCTGGGCCCTGGAGGTGGAGGGCAGACGGGAGGGCTGGGTGGGCATCCGGGCCCTGAATGCCTAGACCCCAGATTCCAGGGGGATACCAGCACTTACTGCTGGACGAGCTGGCTGAGTGGAGCAGCTGGATGAGTCTGTGCCTGAGGCCCACGGTCACCACAGCCCGGCCCTGTGTGCGCGGTGGGGTGAGGGGGTTTGGTGCTCAGAGATAGGGCGCGGGGAAGGGCCTCCAAACAGCTGCAGAGGACAGCATGGAGAAAGCAGGACTATGTGAAAAGAAGGAAATCCTCCCCCCAAAATGTAATAGTCTCAAAGAAATAGGAGGACGGTTACTTAGAAAACAATGAGGACGTCAAAGAAATTTAGAAAAACGAAAAATAGCAAGAAATAAAAACTCAAGAGAAGGCTTGAAGGTAACATCAAAGGAACCTCACAGTAAGGGGACAAAGCTCTGGGGGGAAACAGCAAAGGGAAGACCTGACAAGGCGCAGCTCCAGGAACGCAGCGTCCCAGCCCGACACGTCCGGGGCCAGGGCAACATAAGCAGAAAACTGCGCTAGAAGCAAATACTGAGTTTCCCTGCACGGCTCCAGATGGGCGCAGCTCCCCGGCGCCCGGCCAGGAGGCGAAAACCGGGCCGCAGCCAGAGGGACCCGGCTCCTGACAAAGCATGGACTTGGGGGCCCATCGCCAGGAACGAGAACACGAGGAAGGAGGCAGCACAGGGACCAGCCAGCGCGGTCCTCCAGGCAGCCCTCCGTGACGGGCAGGGCGCGCGGGGACGCCCTCACACACACGGGTCCCCATGCCCCCCCGCCCCCCGTGCCCTCCTCTGTGAGCCGCTGGTGGAGGCGCCGCACGCACAGGAGAGGCCAGGGGACAGCGGGCTGGAGCCGAGACGTGGGCCTGGCTCCCAGGCAGGGCCGGCGGGGTCCCCGGGGGGACGGGGGCCTCGGGGACGGGCGCATGGAGCAGTGAGGCGAGGCCAGTGGAAGCCCCTTCAGGGACCCTCGGGGGCGCTAGTGGGGTCCCGATGGAGGAGCCTGTTTGGGGCTGCGTGGCCCGACCTCCCCACAGCAGCCCGTCCATCCGCCCGTCCTGCCTCCCGCCCCCATCGGGCTGCTCTGCGTTCGTGTCCCAGGAGCCTAAGCACTGTGTGCGCTGCGCCTCGTGAAACGTGTTCTTAGCCAGCGGGCGCAGGGCCACCCGGTCCACTCATTCAGAAGTATTTCATCTCCGCTTACATAGGATAGACGCCGAAGAAACGGGCGTGTTACCGTCTTAACGGGTCCTGACAGTGGCCCGATGAGGAAGAGGGACCGGGAAGGCAAGACACGGGGACACGGGAGGTTCAAGCGCTCTGTTCAACGTGACTCAGTCGTGTGGCTTTCGGCAAGAACTCGGGGCCCCGTCCTTAGAAGGGGAACTATCATCGTTTCTACGCCAGAGAGCGGCTGTGAGGGCGTAGGACTGACGCCGGGGACGACGGCAGACACAGCAGCAGGGTGCTCGGTGAGTCGTGCTGTCCTTGTCCAGAATCACATCCAAATACTACCTTTTTTCTTTTTTTCTTAAAGATTTTATTTATTTATTCATGAGAGATGCAGAGAGAGAGGCAGAGGCACAAGCACAAGGGGAAGCAGGCTCCACGCAGGGAGCCCGACGCGGGACTCGATCCCAGGAGTCGAGCCCTGGTCACGCCCTGGGCCAAAGGCAGACGCTCAGCCCCTGAGCCACCCGGGGCCCCAAAATCATTCTTTTAAGCCCAGCACAGCGGAGGCTCTTCAGGCAACACAGAATAAGTATCACCTGTGCAAGGAGGGTTATACCCAGAGCACCCATGCACCCGGGAGCCCAGCTGGCCACCCTCCCGTAAGACAGCGTCGGAGGAGGAACACGCCAGCAAATCTGATTTCAGTTACTGAGGCCTCGTCCTCTGTTTACATTAAAGTTAGTTAAATAAGGGGCACCCGGGGGGCTCAGCAGTTGAGCATCTGCCTTCAGCTGAGGTCATGACCCCAGGGTCCCGGGATCGAGTCCCGCGTCGGGCTCCCTGCATGGAGCCTGCTTCTCCCTCTGCCTGGGTCTCTGCCTCTCTCTCTGGGTCTCTCGTGAACAAATAAATAAAATCTTAAAGAAAAAAAAAGAAACTAGATAAATAAAAACCTCAAGTAAGAGACCATTAAAAATAAAACAGCAAGCAGCCTGGAGAGCATGAGAGACATGACATTTTCTCAGAGAAAGTTACCAATTTTCTAAAATGATAAAAAAGATGTGAGAGGAAAGACTCAAGATTGTTAAGTCCCGTGAACACCGGCAGGACCGTAAAAGCTGCAACAACTGAGAGGAGTTTCGGGGCATCCGGACGGCACAGTGACGCTCAGGGAACACGGGGGCCGTGCGGGAGATTCGACGCGGTTCTGCATTTGCAGCTTCGAGAAGCTCCCGCCAGGCCCCACGCAAGCTCCCGTCCCCGACAGTAACCGTATCGCGGGTGCTCTGAGGTTTCAACTGCATGAAACAAGCAGAAAACCCATTTGCCGTCGTCACCTTCAAGTGTCACACGTCCATAAAGGGTTGGGGGTGGGTGTGGACACGCAAGGCATGGAGCCTGTCAAGCCCCCGCCAATGAGGACCTGGCCTTTGGGGTTGCCTCCACGCCAGGGAGGCACCCGCGGGCACGCGGGGGGCGGGGGGGGGCTGAGCTCCGCGCCGGTACCCGCCCATCCCTGGGGACGGATCAGTCCCACTGTGCTCCAGGTTCACAGAACATGCTCCCGTGAGGGACTGCAGGAGGAGACCGAGCTGCCTTGAAGCCCGAGTCCTGGGACCCGAGCGACCTCCCCGAGCCCCTGTCCCCGCAGCACCGGCGTCCCGTCCAGCAGGGGCTCACCCCGCACGCGCCTGCTGCGCACCTGCAAGTCCCGGCCGGTGGCACACACCTGCCCGCTGAACGATGGTCCCGATGGACGTCACCAGACACTTAAAATGTGACCAGCGCGACTGAGGAGTTGATTTTTAAATTGTCTTTAATCTTAATTAAATAGCCAGCCATGCCTCGCGGCTACCGGACAGGATACGACGGCCCTAAAACCTCACAAGGAAACGCAGGCTGCTTTTTCCAACTGGGGAAACCCGTAGTCACGCCAGGATGGGGTAAGTGCTGTCATTTTTAACAAAAGGGGACAACTATGGTTTGTTCATTCAGCAAACAGTCCTTGACCACCAGCCGTCCGCAAGGCCCCGCGGGCCACCGTGGGAAGCACGCAGCTGGCGGGAAGGACGACGTGGACCCCACACCGTCCGCTGAGCTCGGGTGCTCCCGCCACGTCTGTGTCCCCGCTTCCCGCTTCCCAGTTAGCCCTGGTCTTGCTGGAAGGACTGGCGTGTGCTGGTCGGCGTGAGCCCCGACGGCTCTGAGTGTGTCGCAGTCGGAAGCCCGCTCACTTTTACGGCACCTGCGTTGGCAACACGCGCCAGGTGAGGGGGGCGGCAGCCTTCCCTCCTCCCGGGCGGCTGGCCACCTCGGCGGCACACGCAAAACGTGCAGAATGTGGGCTCGCGGGATCCACGGCCCCCAAGCTCACATGGCAGGGTTGCCCCCAAGGCCACGCTCCGACCTGCCCCGAACCCCGGGTCTCACGGACCGGGAGGCGCCTGCGAGCCTGAGCCACCGCTGGAGCAGCTGCTGCCTGAGGCGCGGGTGAAAGCTCCGTCGCCGACACGTTCACAGGAGGCTCCAGGAGCTGGCGCCCGTGGACTGGAGCCCGCGGAGAAGGGGCCCACGGGACGTGTCTGCGGCAAGCGTGTCAGACGGTCGGCAGACATTAGCGGACACAGGAAACGACGGAGCACGCAGCGAGCGGTTAGCAGCAGGTGCCAGGAGCCCGAGGCCGGCAAGTGCCAACGGCCGGGAGTTTCATGGAAACAGTTTCCAAAATCATAAATAGAAGCAGCAGAGAGATGCTAGGAGCCGCACTTCGCTGGGAACAGCGAGGACCCCATTCAGGGATTTCTGATGCTTCTCAAAGTAGCCCAGCAAAGGGACTGGCAACCCGTTCATCACACAGATGGGTAAACTGAGGCCCCGCCAGCATGCGGGAGCCCATCAGGGTGTTTGCAAAGCGGAGCCAGGAATGCAGGGCTCTGGATGTGCCGGTCCCTCCACGTGGCCCACCCCCGCTCCTGTGCTGCCTCCTCCCGCCCGCCCATCTGGCCCAGGGATGCTTCCACTCCTCCCCCTTTGGGTCCCCCCCCACACAGGGCTCTGGAGGACGGGGAGGGAGCCGGGGCGGGAGGGCAGTCGCTGCAACCAGAGGAGCAGGTGGGCAGTATCGAGGGCAGCCGCCCGCGCCTCGGAGGTCAGGCCCGCCCCCACCTGCCAGGTCTTGGGCGCAGACCCCACGCGCGCAGGTGTCCCCTCAGCAGGCACCTGCCCTCCAAGTCCCCAGCGGCCTGTCGCTAACGGCAGCCTCTGTTCTAAGGAGCGTCTCTGTGCTCTTGCTCCGAGGTTCGCGCCCGTCTCAGGTCTGAGCGACCGGGGGACCGTCAGGAGACCTCGGGCAGCGAAGTGTGTGCAGGCGGGTGGGCGGGACAGGGATGAAGCCTGGAGCCCAGCCCTGGTGACGCGGAGCACTCTGAGCAGCATCACTGAAGAGCACCCTGTCGGCCACTTTGACATCACGTCCTCGCAACCTGGGTGACCCTGATGGTCCAAGGGAGGCCGGGTGCTCTGTTCCGGTGACCAGGGGACCTCGGCGCGGAGCAGGAGTCCTCGCTGGGCAGGTGGCCGCCGTCGTGACCTGGAACACGGTGGGCCGACCCTGCAAGGACAGGCGCCCTCACTGCGGCGAATCCTTCGTTGGGACAAACACAAACGGGACACAAGGGCCGTCTCCTGACCAGGGCCGTCCCCCGAGAAGCCTGGCTGGTGGGCAGCCAGTCCTCCAGCGTCTGAGGCCCCTGACTCAGTCTCCCTGGCGTGTGCAAGGAATTGCACGTAAGAAAGCTCAGTGGTTAAGGATTGAGCTTCAAAAGGCAGATGACCCGCCACCCGGGGTTTCAGAGTTGGTGGAGCCTCAGCAGTCAGCCAGCGCCCCTTGCTTTACGGACGAAGAAAGGGATCCGTGCACACGGAAGAGGGGAACGAGCAGGGTCGCACGCTGGGATGGGAACGAGGTCCCTCGACCCCGGGCCCCAGCACACGCCAGCGTCCTCCGGGCCCCGGGTGAGTAGTGTCAGCGCTACGACAGCACGAGAGGCACCCAAGCAACCGGAGGAAATCATTTTCTAAGAGACGTAAAGTAACTGCCACTGCCTTTCATTCCCGGCGGGAACTGTCTGGGAAGTGTTGATCCAAGTGGCAAACTGCGCGGTAGTGAGTGTCCAGAACCACGCGGGGAGACAGGCCTGCTGGGTCGCCGGATCCCTGAGCGAGAACAAACCTGCGATGAGGATCGAAACGCAGGCACCACGTCCCCCCGAGGACCGAGTACGCGCCGGGTGCGGCACCAACCTCTGTACAGACCCCTTGCCTCCATCCCTAAAGCAGGTGTGCGACCCTTGCTCATGGGGGGGGGGGGGGCTGAAGTGCGACATCCAGTGTCTGTCCCAGCCCCACAGCGTGGCGCCTGCCACAAGCACTTGGGACGTGTCACCTTCCAGACAGCCTGTCCCTCGGCCACGGGTCTATCCGCGCCTCTTCCCACTGCTGTGGGGATGCGCCTGGGACCAGCAGGGGCTTGAGCGTCCGGCAGAGGCTCTGAGGACCCTCATCGGGCACTAGGGCGCCACGGTGACCGCCTCGCCCACCCTTTCCACCCACGCCCCTCCTGGCAGTGAGTCGCATCCCCAAGTCCCCAGGCTGGCGTGCCCCTCCTGACCTTGGCCGGTGCCTGCCACCTCCCTGCCAGCCCCACCATCCCATACTCCAAACCCCCCGCGTTTGGTTTTGACGTCTGTTTTCTGCACTGATCACGCTCTTTCTTGTGTTCACATCTTTGCAGAACTGTGTTTGAATAGCTCCACACGTCCCCCTCGAAGTCTCCCCCAGCCTCAGCCTTGGCTCCCCGGGCCCGCTGACCCTCCCTCCTTTGCCTAATGTAGCGCCGTCGGCATGACTTCATCCTAGCATCGATCCCACGCCACGCATTCGTGAGGCGACACTTTCCCCTGTGTCCAGGACGTGCCCAGTATTTGGTGCACACGTCAACAGCACTGATCGGGTCCAACGCGGTCTCACTCGCCTGCTACGTCTGTGTCGATCCCCTCCGAGTCTGGCAGGGCCTGGGCTCCAGCCCCACGGAGCCTCCCAAAATACATACACGCTGGACGTGTCCATGTGAGACTGGGTAAACACGTCACATTTCAGGTCCAACACTAAGCTCATCAGAGTCCTACCGACGGCTCACTCGGTCACGGAGATCACACAACTCATGTTAGGACAAAGGGAGCCGTTGCCTCTGTGCCCCGGGTCTTTCCCCCTTGTTCCTCGCGGCACATCCGCAGGCTTTCCCGGAGGATGAGTCATTAGCAACGTCGCTTTGGAAAATGGTCCCCTCTGGGAGATTAAGGGGTGGGGTCCTGCTGTGACGGCCGTACCCACCCGTGGTCGATTTCAGCAGGTTTTAGGAACGACTGCCAAGCACACTGACTTCGTTTTCTGTGGCGTTGAGATGGGCTTGACGATATTCCTCGTAAGGGCCAATTGGGCTCCGTCTCTCTAGACGGCAACGGGCATTTGCGGTTCATCTTCTTCTCATAGTTCGTTGCGTTGACAGGTGCCGTTTTGTCCGTGGAATGTAGAAATCCAAGTGCGTCCAAAGCTTTCTCACAGCACACACACGTTATGTTTCACGTAAATGGGTGCATGTTCCGCGCATGGACTAGGGCTTCTTGTACGACGTCCGTCTCACGTCATGCGTGTTTGACAAGGTGTTTAAGAACGTGAATTTGTGTTGTCAGCTGCGTGGCTCGGAAGCAGTGCCTCCCAACCGTCCCCCTGAACTCCGTGGGACCCTCCGCGTTATTATCTGGTGGCCGTAACAGGGAGCTGGGAGGGGAGGCGAGGGTGGGGGTGCCCGGGTGGACGTGTGTGTACCTGTGTGGGTGGCGCTCCTGCTGAGCTTTAGCTCGCGTGACCAGGGCCCCTGGTGCTCTAACCTCCAAAGATAGTGACCCCGATCTTCTCTCTGTCTCTCTACACAGCGTCTATGGCTGCCCCTTGGCTAAAAAAAGAAAAACACAGGATAAGCAGCCCCAAGAACCTGCTCCCAAGCGGAAACCGTTTGCCGTGAAAGCGGACAGCTCCTCGGTGGATGAGTGCTACGAGAGCGAGGGGTCGGAGGACGTGGACGAGAAGGAGGAGGACGAGGAGGAGGAGTTCTCGGAGGACGAGGACGAGCACAGGGAGGAGGACGAGGAGGATGAGGAGGGGGACCGGGAGGAAGAGGAGGAGCTCGAGGAGGAGGAAGACGATGATGACGAGGATGGGGAGGACGTGGAGGACGAGGAGGAGGACGAGGAGGAGGAGGACGACGACGACGAGGAGGAGGAAGACAATGGTAATCTTTAAAATAGTAGCACGCGATACGTGGTGGCGGGGGCCCGAGTGCCCCCACGGAGGTCCCGGTGGGGCGATTCAGGGCACAGCCACGACCACGTGCTCACAGCGTGAGTGTACCTGGTCAGGGCTGGAACCAGTGTCCGTCCAGGTGTCCTTCACACTGGTCTGGAAACCATTCCTCTCTGTGTGCTGCCAGTCGGCAGATGCTGTGCGTCACTCGGGTCCGAGCGCTCGTCACTGACGTGGGTGCGGTGTTCGCTGTGCGCACATTGATCCAGAGCCTTACGGCAGCGCACCTACGAGGCTTTAGCATCCTGTGTTCCCGGAGGCTCTGCCCCTCACATACTGGTATCTGCCCAGGTGCCGGCGTGGGGATGGCTCGGCCTGCTGTCCTCCCAGGGCCGGGAGCTCGATGAGACCCCGGGGGCGCCAACGGGGGAGGCCGCGCTTATCTGTCAGTGGCCAAGTTATACTTTTTGTCCCAGATTGGGGTGGAAGGAATATCGCTGAAACGAAACCGTTCCTCGACCCGTCATTGGCTTCGTGCCGGAGGATCGTGTTTCTGACCTGGGGTGTCCAGCGTTGCGAGGGGGCCAGGCGTACCACGGCATGGCGCGTGCAGTGGTGACCGTGCTTTGGGCGGATTTAGGATGGCTTTGCCTTTATATGGTTTCCTGTTAGCGTCAGGCTCATCACCATAAGTTGAAAGATAATCCTTTCCTAAAAGTCATCTCTGCTCTAGAAGAAGGTGGGGGTTTTCTGAAGAATCTAGATTTAGTCTTTATTGGCTTCGAGTTTGCCTCAGAGAAATGCCAAATGTGTCTGAAAGCAAAAGGAGTGTCTTCTCTCAGGCTTCCTCCTTGGGCTCAGAGCTCTTGGAAGCCTGAACTCCGGGAGAGCTAATTTCTCGGAACCAGGGACAGCTGCTGCGGCCCGTGCGGAGAGCTGTTTCAGATGGGGTGGGCATGGGCTGGCTGTGGCTCACGCCGTGCGGCGGATGCAAATTGATGTTCCTCCTCCAGAGGCCATTCTCGTTTGTTCCTGGAAGCCTGAGTTTTATGACTGTTACAGCAGGTTCAGGTCCTCCTGGGGGCAATTCACCATCCCGTTCACGCAGGTAGACGAGCATGTCTACATATGTGGGCACGCACCCGTGGGTGCACACACACGGATTTCACGCATCAAAGTAGCAGGCTCCCACGATGGTGCTTCCTGCCGTGACATCGGGGAGCGTGGTGTGGACACAGTCTGATGACGTGCATCGGCCACACACACGTGGGCACCGCCAGCCCCGCTGTGTGGACGGTGGCCCACACCCCAGCGTCCCTGACGAGACGGCGCCGCACGCTGAGCGTTACAGGCAGTACCTCCGTGTTCCATTGGGAACATTGGGAAACAGGCCAACCTGGCAAGTGACTTGTGAGCACCTTTCCTAAATGTGTGCCGTTTGGGGCAAAATCATTAAGTGCTGAAGCTGCTTAACGGTGTGTGACTGGACCGTGGCTTCTTGTAAGGACGGGGTGCAGCAGCATTGCCCTTCCGCGTGCCCGTTCCGTGCTCGGGCAGCAGCGCGGATCCAGGTGCGGGTGTTTGTGCGTGCCGCGTCCCGGAACGAGAGCTTTGTAAACACGCATCACTGAAACCGAGGGTCTCCACCACATTTTAGGTCCTGCTCTTCATTTGCTAGAATTAAACTTTCAAGTGTAGTTTCCTGAGGCTCACATTTTTAAATCTACTTTTCAAGTACCGAGTGACATGTTTTGAAGAAAGAAGTGGAGCCTTACCGAAATAGCTTCAGGATATAACTAGATCGAGGTTTGTTTTAATTATTATTCTAACTCGAATGCTTAGAACGTAGTTTTTTGTTGTTGTTGTTTTTTGTTTTTGTTTTTGTTTTTTAGAACATAGTTTTTAAAAGTGAGATAGCAGATCAAAACTAGTGAGAGATTCTAGAAAAATCCCAGAAAAGTTTCTGGGAAAATTTGAGTAAGTGGGCATGATAAGTGGATGTATGACGGAACCGAGAGATGCATGGTGGCATGAGTATAATGCAGGCCCCCGAGTGTCTAATTGCATGACCCGCCTAGCATGGTGACTAGCACTCAGGTGTTTAGCAAACACTGGGTGAGAATCCGAAGCATACGAGGACATAGTTTCTGGAAAGCAAATGCCCATTAAGAGGATAAATAATCAATTGTCACATTCCCGGTTTCAGAACTCATATGCAGCATCCAGCTCCCCAGCTAAGCTCCTTCTAGAATCATCTATCATGTAAGACTTTAAAGACGTGTTGGGCCATGGTGAAGTGTCACTCGATCATCAGGCATCTGCTCATCAAAAGACTAATACCTCCAATTAACAGAGTATCCTTGGCACCAAGTGTAGTGATCTACCCCCTTTCAGATGGTCCCGAGGAGTCACTCGGGTCGAACAGTGATGGTCCGTGTGGATGACCTCCCACCGTGGTTCTGATTGCTGCTAGTTCTCTTAGGGAAGCACCAAAGGCTTGCTCGATTTCTGAGACAAACACAAGTATCTTTCTTTTTTTTTTTAAGATTTTATTTATTTATTCACGAGAGACACAGAGAGAGAGAGAGAGAACAGCAGAGACACAGGCAGAGAGAGAAGCAGGATCCCTGCAGGGAGCCCGATGTGGGACTCGATCCCGGGACCTGGGGTCAACCACTGAACCACCCCAGCGTCCCTACAAGCATCTTTCCTAAGAAGAAATCACTGTCGGTGCCTGATATCTAGAGACTGCTTCACCAAGATTTCCTATAACACAGATTTCCTATAACGTTGGAGGCCGCCCATGATCACGTGTCCTAAGACCCCAGTTAGCCAAGTGTTTCATCAAGCACTCGTTTCGCACAAACTCCAAACTATGTTTAATGCAGTAAAATAGGACTTTGAAAGGCATATAGATCTATCAGGGCCCTTTTTCATGCCCTCACTTACCAGGTACAGTCTGTGGGACCTTACTGGCAAATGGAGCGCCCACATCACTGCCAACAGTGTGAGCTCCTCCATGGTAACAACGTCTTTGCCGTGAGAGACGCAGCACGAGTACAGGGCATCCCATTCTGCGTGCCCTCGTCCCCTCCTTGAACGGTTCCGGCTGAAATCGGACCTTGGTGGAAAGCAGAGGGTGTACCTTTCAGTCAGGTGGCCAGAGTTCTGGGTCACCGTCTGGAAGTCAATCTTCCACGCTCCTTGGTTGCTGCTCTTGGTGGCCGTTAATCCCCGAGCTGTCGGCAGACTCCCTCCAAGGCGGGTTGTGCCTTTGTCTTAGCAAACGGAAGCAAGACACTGAGTTAGGTTAACAGAGAAGCGGGGCGATCATAGCACAGAGAGAGGAGAACATTCCAGACAAGGAAGGCGAGAGGCTGGCTCACACGCATGCACGTCCACACACAGCCGACCGCCATCCAGCAGGAGGGATCAGGGCATTGTGACGGGGCCACACGATATCAGCCTTATGAGGAGATGCAGAGTCTGCTCACGTCTGCTCCTGGGATGCGATCACTGCTTCATCTGCCACAGCGTAGGCAGCGTGTCCCATCTCTGTTATAAACTGGATCGCGCAGTCCCAGACGTTTTGTTTTAGGAAAAAAAAAAAAAGTATTTAAACCCCTGGGTTATCACAACAGGGGCCCATAGACTATAGAAGGACCATTATTTATAACCTGGGGGTTAGATAGTTATTTTAATCCCAAGGATCCCCCAGCCTTGCAGTTATGTATCAGCAGACTATCGCCAATAACGCACACGTCCAGCAGGTGTATTAAGTTTCGGGACTATATCGGGTCTTCAGTGATTGTGTGAGATGGGTAGAGACCGGTTCACTGTCATGCTCACTAGAGAGTGAGGCCCAGAAAGATTCGATGATTATCAGTAGGTGGTGGTCGTGTGTCAGACTGTGCGGATGGCTCTTCCTACTGGGGCCTCATGTTCTTTTCATCACTTTCTGCCTGTTTGAGCAACAGGGAACAGGATCTGAGTGATTCTTTTCGGATTACATTAAATTCAGATAGAATTAATCAAAATTATATTTCGTCTGGTTGGCCTGGTCTTTTGCACGGAGGATTTTATTTTCAGAATGCGTTGCAATGGCCTAGGCTGTGTTTATTTATTTTTTATTTTTTTTATTGGTGTTCAATTTGCCAACATATAGAATAACACCCAGCACTCATCCCATCAAGTGCCCCCCTCAGTGCCCGTCACCCAGTCACCCCCACCCCCCGCCCACCTCCCTTTCTCCCTTGTTCTTTTCCCGGATTTAGGCTGCGTTTATTAAATGAAAGTCCCCCTGTTATACTAAAGGTAAGAAAGTTATGGTTCAGGGGATCATAGGTTTTTTTTTCTAATAGCAGATTTTGTTTGTCCTGTGGTAAATATCTTTTTGGATTCTTAACAATTTGAGAAATCTAGGTAAAGTGGTCACTTAATGCCTCACAAATGGTGGTCTAATTTCCTAGTTCACCCCCACTAAAAATACAACTTTAAATAGTATGTGCACACGTACGTGTGTCTATACCATCGGTGTGTCTATGTGTGTCCCTGGGAAGACGTGCGGACCTGCCCACTGACCGGAAAGATGATTCCGTGGGCCAAGAACACAGCAATTTGCTCTCCAGACAAGAGAAAACGTCCATGTTCACGGCCGTCTTCAACACATAACGGTTGCTTCCCATGTGCCGTTTCTGAAACACACCCCTGTAAGTATGTGGAGTCTTCTCTGCGCTGCTCTTCGTTGAGTCTTGGGGCCGCCTTGGACACGGCGGCCCTGGGGGAGCCCAGCTGACCATTCAGCAGTCAAGGTCCTCCTGCCCTCCTGCCCCGAGGGCGGTCCGGTCCTCGCGGCCGCTCTCCGCTCGCGGGTGAGCCGCACACGGGCGGTGGCCACCGGGGAGCTCACAGCTGGGGAGCCGCGGGCTGGTGTGGGGGGAAAGTGAGTCGCGGTGAGAACCTCCCGCAGGTACGACACGAGCGCGGCAGGCCGGCGAAGCCAGGGAGCCGAGGCGGACGAGCGCTGCGAGGTGCACAGCTGGCCACGGTGCGTTCACCCGGCGCTTCTCCGGCCTCCGTCCGGCCGTCACGTGCCCCGTGGCAGCGCCTCTCTCGAGCCGACTCTGCGCTGTTCTCCCCCTCGCGCGAAGCCGCCCTGTACGCGGTGGAGCTGCTAACAGGCCATCCTCTGCAGGAACTCCACTTCCTGGGAAGGGAATTCAAGGCAAAACCCACCCCATATAAATTCCTCCTCAAAGAAACATTTTTTTTAATTGCCAAGTATCCAGGGTGCTCTTTCTTTCAAGCAGGATGATGCAGTAGGCCCCACGTTGTTCAGGCATCGTGACAGTTTGCACTAGATGGGCCTGAATTTCTCTAAGACGAAGGCGGAAGGCAGGTGGCGAGGGGTCCGTCCTGTGGCCTCCGAGTCCCCCAGACTCCCCTCAGGAGGCTGTCCTCATAGTGATCAGCCAATTACCCTCTTGCCTCGCGCTCAGGGAGCTGTCCCTGATGAGGGGAGCGCGCTGAAATGCAGACTCGGAAAATCACCATTAGCGAACCAGTTTTCTCTGCAGTCAGCAGAAACGGCAATGAGTTCTGAGACCAACATAGAAACAAAGATGACGTGCTTGGTTTGCAAGGTTCCAACTTGAGAACGGCTGTGGACACAGTTGGGAGAAAGAATATGATGATTTTTTATCATCTTAAAAATTAATCTTCCCCTACATCCATGAACGCGTTATTTCGGGCAGCTCAGCATTCAGAGTGGAGGGTACAGCTCTATCGCTTGGAAACGAGTGAACAGGGTTAGGCGCTTCTAGGTGTAAGTCGGCGATAAAAAGGAGACTTCCTTCACGCAAACTAATTTTGCATGAGTATAAAATATAATTATAGCTTGTATTTCATGAATTTTCAGACAACTTAAACCCAAACCAGAAAACCTGCCGAGGAGGTAAGGTCACGTAGGTTTGAGATGCAAGCAACATGCATGAAGGGCTGGGGAAGAGCCTTTCTTTACGTGATCATGAGGAAAGAAAGATGTAAGAGAATAGATTGAGTGTGTTTTTATTCAATCTGTTTTAAGGTCCACTTGCAGGAATTTCCAGCTTATTTGTTTTCGCTTATTAACCTAACCTGTGTTCCAAACACCAGCTCCTCGTGTGTAGAATGAGGCCCGGGGGCCTGGCTTCGCCCCCAGCTCAGGAGGCTAGTGCGGCCTCCCGGCGGCTTGCTGTCCTGTCTGGATGCCGTGGGAGGTGCCATGCGGAGGGAGGGAGGGACATGCGCAGAGCGACAAGCAGCAGCTGGCCAGGGGCGCTCTCCGCGGGCTCCCACGCGCGTGCTCAGGCTCTTCCACGACTCAGGGCCCGAGGTACGGCCGTGCGTATCTGGCGTACTGTGCATATCCAGGCTTCTCTAGCACAGGGGACCCGGAGCACGGTGACAGCCCGTTCCGAGAAATGACCGGTGCCCTCCCTACACCCAGACGTGCGTGGGGTCCCACGAGGACACGGACACAAAGCAGACAGCGCCTCCTGCCAAAGGAAATGCATCAGATAGTTTGAAACAGCAGTGAGTCCCTGAAAAATACGAACTGCTGGTCCTTACAAAGGGCAGGATTAGAAGTCACACGCCAAGGGACAGCCTTCAGGGTTTGGGCTCAGAGAACAAAATTTCCAGACACGGAAGACGGTGGAGCTCGGGTCCCTCGAAAGTCGTGCTGCTGTCGATGTTGAAGGGCCTTTGGAAACGGATCAGATTCCTTCCACGTGACGGGCCTTAACCACGGTCCAGTGGGAAGGAAGAGCAGGGCTGAGTCCGCCCGAGTCCCTCCCAGCCAAACACGCCCACTGTTCCCACGCCCACTGCGAGATGTGGAGGCGCTGTGAGCTGCGTGTGTGTGGGTGTGCACAAGAGACAGAGACACAGAGAGGGAGAGACAGAGGGGAGAGACACTGAGAGAGGGAGAGAGACAGAGATAGAGAGACAGGGGAGAGACACAGAGAGAGAGACAGAGAGGGGAGAGAGAGATACAGAGAGAAAGAGAGGGAGAGACAGAGAGAGACAGAGAGAAGGAGAGACAGAGAGGAGGAGAGAGAGAGGGAGAGAGACAGAGAGAGAGGGAGAGGGAGAGAGGGGGAGAAGGGAAGAGAGACAGAGAGGGGGAGAGAGACAGAGAGAGAGGCACAGAGAGAGGGGGAGAGAGAGGGATAGAGAGACACAGAGAGAAGGAGGGGGGAGAGAGACACAGAGAAACACAGAGAGAAACAGAGAGGGAGAGACAGAGAGGGGGAGAGACAGAGAGAGGGAGAGACAGAAAAGGGGAGAGAGACACACAGAGAGAGAAAAAGAGAGGGAGAGACAGAGAGAGACAGAGAGAAGGAGAGAGAGGAGGAGAGAGAGACACAGAGAGAGAGAGGGAGAGACAGAGAGACAGAGAGAGGGAGAGACAGAGAAGAAGAGGCAGGGAGAAAGGGTGACAGAGACACAGAGAGACAGGGGGAGAGAGGGAGAGAGAAATGCAGAGGGACAGAGAGAGGGAGAGAGAGATGGAAACAGAAAAGAGAGACAGAAACAGAGACAGATGGAGAGATAGAGAGATGGAGAGACAGGGAAAGACAAAGACAGAGACAGAGAGACAGGGAGAGGGCAGAGGGAGAGGGTGCTAATGGGCGTCAGTCTGCCTCAGTCTGGGGACTAGGGACCTCACACAGCTCCTTCTCTGGGTGGGCGGGTACAACTGTCCTATTTTTAAGTCGAAATTTAGAGAAGGCGGCGGCCTGAGGCGGCCTCGAGGGGGAAGGTCCACGGAGCTCCATTCAGGCACCTGGGACGGCGCAGGGCCTCCAGGGCCTCCTGAACCAGCGGAGTCAGGAAGGAGCACGACCCAGTGTCTGCGGGGCACGATGTGATTCGGGGCCCTTGTGAAAACGCCTCTATTTTTCCTTCAACGAGATCATCCGTCTCCTGGGAACCCCTCCCGGATGGGCAGCGCGGAAGGCCGCGGGACAGAGCGCGTCCTCGGACAGTCCGTGAAGATCTTCACCGGGAGCCTCGGCCCTGCCCTCGGCCCGTGGGGCAGCCTCACCGCCCGACTTCGGAGATCCCGCGGGGGCCCGGGCCAAAGCCACGCCGCGGACGGGCCGGCCTCCCGGGGACCCTGGTGTCCACGCGTGATCGGGACCTGTCTGCGCGCCCACTCCGCCTTCCCTCCCTGGGTCCACTCACCGGGCCGGCGAATGTCCCTGCAGCCCCGTCTGCGTACCAGGCCCCGTTCCGCATACTAGAGATTTGCTCGTGAAAAAAACAAGCCTAGGCCAGCCCCCACGAGTCGGCGGGACAAACGCTGCTGGCTCGGGGCCCCCGAAAGCGCCGCAGGACGTGAGGCCGTCAGGAGAGCTGGTCCACGCCCGCGCAGGGTCTGCTGCTGGATGGCTGATGGAAGATCCATGTTACAAAAACATACGTGTACGTCACACGCGTGTGTATCCACAGGCACACCTCCGAGATGCTGCGGCTCCATTCCGGATCCGGACGCTGAACCAAAGCGAGTCCCAAGACTCGTTTGGTTTCCCAGTCCACGGAGTCGTGTTTACACCACACCGCGCTCCAGTGAGCATGCGCCAGCATCACATCTAAACGAACAAAGTAAAAAAATAATAATAAAAACAAAAAACAAAAATAAATAAATAAATAAAAATAAATAAATAAACGAACAACATGCCCGCCTTCCTGAGGAGAGGCTTTACATGCCGGCTGTCATCTGTGCTTTTGGCAACTTGTCATCGCTGATCACAAATCACCGTCACAAATATGATCATCATGAAAAAGGTTGAAAATGCCGAGAATCACCAAGACGTGACGAAGGACAAGACGTGAGAGGATTCTGCAGGAGCAGCGGCGCCGAGAGGCAGCTGGCGCAGGGCCGCCCGACCTCCGCGGTGAAGTGAGGTGTGCGGGTGCACGTGCTACAAGAACCAGGGTTGGCACCCCTGCGGACACCCTTGCGTGACCCCCTGTGGCCAATGGGTGGCAACTGGCCAAACGTGCTCGCTTACATGGAGGTAATCAGGTTTAACAAGCACAAAGTCATCACGGAGCGTGAACGACACACGTCTGGGTCTCCGCGACCCACCTGTCTGCTTCCCGGCGCGGCCCCCGCCCGGCCCTGCTGGTCCTGCCTCTGACACTCCGTTTCCTGCTGCCTCCTTGCTCCTCCGCGCACAGGCCAGGGCACCACACCTCACACTTACCTTCCGTGTGCGAGCGTGTCTTCCGGCAACGCCACCTCCATGGCCGCGGGGACACGTGTGTGGCTGATGCTTCTGCCCAAAGAGGTGCTCCATAGCTAGCAGCCGAATGGCCCGCTGAGCAGTGTTGCCTCAGTGCCCCAGGGCCTGAGGACGGTAACAGCCGCGCCAGTCCGTGACCTGAGAAGTCCCCTCCCGCAGCGTCCTCCCGGAAGCTGCGCGGTTCGCAGTTTGAGGACGACGTCCAGAGATGCCGATGTTTGACCCAAGCAAGTAAACGGCTGCTGGAGTCTGACATGCCTCCTGGTCAGGGGCGTCGGCCCATGCCTCAGTTTACCCCGGGACACGTGTCCCTAATCCTGACCAGGGTTGGCGCCGCCGGGTCACCGTCAGGTCGCCGTTGGGTGGCCCAGCGCACAGCGGAGGGGGTGCAGGAAATGCTTGTTGTTCAGGCGCTAGGAGAGGTGGGGGCGATGACAGGAGCCGAGATGAAGAGCGCCTCCGCGAACCCCGACCTCGTCGGGGAGCCTGCTCGCATCCCTGGGGGCGGGTGGCCACAGCGAGACAGCAGGTGGGACCCAGCCGGGTGTGGGGAAGGCTCTGCTCCCGCTGCGTCCCGCCCACAGCTCCCGGGGCGGACACGGGGGCCGAGCCGCTCAGCTCACGCTTCCGGGTGCGGGGCCCGAGCCCACGGGCCGCCACCAAAGGGCAGCACCCGGTTCAGGGAAGAGGGCTGGGAACACGCGTCCGGGGTGGTTGTGCGGGAGCCTCCAAGTTCAGCTCCCTGGGGCTTCGTGCTGGTGGGAACAGAGAATCCCGGGTGAGGGGGACGGGGCCCGGGAGGCTCCGACTGCCGCCCAGCCTGGCAGGACCACCCAGTCCCCACGTGTAACCCTCCTTCGGCCCCTGCAGCGCAAGGGTGAGGAGGGGCGAGGCCAGCAAGGGCGGAGGCCGTCTCCGCCTCTCCCCGCGGGGAGGCCGGCTAAGCAGGACCCGGTGCCCCACGGCACCTTCCTGCCCGCGTGGAGCTCCGCACACAGAGACCACGCCGGCCCGCGAAGCCTTCCTGCTTGGGGGACGACGGTGCCCATCGATGCCGCCTCGGCCTGGGAGCCACCCCGCTGCCCTCACAGGGCACAGGGAGATCACTTGGGGTGGGCGGTCTCTGCTGTCCTTATGTAAAAGCAAAACCAACTAATTCCACATATTTTTTCAGCATCAATTTGGAAATCACATGTCAGATTTCATTCAATTTATTTTTTAATCTTTTTTTTTATTTTTGGAGAGAGAGAGAGAGAGAGAGAGAGTGCATGGGGGAGGGGCGGAGGGATGCAGAACCCCAAGCAGACTCCCTGCTTGGCGTGCAGCCTGACCCGGGGCTCGATCCCACCCTGAGGTCACGACCGGAGCCAAAATCAAGAGCCGGAGGCTCCACGGGCTGAGCCGCCCAGGCGCCCCACAACCTCTCATTGTAAACATTTAATTGCAAGAGATTTTGAGTATTTGTTGGTCTGTGTGAGCAGAGTTCCTCCGCACCCTGGCGCCAGCACCGAGTTTCTGGGCGTGCCCCGTGCCTCGTGCACCTGCAGCGCGTGCGTCTGTTGAGCAAAAGGGGGGACACATTCAATGTGGAAGAGCAGAGGGCCCTTCCCGGGCACTGGGGCGGCCCGGACCCCAGCCGGGCCCCGCGCCTCCACACAGCCCTATGCCCGCGCTTTACCTGTGCTGGGTCGGGGTGGGGGGGACCCGCCGGAGCAGAGCTTCCTGCCAGGCGGGAATCCAGGGAGGCCTGCGGCCGCTCAGTGAACGCAGCGCCCCCCAGCGAGGTGCCGTGCTCCTCTGAGCACTCGTTCCCAGCGGGGGCGGGGCTCCCTGTGAGCCGGGGGTCCCCGCGAGCCTCACCAGCCGGCTCACCTACCCACACAGAACGGGGAGCACGAGTCGCGTCTCCGACAGGCCTTCCTCACCTGGATCCTCTGAGGTCCCGGGTGACTGATGGGTGAGATTGGCCCATTTCTGAACCCCTGGATATCGGCAAGTTCTGGAGAGCGGGTCAGCATCGTGAGGGCCCGGGGGTCCCGGGGTGGCCGCGGTGGCAAGGCTCACCCCCAAGGGCACCGGGACACACACAGGCTGCTTCGACCTGACGGACCCACGTGTCTTCTAGTGTGAAAGTCCCGATGGGGGCCTATCAACAACTCTTTCCCGCACTGACATGCAAGGATCCTAAGAAAACGTCACTGGGGACGGGGTCTGGGCTCTGGGCTCTGGGCTCTGGAGTGGAGTGGAGTGGGCTCGGGCGTCCTTCGCCTACGCGAGCTGACAAGGGTCGTGAGGGCACATCTCTGCTCGGATCATTGTAGCCACTGCTTCGACGGGGAACGTGGGCAGACCTCATCGGGAAGTTCCCCTAAGGCTGAAACTAAGACAACCAACATCGTTGGGAGGACCACGACCAGGAAATGTGACCGTCGACGCTAGAGGGGGACTGGCTGGGGTCCTCCAGCCGGACCTGCATGGGCAGCCCTCCCTCCAGCTCTCAGTTCAGAGACTCCCCGCCCCTTCCTGCTCATGGGGACTTCGGTGGCGAACAGGCCTAGGGTTCAGCCCCCTCCGTCAGGACGGGGGCGAGGCCTCGGGGAGGGTGTGGGGGCCCCGGGGCTCATCGCGGGAGAGGAGGCTGCAGGAATGACCAGCACCTGGGCACGTGGGACGCTTCTCTGCTCCCTCAGAGGAAGCACTCCACACCTGCCCCAGAGCACACCTGGGGTATTTGAGGAGGATGAGGGCAGAGGGGGAGCTCCCGTCACTCTACCTGGGCTCAGGGAGAGGGCTGGCGGCAGGGGTCACGTACACGAGAGGGCCGTCGTGAGCACAGTGGTGGGGGGTCCCTATCCTCCCTGCGGTCCTCCCCAGCCCCTGCACAACTTCTTCACCCAGGTGGTCCTCGTCCTCCCTGCGGTCCTCCCCAGCCCTTGCACAGCCTCCTCACCCAGGTGGTCCCTATCCTCCCTGCGGTCCTCCCCAGCCCCCTGTGCAGCCTCCTCACCCAGGTGGTCCCTGTCCTCCCTGCGGTCCTCCCCAGCCCCCTGCACAGCTTCCTCACCCAGGTGGTCTCCATCCTCCCTGCGGTTCTCCCCAGCCCGCTTCACAGCCTCCTCACCCAGGTGGTCTCCGTCCTCCCTGCGATCCTCCCCAGCCCCTGCACAGCTTCCTCATCCAGGTGGTCTCCATCCTCCCTGCGGTCCTCCCCAGCCCCCTGCGCAGCCTCCTCACCCAGGTGGTCTCCGTCCTCCCTGCGATCCTCCCCAGCCCCTGCACAGCTTCCTCATCCAGGTGGTCTCCATCCTCCCTGCGGTCCTCCCCAGCCCCCTGCGCAGCCTCCTCACCCAGGTGGTCTCTGTCCTCCCTCTGGTCCTCCCCAGCCCCCCGCACGGCCTCACCCAGGTGGTCTCCGTCCTCCCTGCAGTCCTCCCCAGCCCCTGTGCAGCCTCCTCACTCAGGTGGTCTCCATCCTCCCTGCGGTCCTCCCCAGCCCGCTTCACAGCCTCCTCACCCAGGTGGTCTCCGTCCTCCCTGCGGTCCTCCCAGCCCCCTCCACAGCCTCCTCACCCAGGTGGTCTCCGTCCTCCCTGCAGTCCTCCCAGCCCCCTGTGCAGCCTCCTCACCCAGGGAGTCCGCCCCCTGCCCCCCTCCCACCCCCTGGATTCCCTCATGTTTTCATCCACACGGCATTATGCACCTGCTGGTCCCTGAAGCCCGTCTGGATGCTCCCTGGTTCCTGGCCTCCCCTGCACACCTGATTGGACCCCAGGGTCGGGCCTCAGGCGTTGACAGGCTAAGCAAGCTGACAAGCCACGGCTGGTGTCATAACCAAGTCCTCAAGTCATCCCGAAGCAGTCTGGGGATGAGACATGAGAACCGCATGTCACAAAGAGCGGAAGGTCCGTCTGGAAGAGAAGAGTCTGGATGGAGCGTCCAGGTCTGGGCATGAGAGCTGCGCCATCCAGCTGCTCCGAAGTGGACACAGTGCCGCCCCCAGCATCCTGTGGCCCCTGCTCTGGTGGGCAGCAGCAGCTGGACCGTCCGGGCTCCATCTGTCGTCTGTGGGGTCAGGGGTGCTCCCACGGCTGCTCAGGACACACACGGGCCTTGGGGCCGCAGAGCGCAGCCGTCTCTGCCGGGCAACCCCGCCTGCGGGAGCACCTGACCCCACCTTCCCCGTCGAGCGACGGCTGCCCCGCTCCCGCTTTCCTGTACTTGCAGCGGCTGTTAAAACACCAGCACAGTCATTGGAATCCAAGGTTTTACCACCCTTGCCTACTTATAAGTCAAAAATAAGTTGTGATGTTCATTTATTTCTGTAATGAGATACCTCGACCCACGCACTGCCGTCCTGAGGAACAACGGGCTTTGTTGCTTGGAGCCCCTTGGGGGGTCGCTCCCAGACCCCAGCACCTGTGCCCTGGAAAGTCTAGAGCATCTCCTGCTTTGATGTGGGCTCTCTCCTTTCTGTTTTGTTTTTCTGGTTTTTTTTTTCCTTGTCTTTTTTTTTTTTTTTTTCCTTTTTAATCTGTTGTGTGTTTGCTTGCCCAGGGCTTATTTGAAAGGCTAGAAAGAGCAACACAATCAGGACTGGATATTGGAAGAGTCCAGAGCTGGGTCTCGAATGTATTTTTTTGAGACAACGCACCAGACAGCCAGTGCTTGTCATTATAACATCGAAATCCGCAGAGCTCCCCCCATCAAATCGCAGTCGTGAAAGTGCCAAAGAAACCCTACGTGATTTTCCTTTCAGATCTCTTTCTGGTTCCCTAATGGTCACTGTTAAGTATAAATTGTTCATAACAGTCCGACTCCAGGGAGGTAAGATTCACACCCACGGGATTTCAGAAAAGCCCCTGGAGCTGCCACGAGGGCGCATGGGCCCGGGCGCTGAGCAGCCTGTGCCTCTGGGCCCGGACCCCTCACTCCGCCGCCGCGTGACGTCCGTGGCTCTGCCTCGTGTCTGTGACCTCGTGGCTTTGCGGGGCGCACACTTACCACAGAAAACCACAAAAAGAAAACTGAGGTTCTTTGGGCTCCTCCCCAAACTCCAGTGTAGAAAGTTAGGGTCTTTTATGCAGCTGGTGACCCACAGGTTTTTCACAGCAACACGTTGTCCGTCTGTGATGGACCGCTGGCCCCGTGAGCCCCGGGGTTCGTGCGGCCGCAGGTCCAGGCTGTGGACCGGCGGAGCCATGTCGATTAGCCCCGGCCAGCACGCGGGTCGTGCCCCCTTCCGCGTGGACCACATCGTTTTAGCCTCGGCACAAGCGAAGCAGAGGGATAAATTGCCTGAAATCCCAAAACCAGAGATGGAATCGTCCCTGCTGACCGTAAGCGCTTCGAACCCTGGCGGAGGCCGGTGCCAGTGGGCGCGTGGAGCCTGCTTGCTGCCCGCCGGCCGCGCCCACCGCCCACGTCAGAACAGCTGACTATGTCACGGACGTTTCCAGGTGGCCAGATGCCAGGAACTGAGAAACCCCAATAACCTGCAAGCAGTCCTGGCAGTTGGCACCGTCTACTGCCACCCCCACCCGCACGGATGGCGGTCATGCAGCCGCACACGACGCCAAATGGGGAGGAAGAGCCACGCCGTGCCGCCATCCGCGTAGCCCCACGCGAACACAGTTCCCCGGCCTGTTCCCAGAGAGGCCCGCTTCCCCTGGCTCCTGCTCTGGGGGCGCTGCGTCCACAGGAAGCCTGGCCACCACGTGCAGACCGCCTTCACCGTGTGGGGTCTTTCCACGGAGCTTCCTCGCGCTTCCCGTAGAAGCTCGCCAGAGGGGTCAGGCCTGCGGTGCCCCCAGCTCCACACACTAGTGAGCAGTGGACGAGTCACCTGACCGGCTCGTGTTCTCAAGTACCCCGTTGATCTTTGCTCTGACATGTCTGTGACCGCGGTGCGGTGCATCTGCTCTTGTGAAGCCCACTATCACGACCCAGAGCTGGAGGGCACCTTGGAGGCGGTGGTGCTTGCTGTAGGCCCCTGTGCCATGGTCGTCCCATTCCCCCCACACACCCCCGTGTGTGGTGCATGGGACGAGGCTGCAGGCTCATGTACCATGCCCATCCCATCCTCCCCGTGCATGGGGCAAGGCTGCAGGCCCCTGCACCGTGGCCGTCCCGTTCTCCCCCACCCCCTCCCCCGTGTGTGGTGTGTGGGACAAGGCTGCAGCCTCGTGTACCATGCCCATCCCATCCTCTCCATGCATGGGGCAAGGCTGCAGGCTTGTGCAAAGCTGCAGGCTCTTGCACCATGGCCATCCTGTCTCCCCCGTGCATGGGGAGAGGTTGCAGTCTCCTGCACCATGGCCGTCCCCCCACCCTGGTGCGTGGTACATGGGACGGGGCTGCAGGCTTGTGCACCATGGCCATCCCATCCTCCCCATGCATGGGGCAAGGCTGCAGGCTCGTGCAAAGCTGAAGGCTCTTGCGCTGTGGCTGTCCTGCCCCCCCCCCCCCCCGGTGCGTGGTGTGTGGGACAAGGCTACAGGCTCATGCACCATGGCCGTCCCCCCACCCCATGTGTGGGGCAAGGCTGCAGGCTTGTGTACCATGGCCGTCCCGTCCCCCCCCCCCCCCCCGCCCCATGCGTGGGGTGAGGTTGCAGGCTCCTGGACAATGGCTGTCTCGCCTCTGTGGGGGTACATAGCTCAGGGATCAAGTGAGAGAGGAACAGGTGCCCGGTTACCAGGAGGGCGAGGCGTAGGGGGCACAGGGGCTGTAACAGCAAAGACCTTTCCTACTTGGGACCAAGGAACTGAAGGCAACCCTAGGATTCAGAGGGTGGAGAATTAACAGAAGTCAACTAAACCTAAACGTGGCGGGAGGTGTTCACCTCCATGAGGTGCGGGTCACAGCCACGGTCCCCGTGCAGCCTCTCCCACGGTTGAGCCTCTCCCACGGTTTGTCACCAAGGGGTGACACAGGCCTCTGTTTCCCGTTCGCGCCTCCATCCGTCTCCTCCTTCCTACATCCTTCAGGATGCTAAGGCGCGTCTCACAACAGGAAGTTAAGAGAAAATCATAAAAATAATACACGTTGCCTGACATGTTTTCTTCTTTGACTCATCTTGGTAAATGCCCCAAGATGGTGCTCGTGCTTCCGTGGTTTCAAGCGTATGTATTGATTCGCATCACGGCTGGGTCTTGGCGGGCACAGCGGGGTGGCCTCAGAGCCCCACTCGGTGCGGCAGGGGCCAGGCTGGCTGCCCAGGAGCCGCGCCGCCGCTCACAGCCCGTGGATACAGAAGCCACAGTGTGTACGTGGAGAGGAGAATGTGACTTTTACATGTGCATGCATCCACCAGGACAGGATTGCCGTCGGCGTCCGGGACCTGGAGCCCTGCACCAAGGGGGCGGCGGGCATGCCAGTCAGAAGCGTCCAGCCGGTCCCTGGTTGTGCTCCCGGGGTCGGGTGTCTCTCCCCTTGCCGCTCCTCGGGAACACGTGTATCCTTTATGCTAAAGAAAGGGATTGATAGGGATTATCCAGAAAACAGACCCGATGTGCTGTAGACAAAGGGCGACGCTCTATGACTAACATATGGGAAACTTGACTTGCCGATGCTTAGAAAGACGCGTTAGATGTTTAAAAGCTGTTGATTTGCTCTGTGGGCCAGCAGAACATCGTCACTGATGTGTCGGTGCCCGGCCGAAGTCTCCTCGGAGGGATCAGCATGACGTCATAACGGAGGCCCCGGGGACACCCCAGCTCAGCCGTGAGGGAACAGGTACTTAGTGCTAATCGGTGCACCTCCTTCCTCCAGCACGTTGCTGAACTGGAGCGATTCTCCTTTGTTCTGTTTTGTGTTTTGGTTTTTTTTAATCACAGAGACAGAAGGTGGGTGTGACGGCGGCGTGGGGTTCCCTGCAGCCAGTCTGAGGGCTGGGGGAGGGGAGCTCCCGGAGCCCGCCCGTCAGTCCTGCATTGGAAGCACCCGTGCTCGCGACCCTGCAGCACGGGGGACAGACATGCACGTCCCAGATATTCCTTGAGTGTTAGAATACATTTTGGGTGAAAAACAGGAGTTTTATATAATTTTTTTAACCTGGTGTTGTTTTAGCAAGTTGTCCGACACGTTTTTGGAGACTGGACGTAGTGCTCGTCCGGACGGTGTTCCCAGCAGCGCAGCTCCTGACGCGGGGAGGCGGGCAAACCCGGGGTGCCGCGGTCACGGTAAAGGCCGCAGCGTCCGGGTCCCAGGCGCGCCGCTGACCGCACGCGCCCCGGAGCTTTCTGGGCTCCCCCGGGGCAAGCGCACCCCCGTCCCTCCCGCCCTTTCAAACCTGAGATACGAATGTGGGAACCACCGTTAATTAGATGTAGTTTCTAAACTTTGGCCGCACATTCCTGTTGCCTCTCCGTGGACCGTGACACACTGTCTATAAGATAGAACATTCGAAATAGCATCATTCAGTCCACACGTGCGCTCCTGACACCCAACGCCCAGCGTAGGTGGCGGCGCCACTGCCAGAGCCCGAGGCCTTCCACTGTGGTTCCTGAGCATCACTGTGAAAACAAACAATTTAAAAGCAATTGCTGCGAACATCTGTCTAAGAGTCGGTAACGAGTCAAGTTCATGAACTCTTAGAAAGCCTGGTAATACGATGAGTGTAATTATCACGCATCTGCTTGGGCTGCAAATAAATAAAGCCAATAAAAGATAAAAGTCACTCGTAAAATTTAGAATGAAAAATTCATATTTTAGAATTACACATATCACATAGACTGGCTCATTTTAAGAATAATTAAGGAAATGGAAAGTTCCTAGCAAGGGCTTCCCGCGGGCCCCCGGCTGTAGCGCAATCCGTGCCCTCGGTGGCACAGCTCCAGCCCCGCCACACGCGGGGCTTCGTCTCCAGTACGCAGTGAGCAGGGTTTTGACGTGCCATTGACTTGCTTTCCATGCTGTTGCCACTAAACTTCAAGTTCTAGCCACTTTTTCCTTTTCTTTTCTTTTTTGTCCCTTTTTTTTTTTATCTTCTTTGCAGAAGACCATCAAATGAGCTGTCACAATTCTCGAATAATGCAAGACACGGAGAAGGACGACAACAACAACGAGGAGTACGATAATTACGATGAGCTGGTGGCCAAGTCCTTGCTGAACCTCGGCAAGATCGCCGAGGACGCGGCCTACCGGGCCAGAACGGAGTCGGAGATGAACAGCAACACCTCCACGAGCCTGGAGGACGGCAGCGATCGGAACGAGGCGCTGGGCCGCAAGAGCGAGCTGAGCCTGGACCTGGACAGCGACGTGGTGAGAGAGACGGTGGACTCCCTGAAGCTGCTGGCCCAGGGACACGGGGTGGTGCTCGCGGAAAACCTCAACGACAGAGCGTACGCAGACTCCCTGTCGCAGCAGGACAGCAGGAACATGAACTACGTGATGCTGGGCAAGCCCATGAACAACGGGCTCATGGACAAAATGGTGGAGGAGAGCGACGAGGAGGTGTGTCTGAGCAGCCTGGAGTGCCTGCGGAACCAGTGCTTCGACCTGGCTCGGAAACTGAGCGAGACCAACCCGCAGGACAGGAGCCAGCAGCAGAACATGAACATCCGCCAGCACGTCCGGCAAGAGGACGACTTCGCGGGGAGGACGCCGGACAGGAATTACTCCGACATGATGAACCTGATGCGGCTCGAGGAGCAACTGAGCCCCAGGTCTAGAACTTTCTCCAGCTGTGCAAAGGAGGATGGGTATCACGAACGAGACGACGACACCACCTCCGTGAACTCGGACAGGTCTGAGGAGGTGTTTGACATGACCAAGGGAAACCTGACCCTCTTGGAGAAAGCCATTGCTTTGGAAACAGAGAGAGCGAAGGCCATGAGGGACAAGATGGCGATGGAGGCCGGAAGGCGGGACAATGTGCGGTCGTACGAGGAGCAGTCGCCAAGACAGCTTCCCGGGGAGGAGAGGAAGCCTAAGTCCAGTGACAGCCATGTCAAAAAGCCATACTATGGTAAAGGTAATATTTCTACCTAACGTAAGTTGCCTCATGAAAACAGGAGCTAGGGTGAAAGATGCCAATGATGCTCCACAAAGGAAGTGTGCATCACGCTAAGTCTTATCACTGATGCCCATCTCTTTAGAGCTGATTACAGAATTACATTTTGTGATTGTGTTTCTGAAGAGCGAATAAAATATTTGTCTGGGAGATGCACAAAGCAGCCCAATGTCCCATCAGAGCAGATGAGTGACACGTTTCAGCGGGAGAGGCTTGCCTTGGAAAGACAGGGCTAGCGCGCAAACACAGCGCGTGATAGGAAACGTTAGCGTGAGCCTGCGTTCTTACACACGAAGCAGAGTCTATGTGGAGTGGCGAGGGCTCATGCAATGAGTAGCCAATCAGGGATGAGACATGTATTTTATGTATCGGAACGGGTAGGTGGCATCATGATTTATAAAATTATCAACCAAGTGACACTTATTGATGAAACACCTCCCCCCCCATAGAAAACATGCCCTCATAGAAATCGAACAGAAACAGAATGACCTATAACGTAAGAGAAGGGCAGTGACTGCACATTAATTATCTTAAGATAGTGAGTAATGGGAGCCGTTTGCTATGCAAGGCGTGGTGTGTCCTGAGCTGAGATCGATAGTTATTCCTTCAGGATGTTCATTCCCGCTCACTGATTCCATTCCATTCTGTGGAAACGGTTATGGCGCCTACTTTATGGCGAAATACTCAAAAACCACCCAACACGATAGTTTCAGCAGATTTTCATTTATGAGCTCTACAGGCCCATATTTTCACGCATCTTCCTACATAAAGCAAACACAGAGTCAGTGCATCTACGGAGTGTTTAGACATGAATGGATGACTGGCCCTGTGTTTGCAATAAGAACCGTGTCCACTTGTGATACGAGCTGGTTATGACTTAACCCCACGAGGAGCCTCGAGACTGTGGGCATCTCGGTTACAAGACCTAAAGTCAGAAGCCATTTCAAAAAGGAAGCTGGTAATTCCTTAAACCCTTCCACGTTAGTAACAAAGCACATCCTCTGTCTTACCTTGTGTTCTATTCCTTGCAAAGACTGGGTTTCCTCACTGTGGATCTGATGCTGAGGTTCAGGAATTTGGCTTGAAAATCAGTTGCTATGGAAACCTCAAATGATCAGAGAACCAGTTTCTCCCGTTGTGACCTAGGTGTGTAGTCTCCTCTCAATGTACATGTGCATCGCTCCTGTGGCATCGCTCTAACCGAAGCCCAGCTGGAGACAAACCTTAGCCAGAGGCCCGTCGGGTTCTCGACGCGGCAGGTGCTTGAGCGCTGACCACCGTTTCAGTTCGGGAGGCGAAGGGGGACCTTCCAGGGGGTGCGGCATCTGAGGAAAGGGGACAGGCGCTAGCCCAGCCGAGCGTCAGCTTGCTCTGGGTGCAGTAAGACCGTGAAGCAGCATGTGTGTGCACAACCATAGTGCAACCCACCAGGACGTTTGAGCTGGATGTTTGAGACTCATAGGAACCAGACACTTGTAGGAAGAAAGTAGTGTCCTTTCTCACGGGGCGGCTCAGTTGGACTGAGGCCTCACGTGTCAGAAGTCGGTAGAGCGGGTTTCATGGTGGAGCTGGCAGCAAGGGATGCGGCAACGAACCTCGGGAACGTGTGGGCTCACGGGGCATCGCAGATTCCATGTCGCCCTGGCTTCTTTGGCTTCTGTGGTTCCCTTAAACCCAGCAGCTTTCTGTAGACCCTTACTCATTTTGCTTTGTCATTGTTATTTTATTTTTTTATTTTTTATTTTTTTTTTGCAAGAAATGGAATTCAAACTGCTTGCTTCCCTTCAACAGATGGGGCTGAGGTGGGAACAAACAGTAAAACCTGAGATGTGCTTTTCCCTGAAACGGGGGAAGGGTTGGGGTATGGATCTTCCCGATGAGTCAGAAGCATTGACCCCTGACTCTACCTGTTTCTGTAGATTCCTTCCTCTGAGCCAAGCTCTCCCATTCCGTGCGTGTGTTCCACTCCGTTCCCAGGTCTTTTCTCAGGATATCCGTAGGTACGTTCAGAACCGATTAAATAAAACCAAGCAGAGACACCAGAGTGGGCCAAGGAAATTAATGCCCTCCTTACTAAAAATATACATGATATGACATTTTACCAACACGGCCAACGGACAATTCCTACGACCGCATAGCTTACCAACAGTCTTTATTTCCAGCTTCGTTGTTGCCTTATTGCACCAGTTCTCGTTTATACACGATCTCCTTGAAATGATTTAAATTATAAATGAGCAATCTTTTCCAAAATCTTGAGCTAAAACAAAGTAAGTTCATCATGAAACTCCTCTGTCTTTCTTCTCCTCAAGCATCCACTTGAAAGGGAGGAAAGGGAGCAAGCTAAATCCAGCGCACGATTTTTTTTTTTTTTCTAGACGTTCTCGCAGGGTTCTCAGTTGAATTACTGGTCTGTTTGCTTGCTTGGTTGTTTTGTGTTTGCTTGAATGTTTACCTTCAACTGGGATTTCTGGAAATCAGCATGCGAGGGGAGGGGATGGCGGAGGCGAGCGGCATCGAGAGGAGATTATACCCTTGTGTCCTCCAAAAACTGAAATTGTTTGAGCACTTAATTCTATACAGATCTGCACTGAACTTCAGAACACTTTGGAAATCTGAGACCTAATGAAATTCGTTAGGAAATTGTAAGTGTGCTAATGAAAAAGAGTCACTTAAGGATGAATAATGGTCACAATGTAGGCTTTTACCTTTACATGCTATTTACATTTAGCTTATGATCTTTAATAATGAATATTTTCCTCTGAAACTATTACTGTGCACTTACTATTTCATATTTACATTAATTAAGTCATACTAACATTATTATGAAACTAAGTAAAAGGCAATAAAATGCTAGGTTTTTTGATCGCATGTGTAGGGGAAGCTCCAGTAAGATATTTAGAAACCGAAGCCACGACATGGTATCAGGTCGTCTTTGGAGACTCTGACCTTCCGTGAGGGCAGCGAGTCGCTGGCGGCCGTGTCCAGGGCATGCCCCTCCAGCACCGCACTGGTTTACAGACCCACGACCTGAAAGATGTATTTATTACCCAGAATAAAATGCTAGCTAAAAACAGAAAGGAGGGTGAGGTTTTTTTACATAAACATAAAATTGTTTATTTCTTCCCGTGAGCCCTTTGTCTCCTTCAAGGTCGCATGCATGACTTAGGAAGAAAGTCCATACGAGGTCATAAAACTTGAACCAAACCTACATTTCCTCGCTGTCTCGATTGGCCTGGTTAATGAGACATTGATAGGAAAGTGTTACGCCCCTAAGGAAACTGTTAACCGCACTCTCCCTGCACCAAACCACCACAGTCACCATCTGTGGACGATCTGTGCTGCTGGTTTTCAAAAACTGGCTCAAAAACGACGTTTTGCAGCCTTAGATGACAACCTGGTCTGAGCTTTCCCTTAGAAATATCTTCTGGAGCTGTTTTCTGCACATTGACGAAGCGTGGTCAATTCTGGATTAGAGAAATAACTTTCCTAGCAATAGCGTTGCATCTCTGGCATCTGGCATTCACGTTCGACCCGTGGTCTGCTCTGCTCCTCCCTCGACCGGCGGTGCAGAGCGCCAGCAGGGCTGTATAAAACCATCACCTCCTGATTTTGTTTATGCATGCACAGCATCCTAAGATCCTTCCTCTGGTTCCGAGTACAGATGAAGAAATCAAGACAAATGGTTGCTCCAGCAGCTTCTGAAACATTTTTGTTTTATTGCCCATCTCCCCTGTCGGGTGGGATCCCACCATTCTGGTTCATTTGCTTACAGTGCCTTCTAAGAGTTCAGCTTGTTGCAGAGAATCTCCGGGTCGGTGTGCTGTGGAGCGGTGTCGCAAGATGCCAAACTCCAGCAGCGCTAAAACTTTGCACCTAATGCCGTAAACAGTTACGGCGCCCAGCGGGACAGACGCGGCCCTGCAGAGTGCACGGGGGACGCTGTGCTCCCCGTGGGATGTAACAGAGCGGCACGCGGGGGTGGGGGGGATCACCGAGAGGCTTGCTCTCTTAGAAGGTCACTGTGTCATCATTCTTTATGTTGATTTCTTTGAGCAACACAGCTTGTCATGTAACACACGGGAAAACGATCAGGAACGAAGGTAGGGATAGTCTCTCTCTTTTTTTTTTTTTTTTTCATTTTTTTCCACCAGCAAAGAACATAAAATATTTTATGATTCGCGATGACACCGTGTAAGGTCAAAAAAAAAGAAAAAAGCCTACCCCAAAACCCAAGAGGTACCTACGCAAGTCAATGTCACAGCCTCTCACCCCTGACACCTGCTGATTTTCTTTATTTATCAAGGTCTCTTCAGGTTGTTAATGAATCACATTTGTCTTCGATGGGTAAAAAAGAAAAAAGAAAAAGAAAAAAAATTTCATTCTCTTGACACCTGTTGTCGCTTTTAGATCCCTCGAGAGCAGAAAAGAAAGAGAGCAAGTGTCCCACCCCGGGGTGTGATGGAACTGGCCACGTAACCGGGCTTTACCCACATCACCGCAGTCTATCTGGATGCCCGCACAAAGATAGGGTCCCTCCGGAAAGTAAGTCCGTGTTCCGCCAATGCCCGTGGGGGCGCGCACGCCCACGGCCCTGTCTGTGTCACCCACGTGCCTGTCATCCCATGTCAGTGCAGCTCCACCTCGAACCCCGTCTCCTCCCCCTCCTGTCCTGACGGGCACCTCAGCCAGGACGAGCTGTCCCTATCGCTAGATGGCCCAGGACGGCGGTCCACCCTGCCCCTGGCGCTGTCCCTCGCGGACGGGCCGGGGGGGCCCCAGGCACATCGCCAGCCCCCTCGCCTCTCACAAGTCACCCAAGAGAATTCAGATAGTCTCGGGACGGCCCGTGCGGAGCTGAGCTCCCATGACCCCCCGAGGGACAGGAGCTTGAGCCTCCTCTTGCCCGGTTATGGAGACTTCTGTACGGACGAGCCAGTACGGAGAGTTGCATTTTATTGCATTTTGCTTGTGAGGTCTGTTCCGTGTCACGGCTGTCCCCACATTTCCACGCAACAAGACCTTAGGTGAGGACGTTGAACTCGGGCGGGTCTTTTTAATCAGCCAATGTTCTGAGACCATCCAGCTGATTCTGAGCACAGCTGAACTCATTCTGGGACCGGAATGACGCATCATTTCTGAAACCTCTTTTGTTTGCCCTCCTCTCAGCACAGGAAGTGAGCCGGCTACTCAAAAACCGTTAGTATTGATTGCTCAGGGGAAAAGGCACCTTTCAGAAATGACGAGATGAGTCTAGGGTCCTATGTTGAGCCTCAGGTATGTCCAGGGTTTCCCTCATGAGCGGAGACACCGTTTCCAGCAGGCGAAGTGCAATAGCTTGGCCGGGCCGTGTCAGGGGGGCCCGGTGACCCTTTGGAGGAGTCTTTGAGGGGGGTCCCGCCAAAATGGCTCACTTCGGAATTCTCGAGGTGCAAATCTGTCCGAACAAAGAGAGGTTCCTAGCGGCCCCTGAGGCTCAGAAACAGCTTCAGCGGAACATTTCCAGGGGCGATAGAAGCTTTATGCCTCCAGGTTTCTGAGCGGCTCTTGAGCACGAGAAGCCCGTATTTCTGATAAGTGCCCGGCGAACAAACGTGCAGAGCCGGGAAGGAAGCCACTCGAGTGCAAGGCCGTGCCCGTGTGTTACATGAGCAGGGAGCCAGCATGGTCTGAACGCAGCAGCTTCCGTGGCTGAGCGCCAGCGCGCGGCCTCCCTCACTCCCCAGCGAGCCCGCCCTCGCCCCCCTTCCCGGGTGAGCTCGGTGCCCGGCCAGCTGAAGGCCCTCGGTGTCTTCAGAGCAACGCGAGCCGGCACCGACCTGCCCAGCGGGGAGCAGGCCCAGGCCTGAGGCCCCGGCTGCCAGGGTCCCCTCCCGCCTGCGCGCAGAGGGCCTGGCTCTGTGCCCCGGCCCCAGGCCTGTCGGGCTGGGCCCTGGCCCCCTCGGCCCTCCCGGCCCCCCGAGAGCCCGCCTCTGACCTCTGAGGGCACCGCTGCCTTGGCAGTCCTTCTCCAAGGCGCATGTTTCCGCCTCCCGAGTAGACACCCAGCTCCTTCCCTGGGCTGGGAAATGCCCCCGACTCCTTATTTTCGCAGGGAAAGTCTGAATGTGGAAGGAATGGGGCTGTGCTCCGCG
Organism: Canis aureus; assembly: GCF_053574225.1. Taxonomy (NCBI): domain Eukaryota; kingdom Metazoa; phylum Chordata; class Mammalia; order Carnivora; family Canidae; genus Canis; species Canis aureus. The sequence goes on from NC_135622.1 coordinate 64,067,375, forward strand.
CAGCTGCATGGGGCCCCTGGGCCCGGGGTCGGACCCAGGCTCTCCTTGGTCCCGGGGTGGGGGGAACGCTCCACACCCAGCCGGGGAGCCCCTTGCCGAGCTCCAGCAGAAAGCCGCTTCCAAATACACACCATACAGCTCTTCAGAGACCCTAGGAATTTAAAAGGACAAAAACAATTAGACTCCTCAGATGCAGGTCTTCCTTTTAGGCTTAGATTTTTTCCCATTTTTTTCTGGGCCAGCCTCCCCCAGTCACCGTTTCTGGCCCGTCGAAGGCAGTCTGTAGCATGCTGAGCTAGAAGCAGAGGGCTCGCCGTCCGGTGGTTCTGGCCCTCGGCAGCCGAGAACGGGCCGGGCGCTCAACACAGCAGGTGACCACAAGGCTAGGGGCTCCCCAGCCGGTCCGGCTCCCCGAGGACACACCGGCTCCACGGGGTGGCACCTGAGCAGGTCCTGAGGGACAGGGAGGGGCCCGGGCTGGTCAGACGGCTGGACACCAGGGGTGACAGAGGCCGGGGCCAGGGATGGACAGTCTGGGACGAGGTCAGGACACACTGCAGACATGGGCAGGCGGGAGGATGGGTGACGGAGGGCTTGGAGGTGACCCCAGGACGCCCGCCAGGCCGACACAAGGACACTCTCCACCAACAGACATAGTGTTGGAGAAATGGGCCCCACCTTAGAAGACACGGTGGCTTGGGCTCTCCGGGTGGCTGGAAGTGCAGCGTGGTGCTCCTGCGGGCTTGGGGGAGGCTCCAGGGTCTGGGTGGGGTCGGGGATGGGGCAGCTCTCGGGACCTGATTTCCAGCCAGGACTCACGGGATCCAAGGATGAGGTTGTCCAGACAGGAGGCACGAGGCAAGAATGAACAGGAGCCAAAAACAGGAGTTTGGGGCATGAGCATATAGAACATGAGGCTGAGGAAGAGGGAGCAAAGGGACGCAGGAGAGCACGGTGGTTCTGGAAAGGTCCGGCCCACGTGGGGAGGCCTGAGAAGGTGGTCGGAGGGGACGGGCGGCCGAGGTCACTGCCACTGAGGCTCAGGCGCAGAGAAGGGAGGGTGGGAAGGATGAGCGGCAGGTGCAGCGGTGGCCTGAGGACCGCGGGGCCGAGGCAGACCCCGAGCGCAGGTGCGGCTCCCAGATGGCAAGAGGGAGTCCGCGTCTCCACGCGGCGGGGAGTGTGCAAGGCTCCGCTCTCTCTACGGAGAAGACCAGGTTTTGGAAAGTGTAGCGTCCCCGGGAAGGAAAGATGCGCTGATTTGAGAGGAAGCTGTGTTGCGGGGAGGGTTTCCGCGAGGCCCCGACGGGAGGATGGGTGACGGAGGTGAAGCGGGAGCCCGGAGGGAGGAGCGCAGGCCCCGGGGGGGGAGGGGAGGGTGGCGAGGCCTCAGGGGCGATGGGCAGCAAGCAGGCAGGGCCCAGGGCGGGGGCCCGGGAAGGAGGCCTCCTGACGCCCCCCAGCCGGCCCCCGACACACAGAGCCAAGGCCGCTCACCCTCGTCCATCGGTGCTGACCGAGTGATGGACACACGTCAGGATGACACGGGAGCACGAAACTGTAAAGGTGAAGCCAGAAGCACTCGCTCCGTAAGGACCTGGTCAGGAGGGAGCACGGCGCCCGAGGGGACAGCGTGCAGCCTCCAGGGAAGAGGGAGATGGTTCTAGAGGAGCAGAACCGTAGAGATACACCCCCAGCGGGCAGACTTCGCTTTTCCCGGCCTCCTGTGAGGTGAACCCCGGGTGCTGCTACGGTGCACACAGTCGTGCGGGGCCAGTGCTGGGCTCGGTCCTCCTGGCTTCCCACCGGCACCTGTTCCCCCAGAGCAGCAGCCGCTGACGGACACGCGAAATGTCCAGGCCCACGACCGCCGCGGGTGACAGGCCGCCCACCCCTCTGGCTGCGGCGCCCGGCCCTGGGGCGTCCCCCTGCCGACCTCACGGGGTGAAGGCCACGCAACAGTCGCTGTTCTAGCTCGTCCCGTTGGCAGGATAGTAAGATACCTGATTCCCGGATGAAAAGTCATTGTTTAATTCGTTTTATTTAAAAACCAGGTTGGGGGGGTCTCCATTCCCCAGGACCCCGTGGCTTCATCGCACCGGGTGCGCCCGGAGCACAGGCAGGTGTCCCCAGGCCCGATGTCCGTGCTGGTACACGGCCGCCCGCTAGCCAGTGCCAACCTGGGGGAGATGTAGGGAGGCCCCGCTCCCCTGCCCCGAGTGGAGCCGGGCGACCGAGCCCCACTCCGCAGCCCCCACCCGGCGCGCCCCGCTTTGCATGCCACCGAGGTGGACGCGACCTTCTTCCTACGTGTGTTTTCCCGACCATGCCCATCACAGACGTGTGTAGGCCTGTCCGTCGTAAACTAACCCTCCTTCGTTAGAGTGATTGATATTCTTGTACTCGGACCATTTCTGTGTTTTAATGCTGGGCTGTCTTCTCTGCCTCTCCTTGTCAAGTTCTTGCCATGCATGAGAATGTCCTCAAGTGTCCCACTCCGGGCTGCACAGGGCGAGGGCATGTAAATAGCAACAGGAACTCTCACAGAAGGTAAGCAACGCGCTCCTGTGCCCCCAGACGCTGCAGGGACGGTCCCCGACAGCCACACCCCTGCACACCTCCCCTCCCTGCCCCGGGGACAGGGTGTTCATGGGGAGCTCGTGGGGGCCGTCCCCGACAGCCACACCCCTGCACACCTCCCCTTCCTGCCCCAGGGGACAGGGCGCTTGCGGGGAGGGAGCTCGTGGGGGAAGACAGCGCGTGGGGAAGGCAAATCCCAGGCCCCCTTCCTGCAGAGCGGACTCTTCCCTGGTCCCACCACCGGTGCCCAGTGCCCTCCAAGGCGCCCCCGGGGCATGATACCCAAGGCGGAGCGGCAGCCACCCGCAGGGCGCGCTCGGTTCCCCAGGGTGCACTCGGTTCCCCAGGGTGGGGAGGAGCCGTGCTGTGTGCACCGTGCACGGAGGGCTCACAAGCACGAGCCCTCGATGGTGTGTGACCGGCTAGGGGCCCCTGAATCCCTGCCGAAGCCCCAGCCAGCAGCGTGGACACCAGCCAAGTGGGAGCAGATGCCGGGAGTGCAAGTGCGCGGCCGTGAGCCGGGTCCATAGGCGCGCTCGGGACCACACTCTTGTTCTGGACAAATTCCAGCCCTTTCCTTTCCTATTCTGACCTCTACTAAGTTGCTCCTCATGCTCAGATCCTTATCAAATTCCTCTTTATCAACCGCCAGAGAGATTCTGTTCCAATGTGTCCCTGCTTTCAGCCTCACAAGCTCACGTAGAACTTTAAGTGAAGGAAACCGTTATGAGTTCCACCTTGGTTTTTGCCTGCCCGCCGGGTAAAGTGGGGGCCTAGTGTTAAACTCACAAGGAGACGCACCACAACCGGCCAAAGCGCTATGGTCAGCGGCCCTCACAGGGTCAGCCGAGAGCTCCCGGCGCCCCCCGGCGAGCTGCTGTTCTTGGGCTTTGGGGGATCTCAGCCTGCCCGGGCGGCTGTCCTCCTCTCCAGAGATAGCCTGGAATGGAGCCCGTGTCCTCTTGAGCGACGCCGAGTCTGGCTCGCTACCCCCAGTTGGGGCTGAGTGTGAGCTATGCTTGGCGTGGCCTTGAGCGTTGATGGCTGGAGACCAAGAGGAAACCCTCACGGTGCACCCATGCTCACCCCCCCGCCCTGTCCACCCCCCAGGAAAGCCCTCGGCAGGCGTGGGGAGCTGCGGCAGGGTCTTCTCGAGCCTCCCGAGGGAGAGTCCGGAGGGGCGAAGGGGGCGCAGAGCCCCCGCGGATGGCCACTAACCCCCTTTCTGTGCCTGCAGCCTCTCTGGATGCCCTATTGCTGCTGCAGAGAAACTGGCAAAGGCCCAAGAGAAGCACCAGAGCTGCGACGTGTCCAAGTCCAACCAGGCCTCAGACCGCGTGCTAAGGTACCAAACGCGAGCATGTCGTCTGGGAACACCTGAGTGTAGGCGGCCCCGGGGCCCTGGGCAAGGCAGATGGTCTGGCCAGGTGGCGGGGCCACAGGTGGTCGCCGAGCGGCTAAGGGAGCCCCCCGGGGGCCACTCCCCCACTGTGTCCGCCGCCTGTAAGGTGTTAAATGAGACACGTGGAAACGTGTTCCTGGTTTTCTCTCTGGCCTGGAAAATGTTTCGTGATTCTCTGAACACTCGAGGGCGGGGAGCTCTGCGCCGCAATACGCTGCCCGGGGTGACCCTTCCTCGAGTGGAGGACAGGGCGTGGTGCCGGCTGCACCCGGGGGCCTAGGCGCTTCTCCCCTCCGGGGCCCCAGACACCATGAGGGGCGTGGGCAAAGCATCACCGCCCCCATCCGACCCACGGGAGCCGCACGCAGGGCAGCGGCTCGGGGACTTCCCTGAACAGAAGGACCTCGCAGATCACCTGGCCCAACCCACTGTCTCAGGTTCAGAAAGGGAGATTCTTGGGAAGGGCGGAGGGAGAAGCCCCAGTCCCGGATCCCGCCAGCAGCTCTTCTTTCCACTCACTCCCTTCGAACCCCGGGGGCCGCGCGGCCCTCAGTCCAGACTCGTCAGCGGAGACCGTGGCACAGGCACGCCCCGCGTCCTGCATGGTCTCCCTCCGGCCGCAGCGGGGAGCAGGTGCCCGGGCGCGGGAGGCCGGCTCCCACCCAGAGGCGTTGGGTGGGTTCCAAGCTTCGGGGTTACAGCGGGAGCGCTGAGGGCACGCACGCACGCAAGTTTGCTTTCCTTATGCCTTTAGGATAAATCACTTGGGAAAAAGCACTGTTTAAGTGTCAGGAACACCTGCGTGGTTCTGTTGTGCATTATTTAAAGCTTTCTGAAAAGATTTTACCCCAGTCGGTACAGACCCTCTTGTCCCTCAATAGAAAAGTTAATTGGATCTTGGGCAGCCCGGGGGGCTCAGCGGTTTAGCGCCACCTTCCGCCCAGGGCGTGACCCCGGGGTCCTGGGATCGAGTCCTGCGTTGGGCTCCCTGCAGGGAACCTGCTTCTCCCTCTGCCTGTGGCTCTGCCTCTCTCTGTGTGTCTCTCATGAATAAATAAATAAAATCTTTAAAAAAAAAAAAAAGAAAGAAAAGTTAAAATCTCTCTTTTAAAAAATTTTAGTTCTTTATCTGAGAGAAAGAGATAAACTGTGTGTGAGCAGGAGCAGGGACAGAGGGAAAAGCAGGTCCCCGCTGAGCAGGGAGCCCAATGCAGGACTCGACCCAGGACCCCGGGATCGTGACCTGAGCGGAAGGCAGATGCTCAACCCCCTGAGCTGAACCCCCCCCCCAGGGGCTCTGAAAAGTAAAAATCTTCATGGAAAATGAGAAATACTTAAGTAGGCCAAAATAAGAAAATAAAAACCATTTATAACTCCTATTTAGAGATAAAGCCTCACCAAATGCCGGTGGGTGCTCTTCTGGGTGTCTCGGCGTGGGAGCTAGCCGCATAACACGCCCCCCACGGCCCGCGGCCCCCACCCCACTTAGTTACGGGGCGAGAAGCCTCCCCTGGGGCTCCATCCTCCCCGCAGGCATGGGGCTGACCCCAGATCCGAGGGGAGCTAGGGAGCCGCTGGAGCTGGGCACGGCCGTCCCCTCCGCAGACGCCACCCGGGGCCAGAGGGGAGCCTGGCCTGCACCTCCTGGGGACCCTCCCGGCAGGCTGAGCATGGATGCGTCCCTGTGGCAGACCCCACCTCGCCCAGACACGGGCCTCCCTCTGATATGGAGCCTGAAGCAACGGCCTTTGTTTTTTTTACCTTATTTCTGTGGCTTCGTGGCCACAGGGCCCTTTCCACGGGCCGAAGTCTCGGAAAACCACAGCAAAGGATAGACGGACGACGAGTGTGCGCCGAAGTGGTGCATCTGCCAACACCGTGCCTCTGGCGGGGCGGGCGGGACGGGCAGGAGGGACCCGCAGCAACCGCGGCCTGGCCTCCGGGGCTGTCCCATGCTCCTGAGCACCCATGTCCCGGGATGGGAGGACCTGGTCTCCGTGGGGCCGGAGGGAGGCCCGGAGGGAGGAAGAGAGAACTGCTTTAGAGCCGCACTCGTTGAAGAGCTGAAACACCTTCCAGCCGAGTGCCCAACTGGGAGACCTCAAGGCTTCCAATTCCGTTCCAGTTCTCCCGCCCCTGGCCGCAGGGAGTGGACCCCCATCACAGCCTCAGTTGGACACCGGGGACCCCTGTCACCCCTGCCTCTGCTCCAGCCCCGCTCCTTCAGAGCTGGTCCTGATCTCCGACTGCTCGGGGACCGTGCCTCCCACAGCCTTGCCCGCTGCACAGAGCCGACCCCCCAACTGGTCCCAGGCTGCCAGGTCCCGCAGGCCCCGGGGATGCTGTTGGCGCCCCTGCTCCTCAACTTTGACCTCTGTGGCTCCTTTCCCTGGATCTTAACCTGTACAGCACACCCTACACCTGGACCCTTAAAACAGCATCACACTCTGCATGCTGCCCAGAAACTCAAGGCAAGGGTTTGGTTCCCTTATGTGCCCCCACATTACCCACAATGCCTAAGGGGCGTCCACCCGGTCACCGCAGTATTTCATTGATTTGACAAGAATAGGCTGCGTTAATGAAATCAAAATAAAGGTGTCGGTGATCTGATAAAGGTGTTAGCACGAGGGGAAGCTGGGTGAAGAGCAGAGGTAGCCCCTCCTCTCAGCGTGTCTGTAAGTCTACGGTCATTTCCCAAAATAGTTTCACACTCTCTCCCACGTTACGCACAACTGGGTGGACACACAAAACAAGGTAGACTATTGAGGACTGAGCAGTAACCGAGCGCTCCTCCGTGTCAAGACTTTATTCCCAAGTCTGGACAGCTGGGTGACTACCCGGTAAACATCTCATGCGTTCCATTGTCACGTCCAGCCATGAACCATTCATCTCATTTTGGGTCAGCCCATGTCCCTAAGAGGTTTTCTACATTTCTTCCTTTTTTAAAAATTATTTTAAATTAAATATGTATTTATTCATGAGAGACACAGAGAGAGGCAGAGACAGAGGCCAAGGGAGAAGCAGGCTCCATGCAGGGAGCCCGATGCGGGACTCGATCCCAGGACCCTGAGATCATGCTCTGAGCTGAAGACAGAAGCTCAACTGCTGAGCCACCCAGGCGTCCCTTTTTTAAATTTTTTTTTTAATTTTTTTTTAAGGCAAATGTCTTATTGGCTCACGCCCTGTGTTGTAACTCTTACTCTCTGAACCGGTGTGAAAAGAACGCGTGGATGCAAGGTCCTTCCCGTCCTCACACCGCCCGAGTCCCACCCAGCCAGCCAGGGCTTCAAACAGAAAAAGAAATAAGAGAAAAAGCAAAATATCTTATTTTCTTCTTAACTGTGCCTTTCGGCCGTCAGGCTCAGGCAGACAGCCTGTTTGGTGCCGCGTCATCCCAGCACACGCGGTCGTTCTGGGGCGGGTGGATTTGAGCCGCAAGCCCTCACCTCCACGCGCACCGCGTCTTAGCTGCAGCCACGAGAGAGCAAGCTGCCGATTGTTTCTTGTTTGTTCACAGGCCAATGTGTTTTGTAAAGCAGCTCGAGATCCCTCACTACGGCTACAGAAACAACGTCCCCACGACCACGCCTCGCTCCAACCTGGCCAAAGAGCTGGAGAAGTATTCCAAGACCTCGTTTGAGTACAACACTTACGACAGCCATACTTATGGCAAGCGGGCCATAGCTCCCAAGGTGCAAACCAGGGATATATCCCCCAAAGGATATGATGGTAGGAGGTGCACACTCTTCTACGTGAGAGTCACGCTTGCCGTTAATAATGTTGTTGTTGTGTGTATCCGTTTCCTACAAACCGGTCGAGCAGGTGGTCACTTGACGGGTGCCCCAGAAAGCCGACCCCAGGCGGGGGCACGCTCGTGTGCTCTCGGGCCTGGGTGAGCCCCGCCTGCAGGAGGGAGGAAGATGCCCGCCCCTCAGTGTTTCCAAAGCAGCACGTTCTGGCCGCTTTCAGAATGTGCAGAGAGCCGTCGGCTCACCTGCTTCCTTCCCGATGTTGCCTCGGAGGTGTCCTTGCACTTCCTGTAGACGAGGGCCCAGCACCCATCAACCTGGGACCGCCAGAGGGAGCACCCGGAGTTCTTGGCCCTTTTGGGAAACCCTGCATTCCCTCGGAGTTCTCGATCTTGGATGCACATTAGATACATCTGGGGAGACGTTAAGCATCCTCATGCCCAGGCTGCACCCTGAACCAGTTAAATTGAAATCCCTGGGGGAGGGTGGGGGTGGGGGGCTGCCTCTATGGTGACATTCTCTAAGTGACTGGTGATTCTAAGGTGCACCCAAGAGCAGAAACTTCTGCTGGTGTCACCAGGCCTTCTCCCGGCAGATGCCGGCCCTGGCCTGTTTCCCCGTGGGGAGTGGGGCCGGGCAGGGCCTCCTTTTATGACCTAGCTACCGTGCATCCACCAAAAACAAAAAGCAGGTAGAACCAATAAAAACCACCTGCTTCTCAGGGGGTAGCTTGCTTCCCCTCGTGGGTCCCGGGTCCTCTGCCAATGATTCGAGCTAGCCCCCACGGCTTCCCTGCGCTAACATGGTAAGTCGTTGAACGCGGAAGGGATGACTGCATTTCTCTGATGTCACATGCTTATCTAACCACATTTCTGATTCAAATTCTAGGATATATGGGCTGAGTGGGCAAATTTTCCTGACTGGGATGTGGGTTGTACATGTTTTGATGATTCTTAGGTCTTATCTGGGTGTTCTGTAGCAGAGACAAGGAGATGGGCCTTTAAAGATCTTTTAGTTCCTCTCTGAAAAAGATGTGTAATTAAAATCACAGCAAACAAAAAATATTTGTTTAAATCGAATGCTTGGGGGGCTCCAAAACCTCTTTACGATTCAATGTGAGTCGTTGCACATGTTTCTGAGTTATGTGAGTTATTCTTTGCCTTAATGACAATTAATATGTATAGTGGGTGAAATTTAGTATATCTTCAATGTATCGTATATTGATTATCCTCGTGTGTGTCAATTCTTAATATAGAGGAACAAAAATGTAAGTGGAAAAAAAGAGAGTGGCTTAGGGTATAACAGAAAATAATTTTTTTTTGTTTTATTTTATCATAATGATTTTCCGATTTACAGTTTGCTATAACTTTATCCATTTGATTGCAAACGAAGGATCAGAAAAATTGAATTCACATAATTAAGAATTACGCTTCTACCATTTCCAATTCAGCAATATTTCACAGTGATCTGGAGAGGAGTTCCACTAGATGTTGGTCTTCCCACAACTGTTTGCTGCTCTTGTTCTGTGGCCTGATTTCCTTGGCCTCGTCATATGGTTGGATTTTGGGTGAGGTCATAACCAGTAGGGCACATTTTCCTGCTTACAACACCCTTTGGTGGATAAGAAGTCAAACCTACAAGGGTCTATTCTCAGCTCTGCCATTTAGGAGCTGTGTGATATTTGGCAGATTAATCTTTCCGTGTGTTCGTTTCCCCAAGAACAGAGTGGTAGTAACAATTCCCATCCTTTGGACCCCATGGAGCTGTTGTGAGATCAGCTGACAGCTCTAAAGAGCTGGACAAACTTTTAATTACTGGCATTCATTCTTACCCACCCAGAAAATACCTGTTGTCGGAAACCTTACCTGAGCCAAGTTCTTCAACTGGCCCCGAAGGAACCCGGAATATGGAACAATATTAGGCCTTTAAGAAACCAGAAAAAGGGAGAGGGGGCAGGGAAAGAAAGGCAGCTTTTTACCATAACCTACTGAGAGGAGCATCAATGACTCCATTTCTTTCACACTAGATTCATCTGACAGACTTTTTAAACATTAAAGAAAGTTCCCAGTAAGGATGAGAGCGGCCAGGTCAGTTTCCTTGGTAGGATGTAAACTGAGAGCCGTCTCTGAAGCAGGCAACAGGCAGGAGACACCACAGAGTAATTGCGGTCTCTGGTCACCCTACAGGAATGTCCTCCTCATGGCTTGCTGCAGATGCAGAGAGCTGGGTCATTGCTCCTAAAGAGTAAGGGTGGAATGAGCCTACTGTAGGGGGAAGCATTACACTTGGGAACAAGGGGAAGGGCCATGGAGATGCCCAACAGGATAGAAAAATAGGACCTTTCTCCCCAGTCTTTGGATATCACACCTTAGATCCCACCACCTGTGCTGAAAAAAACACTCGAGGGATCCCTGGGTGGCGCAGCGGTTTGGCGCCTGCCTTTGGCCCAGGGCGCGATCCTGGAGACCCGGGATCGAATCCCATGTCGGGCTCCCAGCATGGAGCCTGCTTCTCCCTCTGCCTGTGTCTCTGCCTCTCTCTCTCTGTGTGTGTGACTATCATAAATAAAAATAAAAATTTAAAAAAAAAAAAAAAACACTCGACACACATTGTTTTACCTGCATGCATCCTTCCAGACACTGGCTAGTTGCTATCTTTCTGTCTGTCTGTCTATCCGGAAATCCATCCAATGACCCATCTATCCATTCATCCATCTATGTATCCCTCCATCTGTGCATCCATCCATCCACTCATCCACCCATCTACCCATCTGCCCATCCTCCCATTCACCCATCCACTCATTCATCCATCCATCCACCCATCCATCTGCCCATCCGCCCATCCACCCATCCACCCATTCATCTATCCATTCACCCATCCATCTGCGCATCCACCCATCCACCTATTCATCCATCCAGCCATCCATCCATCCATCTATCCATCCATCAATCCATCCATCATCCATCCATCCACTCATCCACCCATCCACCCATCCACCCATCCACCCATTCATCCATCCACCCACCCATCCACTTGCCCATCCACCCATTCATCCATCCATCTACCCATCCATCTGCCCATCCATCCATCCACCCATCCACCTATCCACCCATCCATCCATCTATCCATCCTTCCATCCATCCATCCACTCATCCACCCATCTACCCATCCACCCATCTACCCATCCACCCATCCACCCATTCATCCATCCATCCATCCCTCCACCCATCCACCCATCCACCTATTCATCCATCCATCCATCCATCTATCTGTTCATCCATGCATCCACCCAACCAACCACTTGGCTGTCTATCTATCATGTATCATCTATCTCTTCTTTCCCTCTGGAGGACAAGCTTTCAGGCAGAGTTGGAGAACAAACGGAAGACAGTGAGACATGCTCTCATGCAGACAGTGAAGCAAGGAATTCATTCTGGAGGAATTAGCAGGAGCTTTATCAAAATGGCTTTATCGTGAGCTTGAGTAGAAATTATGCAAAGGTAGAAGATCCATGTGTTGGTAGGAAAGACCTGTGGCCTGGAGAGGTGCCTGAGAGCAGGGACGGGCACCTGTGGGACAGGTGAGGAGATGGCTGTGCGTCACCCACCATGCTGAGGAGCTTGAGGCACTCTCCTGTAAGATATGGAAGTCCACGTGCCAGGGCAGTGAATGAGGGAAGGCAGGAAAGGACAGAGGTTCCCAAATATGTATGTTGGCCTTGCCGTCTCCCTGCGCACCAGCATCTCCCCCAGCCTGTTGGTTACAGTGACCTAAGAACGGCTCTGATGTGTTGAAGTTGTTGGATAAAAAAGAAGAGTTTGTGACATGTAAAAATCATGTGAAGTTCAGATTTCAGTGTCCATCGGTAAAGCCACATGGACCCCAGCCGCCTGCCTCCATTTGGTCAGTGACTGGTTTCACACAATGGCAGAGCCAAGTGGTTGTGCCAGAGACCATGGGGCCTGTAAAACCTAGACTATTGTCCAGTCCTTCTGGACTGGACAATGTGTCCACTGTAAGGACACATTATCTACCCCGTATGTTAATAGATAAGAAGGCGGACATTCCCAGGCAGAAACAGCTGCCAGACCCAGTGTAAGACATCTCCACACATGTCTCCAGGCGATACATCACTACCCCGAGCTTTGTCTAGACTCGCAAGTTCCCAGAGGCCCCAAGGGCTCCCCACATGAGCCTCCCTTTCTGTCATCCCCAACCTCCAAACTCTCCAAGCTAAACACTTCATGATGGGCTTTGAACTTCCTCTCTGCTCCCCAAACTCAGGGCCACCCTGAGGAGGTCAACCTCCCATCTGTCATCCCGGCCCCCGGCCAGGCCCCCTCCAGCAACGGCTCCCGGAACTGCTCAGGTGGCCGCCCAGTTCCCTCCTCACCCCTGCCCCCAGCCGGCGCTCCCCAGAACGCCCGCCCTCCTCCCCACCCCTGCTGCTGGGCCGCCCCACAGTCCAGCTGCCCCACAACGTCTCGACACTTGGTCCTCACTGACGCAGCCCGGCCCGCACTCAGCAGCCCTCCTCCTGACTTCACGATGGCGCCCGTGCAGAACCGGGCAGCTGTTCTCGCCCCCATGCAGCTCTGGGTCTCGCCCCTGCAGTTTCACGGGTAAACGGCCTATCTTCCCACTGGATTGTAAACCCCTGTCCTCAGATTAAACCCCACAGCGGCAATGCTGGCTGTGTAGACACTACTTACTGTCCTAGTGGGAGAGTGGACATGAAGAGTCCGTGCTGGGACTTGATGCATTAGGTCACGTGAGCAGAGTGTGTGCAGACCCCGTCTAACTGTATCCTCACGGGAAAGCTCCTCCTCCCACCTAGCACTGCATCCGCCTCGGTGCACTGATGACCGTGCAAACCTGCGTGGGCACCGTGAGAGTCGGTGCTGTGCTCGAGGGCGCACGGCCGTCCGAGTCCAACCAGGCCCGCCCACGGGGTAAACCCCCAGGGGGTGCCTCCAGACCGTCCTCTTTCCATGTGGTCCTCGTGGAAGTCTGGGCTGTAAGGACACATTATCTATCCCTTATGTTAATAGATAAGAAGGAGGACGTTCCCAGGAGAAGGAGACGTGCACATTTGGTGAGACTCTCCTGAGCAGAGCAGGGTCATAAGAAGGCTCTGGCTGGAACGTGGTCATTTTACTTTTTTAATTTGTCATCTTTAGCCAATAGAAATCCCGTGGAGTCGTTCTTTGTCCTGCAAGAGAGGGATAGGATGCTAGAAGAGGGGGTGTCTCAAGGCGACGCAAGGCCTGGAGGGCTGTCCCTGCAGCCGCACGCGGGGGTGGCACGACCAGGGACAGGTTGGCACCCAGAAGGACAGTGGCAGGGCCTGGCTGCCGGGTGACAGGAAAAGGAAATGCATTTTGTCGTGGTCAGTGGTCAGTGATGCTGGCTTTGGGAGCGGTTCACGAACAGGTGACAGTTACAAGGCCCGAGGACCCCCCCCCACCTGACACGTGGAAGCGTACGCACCCCCTTCCACTTGAACGAAACAAAGGCGTGCCTGCGCTCAGGGAAGGCCATACGCCCCTCCGGGTCAGGCCCGCCAGCCGATCGGCCCCAGGCCCTCCCCGCTGGCCTTCTGCCCAGACCCACCGACGTGGCACCGGTCCGGGACTCGACAGCCAGGGAAGGAGGCGCACTCTGCCCAGGGGTGGCTGCCGTTTGCTGTACAGACGATGCCCTGCTTCGTTCTTTTAGAAACTGCAATTTGCTCATTTCAAACTGAAATGGCCGTTTTTCTTATTTATGTGCATTACATCTCTTTCCCGCCCCAGTGGCTAGCCCTCACCAGGGAAAGGACCCCTCCGAGGCACTGTGTCACCCCTCCCACAATCTTTACACTCCTATTCTTATATCAAGACTGTAAATGGTGTAAAACCCCAGACTTCAGTCCCCACGCAGAGAACCACGAGCCGCTGCCCCCTGTGTGGCTCTCCAGGGACGGCCTCTCCGGGAGGGTCTCTGGGGCCCCACGGGACGCTCCGTGCCCACACCCCAGACCATGCCCCCCATCACGCCGCGCCATTCGCTGCGTAGGCAAGGTGTGTCCACGGAGGGATGAGGAAGGGAGGTCATGTCGCAGACACAGCAGCAGGGGTGCTGGTTAGTCTTCGCGGAGCGGGACCCGGCCCGCACGGCTCTTCGTGCTGGGGGTCTCAGTGGTGCAGGCCACCCTTTGGTCCACGCAAAGGGACTCGCCTGTGCGGTGGCTCCGTGACATTTGGTGGGGGTCTGGGGCCAGCGGCGCCCCTGAGGCTGTGTGTGCTATGCCTGCATCTCTGTGCAACCCGGTGGCACAATGAAAGCACCGTCTTTGGTCCAAAGTGGAAAGGTACCAACGATGAAAGCTTAGGTACTTTTTCACTTGTAGCCGAATAAGGGGCTTTGGGCAATTCCTTGGTGTAGCTCGTGATGACCGACCGTGTGTGAGGCCAGCTGTTGAGCTCCGCTCTGCTGGCGCCTGCCCTTTGGGAGGAAGGCATTGTGCGTGTCCTCCGAAGGGGCTACTCGGGTTACAGAGGGCGGTGACAGCGCTGGACACCCAGGGCGAGCCGGCGAAGCTCGCTCTGGAAGGGACGTCCAGAGGTGCACCTGGGGTCGTACAAGAGTGGCTCGCAGGTGGAGACGTCTGGGGGGGTTCCTGCGCCCCCCCTCCCGGATCACCTGCTAATTCCTCCCTGTGCAGGGACTCCGGGGCGGGGGGGACCTGACCGTCCTGCAGGTGGGCACCCTGTGACCCTGCTGCCCTCGGCATTGGCCACCGGGCCCTAACAGGTCACCTGCAAACGTTGTCCCCACCCGTGGGCCGGAGGACACTTCCGGGGAAGACAACACTGGCTGCCCCGGGCCTGTGCGCCATGGGTGACGCAGGTTGCTCACAGGGTGCCCTGCCAGCCAGGCTCCATCCCTGCAGGGAGGCGAGGCAACATGTGGCATGCCCATGGCCACCCCGCCCCGCTTACCTGGGCTGGGCCCTCTCCCTGGGCAGGCCGGTTCCTCTGTGTGGCTCTTTACTAGACGCACAGGGGAAGATTTTTCTTGAGGAAAGGAGTGTTTCCATCACATGTGCCCAGCTGGCAGGCCTCCCCCAAAAGCACAGGAGCGTGTGAGGCTACACCACCTGCACACGAGACAGGGAGCCCCCGCTGACCACTGAGGCCCCTCCTGGCCAGGAGGAACGGCCGGCCTCTTGAGGGACGAGGTCTGTGGAGTCCCCCTCGCCCACTGAGCCGATGGGCAGTCATGATGGGGAGACCCCCCCACGGGCCTCGGCCAGGCCGGGGTTCCGGGCACTCCCCAATGTCAGGTGGCCAAGGCCTACTCGGGTGTGGCCAACGCAGCCATGTGTGGCCTGGCACAGAGGCGCCTGCGCCCCTGCTCCCCCAGCTGTGCCGGGAAAGGCCAGACGGGCTCTTCCCCCGACAGCTCGGGCACCGCGCGTCCCCAGGGCCGGAGGGAGGGGTACGCGGCGGGTGGCGGGGCACCGTGCCCTGCTCTGCTGTGGCCCCGGCGGCGGGGACCCAAGTCATCCGCGTCCCCGTGTCTCCCCAGCGAAGCGGTACTGCAAGAACGCCAGCCCCAGCAGCAGCACCACCAGCAGCTACGCGCCCAGCAGCAGCAGCAACATGAGCTGTGGCGGAGGCAGCAGCGCCAGCAGCACATGCAGCAAGAGCAGCTTCGACTATGCGCACGACATGGAGGCGGCCCACATGGCAGCCACGGCCATCCTCAACCTGTCCACGCGCTGTCGCGAGATGCCACAGAACCTGTCCACCAAGCCGCAGGACCTGTGCACCGCGCGGGTAGGCCCACCGGGGGGCACCCTTCTGCCGGGCCTGGGGGGGGCGCATCCCCGAGCTCTCGGCCCCTGGAGCTTGGCTGCTGCACGTGCTGACACCCTGAGGCCTGCTCACTGGGTGGGGGGGGGCAGCGTGGCTTCGCGGGGAGTGGGGCGCCTGGTTTGTGAACCAGGGGAGGTTGTCAGGCCTGTTGGACGAGACCAGTGCGTGGACCCTCCTCGTCAGGGTCCAGAGGACACCCAGGGACCGCACGCTGTTTCACAGGGCTGCACAGAAAATAAGAAGCTAATGGGGCCTACGCACCAGGAGGGTGGGGGCCCCGCTGTCAAAGAAGGCGCAGGACTGTCCCCTGGCTCCCAGGGGGTCGCTCAGGACTAGGAAAAAAGACAGTACGAGGACGGGTGGGCGGGTGGACCATGCTGTCCCCTCCTCTGCAGAAAACAAAGGGACCCCCCGCATTCCTAGGGCGGCCTGGCCATGCAGCGGGAGCGCCCGACCCTGACAGCGGGTGTCGGAAGGGATAGTAGTTTGTAAGAATGGAGAAAGGTCAGTCATTTCGTGCTTTGCAAGTGCTTTCTTTTCTATTAGTATTTTATTCCTAGACTTTGGGGCAGTGTCAGGGGCGTGTGCGGTCTCTGTGTGATCAGAGCCGCCGAAAGCCAAGGCTAGCATGGAAGAGGCAAGGAGAGAAAGGAAAAAAAGCAAGCAAGCAAGCAAGCAACCCCTTCCGATTTTGTCTCCGGCTTATCAAAGCCAAGACTGGGGGGACAGAGGCCAAGTGCTGCAGGCTCCGTCAGCGGCTCCGGCTCCCAGCAGCCTCCCTCCTCTGCTGCATCCAGAGGAAGGAGCCGCGAGACACCCGGAGACGCGGCAGCCTTCACGCCAGCCCTGGAGCCAGATCCTTGCTCGAGAGAGTGGAACTCTCTGGGAACGGGGTGGGGGGCATTGGCACCTGTCTCGCTCCGTCCTCCACATGTCCTTCCTCGTGTCCCTCCTCCTGAGAGGCGAGCTCTGGAGACTTCTTCATCTGTTTGAAAGCATCATTTAAGAAAAAAAAAAAGAAAGAAAAAAGAAAACTCACCCCGTACCTCTTCACTTTTTTGAGCCGGTGGGCTAAATTGCGGGTTTGTGGAGATGCAGAGTGGGTCAGGCCGTGGAAGTACTTAGAACAGTGACTGCACATCTCCCTCCCCCAGGACAGAAAATACTCTTCATCACAGGACTCCGTGTTGGGAAGTGAATTCGGCTGCCCCTCCCCCCCACCCCTGCTTCCTCCGTGTCTCCCCCCTCCCCGTCCCCGGGTACTCACATCAGGGACACGGAAGGACAATGGTTAAGCGTAAACACGCATCTGTCTCTGATCTCTTAAATGTTATTTGAGCTGGAATAGAATCGAGATTAGGCGCTCGTTTGATTTTCCTCCGGCAAGGCTTATTTCTAAAAGCAGATCTGTATTGCAGAAAACAGAAGATAAAGATGGATGGTAAATACGCGGTAGGTCTGTGATAGGTAAATAGGTAAGGACAGAGGGAGACGCAGATGACAGGTCGTCGGTGGGTGACCAGACGCGTGCACCTGCCAGCCACCGCTGGGGCTGAGCGCGGGCCCCCGCTACGTCCCCAAAGCACCCCTCCTGCCCCCCTCGGGAGCGCGTGCGCGGGGGCCGGCGGGAGGAATCCGCGTCCGGAGCCCACTCGGGCTGAAGGCAGGGCTGCAGGGCGGCGGGTGGAGCTGCCTGGTTACCGTGTCTCTCTGTCCAGCAGAACCCTGACATGGAGGTAGATGAGAACGGGACTCTGGACCTCAGCATGAACAAGCCACGGCCGCGGGAGAGCTGCTGCCCGGTCCTGACGCCCCTGGAGCCCATGTCCCCCCAGCAGCAGGCGGTGATGGGCAGCCGGTGCTTCCAGCTCGGGGAGGATGACTGCTGGGAGCTGCCCGTGGACTACACCAAGATGAAGCCCCGCAGGGCGGACGGGGGCGACGCCAGCGAGGTCCCCGTACGTGCCCCTCACCGCCAGCCGGCTCAGGGTGTGGGATGGGATGTCGGTGGGCACGCTTAGTGTCGCCTCCGTGGCCTGGGGCCGACAGCACACTCCACCGACCATTCACCGATGGGGCAAAACAAACCACACGCTCTTTTCAACGATGAATCTTATTTTCTAACAAGCATACTCTGTTGCAAACGATTTCTCTAAGGAAATAGGTAAACAGCAGGCTGGTCCGTTTTCCTGGGTGACATATTGCTATGAGGGCTGATTCCCATTGCAGAGAGAGAATTAGAACGTCTTCGGTTCTTGCACGTGCATGAGCTGGCCCTCGGACACTGAGGACAGCGTCTGTCCTCCAAGAACCTAAAATACTCAGAGGAGTGTATACCCCAGCCCTGAAAAAAAAAATCATTTTAGTGCCTAAAATCACCTAAATCGTTGTCGAGCACAGTATTACCAAACACCTATGTCACGAACATATTTTTGAAGTGGAGATCTGTGATCCGAAAATAGAGCTTTCCTGGGGAACCTTTCCTAAGCCAAATGGCACGAGGTAAAGGAAAGACTAACCCCTCATTTATGTAGAAAATATTTTGAGTGTTCCCAGACCCCAAAACTCAGGTCTCCAGCTTTTCTGAACCTTGGGACTCCCCTTGCTAACAGATGCACCCACAACCTGAGATGACGCCCAGAGGTGCCCAGACGTAGCCCAGAGCTCTGGAGCCGGGCGCCGAGGCGGAGCGTGGTCTCGGAGCAGGTGCCCGGCGGGGCTGCGCCCGCAGCTTGCCGCAAAACCAGCACCGGACGCTCTTCGCCCTCCTTGCCTTTTTTCTGTAAAAGCAAAACTCCTCTTTGGGTGTCTGTCCGTTAGCAAAAGCAGGTTCCAAAGGGGTCTTTCCAGCCAAGTGGTGTGTGTGGTGAGGTCTTGAACGGTGGGGGACACCTGGAGTTGTTATAATGTTCACGTTCGAGTTGCTAAAATAGTTAAAATACCCTTTAGCCTAAGAAAAGAAATGAAGAAAAGCTTGTTCTTTATTGTACTGGCTTTTTCTCCAGTGTTCCACTCTGGAAATTATGACATCTTCTTTATTCACTGAAAAATGAAAATCCTCCTTGAATACAATAGGGAGACCACCATCAAAGCACTAGCTCCTCACAGAAACAAGGAAGCGCAGAAAAGGGGAACATTAGCTCTTTGTGGGAATTGGCAGGAAAGGCACCTGGTTATAAGGCCATTACATCTTAAAGCCTATTATCTTTATTCTTCAAATTGATTTAAGTATCCAGGCATTGCGGAAGAATAGAGTCTGAGCGGCAAGGTAAATTCCAAAGTATTCTTTTCTCTCCCACGGTGTTAAGTCACTGCCACCAAACAAGGCGTGGCGGTTGAGTCTCTGAATTTACTTTAATTAAAATTAAGGTCTCCTAAATCGACAGGAGTATTGCCGTCATACAGACTGTCCCGGAAGCAGGCGCTGCACCTGGGTAGTCACGAGGCACGTCTGCTGAGTCCCGCCACCTGTAGGAGCCTCGTAGTTACTTCTACCAGAAGTAGACACTTGTTCTGAGAAAGAAAATACTGCATAAGAATAGTCGGGAACCACGGCATTAATCCCAGGTGGTCTTGCCTTCCGTGGGGCCCAACGCACGCGTGCAGAAAGCTTCCCGGGGGTTGGGAGAAGCTCTGAGTGCCTTTAGGGTTCGCGTGAAGCTGTGCAGGGCGGTGCTGTAGGGGAGCGTTGAACGCCGGCAGGTGCTTACTGGACAGTGAATCAGAAACACCAGCTACCCAGTGTCTGGTTCCAAACCCACCATCTGCCCCGTATACGTGCCCCGCCCCCCGACAGGTGTGAATCTAGACGCTTAGAGCAGTTGGTGAGCAATTGAGGTCCACTCTGGAGAAGATGCTCTTTGAACAGAGTCCAGCTTTGTCCTTTCAGAAGGGGCCTCACCGGGACACGGGTGTGGAATGGTTTAAAGGGCACGGTCGGTTGGAAGAGGAGGAAAGCGCGGGGCGGCCGGCGCCGCTGGGGGACGCGGCTGTGGCCTGCGGGTCGCGCGGTCACCTGTCCGGCCCTGAAGCTGTGTTTTGCCTGCAGCCGGAAGACTTGGACCCGTTCCAGGAGGCTCTGGAGGAGAGAAGGTACCCGGGAGAGGTGACCATCCCCAGCCCCAAGCCCAAGTACCCCCAGTGCAAAGAGAGCAAGAAGGACTTAATAACGTAAGCATAACTGCAGGTGACATGGCTGCTCTTAACTGTCCCTTTCTTTGGCTTATTCTTAAAAACCGATCTGTACATGCCTTGCCGTTGGAGCATGCGACGTTCGCAGCACATAAATGTCTCGAGCTGCCGGTTCAGTGGAGCGGGAGGCCATGTGGCTCGCTTGCTCCCGGGACGCTCTGTGTGATGGAGACGCCTTTGCCATGTGGTCGTGCGTTTTTGCAGCTTCCCCTCAGGGCGCCTAAACCCCCTTGCAGACATTGCAGCTAAACTGGAAACAATGAAACGTTCTTAAAGTCTTTTTTTTTTTTTTTAAACATACTTACTATTTTGGCTGTTCTTGTTTTTGTTTGGTGGCAGATGTCCAACACCAAGGTGTGATGGGAGTGGTCATGTGACTGGTAATTACGCCTCACATAGAAGGTGTGACTTCATTTTTCTCATGGTGGATTTTGTCTTTTCAATTTATTGTTTTCAGCTTACCTCAACAATGCTGTCAAAGTGCAAACGTCGAATTACGTGTCAACCCTCTAAGTGCTATATGTTGACCCACGAAAGCACGCTCCCTGGCGTGTCGTACGGTGTCCTTTAGATGCAGGCAGACTGCCTCGATTCGGAACACTTTTCACAAACATTTAAGCCGAGGAGCGCAAATTCTTTTATATTATCCTCCAAAAACTGTTTATTAACAGACACATTTTCTTCCAAGAAGAAAATCATACAAAAAAAAAACAAAATAAAACAAAACAAAATGAAAAAAAAACCAAAAAAAATTCAATATACAGCACTTGCCCCATCGCTTTTCTGCATTAAACTTTTTAGTTTCAATTTTATGTTGTGTTTGTCCGGGAGCGTCAGCTGGCGGGAGCGGCTACTCACCTGACTCTTCTGGCCTGTCTTACAGTCTATCGGGCTGCCCCCTCGCCGACAAAAGCATTCGAAGCATGCTGGCCACCAGCTCACAAGAACTCAAGTAAGATTTCATGAAAATCGTTCTTTTAAGACTCTGTTCACCTAGTAGTCACAAAACGGATGTGTCATATGTAAACAAAGGTGTCTTTAAAAAAAAAAAAACAAAAAACAAAGCACCTGTGCACGCAGCGCCTCCACAGCACACACGACCGGGTCCTCGGGACGTTGGTCACCTTTGTGGACAGTCTCTCCGCCTCTTCCCTCTCATTTGTCTCTAGTGCTTTCATGCCATAGCTTCTCTATCCTGGATTTTCTAAGGCATAAGTAGTTTCCGTCCTGATATGCACGCACATGGGAGGGGAGTTGGACAAAGGTCCTCAGACTTAGGAAGCGACTGTAACCTAAACAGTGAAAAATTTATTTTTTTTTAGAAGTCAGTAATTAACATAAGTATTTAAAATATGGGCATTTAAATAGCACTAGTAATAAAAAAAAAAAAAAGGAAAAACCTCACCACGATAATAGCTACCTCCCTATGTATGCTGTGGTCGTAGTTGCAAAGACTAGGTCACGATTACTGCCGCACTCATGGGCACACCAGGCACTGCCCGGCACTCAGACACACCTCCCTCCAGCCACTGGCTCCCCTCCTCCCCATGCCTATAACTTTGTATTTTAAGTATAAATCTGATCACTCACATTTATAGCACCAGACTAAGGTTTCTCTTCTTTGTACATACAGAACCACATGCAGCTCCCATGTAGGTTTTGGAAGGAGTCAGTACCAGCCCTAGAAGGCGCCTGAAAGCCTTCGGTGCTCTAGTCCGAGGAGGTGTAGGGTGCATGTCAGGGAAGAAGGGCGACACCTGAAAGACGTTTCATGACATAATGAGAACCAAGAGCCCCAAGTAATGATTTTTTTAAATTCCTGACATTTTATAAATATCATCATGTCCAACTTGCTTGGCTTCCGATTTTGTTTGGAAACTGCTTTATTACCAATGTAGGAAAAATGCTCCTTCAAGACCCTGTTTGATTCCCTTCCCAAGGATTCCACCCCACATCCCATCCCGCTGCGATAGACCAGGGCTGTCTCGGAGTCTAGGGCTCTGTTTCACATCATGTCATTTTTTACAGGATCCCTGTCCAAGGCCCTAGTGCCATAGATCACCTGCTCATGTTCAGTGACCTCCTGAACTAGCCCTTCCATCACAAGACTCTTGGCGTTTTCTTCATGGCGTGTAAACACCCGGAGGGCATCCTCTTACTTAAAGTCTGTAGTGTCATCCACGCAGTGCCTAATGGACAAATAGCTTTTAGAACCTCAAAGCGGACAGACTTAGCAAGAACAACTCAACCCACTTTGTTAAGACATCTTTTTTCATGGCTTAAACCCATACTTCCCTCACGATCAAATGTGATTAACTGCACTTGGGACGTGGCCAACACATCAGACCATGGCAACTTTCCTTTGAATTTCTTGATGAGGAACACTTTGCAAAAGTTTGGCATATATCCAGTTCCAGCAGGCCAGCCGTAACCAAGACGTAGCCTTTGTGCAACTGGTATCTAGGACTGCTTCTAACTGGTTAGCATCTCAACACCCTCAGAGACCAGAGTAGTTTTCTGAAGGGTCTAGCTGTTGCTGGTGTTCATCCCTTGACTTTGGGCTTAGAAGTTGGTGTTGACTCGAAGTTCCAAGCAGAGCTGCCACTTCTCCGGTTCCAGCACTTTCTTCTTCTCTTCTTTCATCATCTTGGAAGATGGTGTGATGGTCCTCACCATCCACATCTTCAGCGGGAGGTGGTTGGCCTTCGCGTCCTCCAGGGCAGTGCTGGAGTGGTCCATTCTCTCCATCCTGCCTCTTCCTGGATGGGAGAACTTGCCTTCGAAGAGGGGTGGCCTTTTCCTAATCGTGGTTGATCTAAAAGCCATACTCATTTGTAAACTTGTCTTTGCAACAAGTAAATCCCGTTTTGATTGATCCTTTCTGAGAAATCTAAACTTGACCAATTTTCCGAAATGGTCCCTTTTTATTGGTGAAGCTACAGGTTCCAATTAAACATCTGCTATTAAAAAGTCTAATATTTAAATGACTGCTTTTTACTTGATGATGAGTCTTTCTGAACGGAGGAAACCATAGATTACAACATTTTTTTTTCCCTTTAACCTCTTAATTGATGAGAACTCTCTATTTGTTGTTACTTTTAATCAGAGTCACGAAGGCCTTTTAGGTGGTTTTTCCTGCATGGGAGCATAGGTTGATCCCATAAAGATCTACAGCTGCTTTCTCTAGAATAGTCCCACGTGTGCCCTTCTCAGTAGATGCTTCTCGAGGTTTGGGCAATCCCTGCTGCAGCAGCCGCTCATGTGACAGAGTGAAATCACACTATTCATTGTAGGTGAACAATTTCGGCTTCTTCATAAGGACATATTAGATGGGGGGGTCCCGGTAACCTCCAAAAAAGTTCTCTATTGTGGAATTTCCTGGAAATATTCCTCTTGTCACATTTAACACTGGATTTTTATAGTGGGCCATTAACAGGACGTTCTTGATCATGGATAGATGAGTTGTGTCGGATAAAGTCTTGGTCTTGGATCCTCAAACCTCTTAAACTTCCTGAGATAACATTTTACTCTGATCTTACCCAGGGCAACACATTTGGGATGTTCTTAAAAAGAAGTGGATAATTTTATGCCTAACTATGTACAATATGTAAGCTGAAAATGTATTAAAATTCAGTGTGTACGTGAATACCATTCAAACTCCGGAGCTACCGCGTTCCTTGGTCCCTGGCCCATGTGGTGTAGACTACACAGTTCAGGGGCTCAGGGGGAAGCAGCAGGCAGGCCAGGAAAGCTGGTGCGGCGAGCAGACCGTTTCGGGTTGATGTGCTGTGTGTCACACGCATGTCCTGTGAACCTTCCTCCCCCGCGCCCTGCGGGTCCGAGCGTGACACCCACTGAGGCCCTGGGGCCAGAGCCCTGCGGGTTGGGGGAGGGGCGGAGAGCGCCGCTCAGTTTTAAATGGTCTTTTGGGAAGACTGTCTGCCCAACAAGAGCTCTGATTCTGAAGGGGGAGGTTTCTTCTCTAAAAATTCCGTTTGCTAAGATGACCTGAAAGGAGCAACGGGAAAGAGCTTGCAAGTCACTTCACAGGGTTGCCATCCTCTTTTTTTTTTTTGAGAAACCGCGTCCTCCTGCCAGGAGCGCTCCTGCCTCCAGACATCGCTGTAGACACGGGCATGATGTAGGTGCTTTAGCCATCTGAGGCTCCAATTTAAGCCAAATCAAAACCGATTTCAATCAGAGGCAATTAGCTCTAAAAACAGGCCCCCAAATTGGCTTCCATTTATACTTTGGTTGGCCAAATTTAGATACCTCTTTATTATTCGGATCTTTATCTCACGCAGCCCGGTTCCTGCCTCCAGTGAGCTCCGAGTGGAGGAGTAGAGGATGGCTCCACCTTTACTTCTTGGTGTTTGAACCTGGGTGTCGTTACCACGGGCGGGGGCCCTACGTGTTGGCTCCCTGCCCCTTGGAGGGCTCTCCTATGGACCCTGGAGCCTCGGGCATCTGTCCTGGGCACTTTCACCCGAGACACAGATGGCCTTTAGTGACATGTGCCCCAACACTCTTTTTTTCAACTTGGCTACATTTATTTAAATCAAGAATTAAAAATTTTGACCTTGGGCCTCAATATGACTTTGCTCTAAAAGCTCCTTGTTTCTGGAATTTGCTAGGGCTTATTTTTGTAGGCAGTAGGAGGATTATTTACCAGGATCTCACGGAGCCGGCTCATCTGGCAGCTCCCATTGTTCACCAAGCAGGAAGTTCACCCACTTTCACTGCACACCAGCTCTTAGACATAATCCTCATTTCTCTAATCTTTCGCCTTCACACTTTACAATAGTAAATCCACAGGACTTGGTGAATTAGCGCTGCCCTCGACTCGGGCCCGGCTCCTTTAGCGGGGGGGCCGTGTCCTTATCTGGAGGGGCGGCCACCGCTGAGTGAGCCCCGCTTCTGGGTGTCGGGAAGGGTGGCGGGGCTGTGGCCCTCCGCACTGGGGGCAGGCACGACGCACGCCGTCTTCCCCTTCAAAGAATGCTCCCAGGACCCCTCGTTTCGGTTCTCAAATTCATTTTGTTGTGCATAGTCCCGGCGGCTGGGAACACAGAGCGGGAGCTGGGATGCGTGTGGCCGGCGGGGGCAGGGGCGGGGGGCAGGAGCCCCCCTACACCCAGCGGGGCGCCCTGAAGAGCCGGGGTGTCCCACTCAGAGGGCAAGTGACAGTTTACAAGGGGCCTCTGCACGCGCCGCCTCCTCGGGGAGAAGCGCAGGCGGGGTCAGGCTATTTTCTGGGTGTGGACGCCGCGGGATGGGTGGTTAGGTGGCTCAGCATGGACCCACAGGCTGTGCGGGGGCAGTGACACTCTCGGACGGACGCCTTCTCCCCTCGCCACAGCACCTGCCCAGATGGTGGCCGGGGGCTGAGCCTCGGTGATGGAGGCTGGAAGGTGCTGGGCCGCCACAGCCAGACACACGGCCGCTCTCCCCTCCCAGTGCCCCCCGGATGCACCATCTACACACAGAACACCCAGGGCTGCTTGGCCACCAGCTGGGCACCGCTACCCGGGGGCATGTCGTGTGTCCCCCAGGTCCCCTGGGGAGCCTACCTCAGCACATAGGCTGCAACAACCATAGAAGGTTCATGAGGCCCGCTCCGTAGCATGTTTTTAAAATATCCTAAGAAATACATCCTGTTGCACATGGATTTTTTATTTTATTGTAATAAGTAGGACTGATTTAAAATAAGTGAAATATAAGAAACATAGGTAAGCACAGTAAAGCAAGACTTCTAAAATGAGTGTTTGAGGATGACTCCAGTCACATACAAGCACACAACATACACGGATGAACACACCCACGGATGGACACATGGATAAACACACATAGGAATGGATTCCCACATGGATGTGCACACAGATGAATGCACACAGATGAACACACATGGTGAGCACACATGGATGGACATGCACACAGATGGACATGCACACGGATGAACACACAGATTGAACATGCACATGGGTGAACACACATGGGTATACACACAGAGGGATGAACACACACAGATGAACGGACATGGATGAACATGCACACGGATAAACACATAAGTGAACACACATTTGGATGAACATGCACACGGATGAACACATGCATGGATGAACACACGGATGAACACACCCACAGATGGGCACATGGATAAACACACGTAGGGATGGATACCCACATAGATGTGCACACAGATGAACACACATGGTGAGCACACACATGGGTGAACAAACACACGGACGAACATCCACATGGATTTACACACAGGGATGAACACATAGATGAACGGACATAGATGAACATGCACACAGATAAACACACAGGTGAAGACACATTTGGATGAACATGTACATGGATGAACACATGCATGGATGAACACCTGGATGAACACACCCATGGATGGACATATGGATAAACACACATAGGGATGGATACCCACATAGATGTGCACACAGATGAATGCACATGGATGAACACACATGGTGAGCACACATGGATGAACAAACACATGGATGGACATGCACACGGATGAACACACATGGATAAACACAGAGGTGAACACACATGATGAACATGCACACGGATGAACACACGTGGTGACCACACACATGGGTGAACACAAAGACGACCACACACACAAATGACAGGTCCAGGAAGCTGTGCTCCTCAGGTCCCGGCTCATGGAGACTCCCATCCGGGGAAGGGTCACCAGACCAGAAAGGCCTTTGCTTCCCTCTGTCTCTGGAGCCCTGACGCCGCCACCATCAGCACTGCAGGGTGGGCCTTGCTGGCCGCGTCCTCAGCTTCGGCCGCTCTAGCTCAGCCCCTGCTGTGAGCCCGTCCTCCTGGTGGTCAGCATTACACCCACATGATTAAGTGGGCATCTCTGGTGTTCAGACTTGGGGTCACATGTTAGCAACTTCACCTCACTGTGTCCACACGCAAACCAACTGGGAGCAAAAGCAAAAGAAACCTTCGGCGTCCCACCCACTTGATAACGTGATCCGTGCGTTCCAGAAGCACACGTGGGGCTCCCCAGCGCCAGGTGACTCACAGGGCGGGTGGTCTGCGCTTGGTCCGTTTACGTCTCAGCGTCTTTCGGGTTTGGTGCACGTTACAGAAAAATTCAGAGTAAAAAATCAGGCTGACGGCATCCAAGGGAAGTGTGGGGTGAGGTTTAACAACCTAGACACCCTGTTTTTCTAAGTTCCTTGTGCAAAATACACTAAAGAGCCGAGTCTGTCCCTTCAGTGGGGAGCACGGTAAAGCCTTCTGGGCCTCGGGGTCCCGGTCCCTGAAATGGGACAGTCCCAGGAGCAGACACAGAGTAGACGTTCAGTAACATCCACACACAAGAACCCCGTGGCCCTATCTATCATGTCGGAGTTTATGGAAATATTAACCAGAGCTCAGAGGAGGACGTACCCGTGAATCGGACGCTTCCTCAATGACTTTGTATCCGTGGCTTTTTATGATGTCCCAGAAATAAGGACTTTCATTCACCCCAACTCAGCAAGCCTCTAGCTTTGGAGGACTTCACCCGCCCTTGAACTCAAACAGGAAACGGTGCCGCGGTCACGCTGGTCAGGAGGTCTGGGGAGCCCCTCGGGCCCCGCATGTGCGCGCCCCTTCCTCGCTGGCCGAGCTGTGTGTGTATTCTGCAGCCCGTCGCCCCATGCTGGTCTGTGCCCACACTCGGTGCTCACCCGCGGCCACGGACGGGGCCACCCAGACACCCCCTAGGACTCTGGATGGAAGCTCGAACTGTGACATCTCCGGGGAACCACAAGCCCCGCTAGTTCGTTCAGTCGCTTGTTGCTTGTCCTCGGCGTCTGTCCTCAAGGAACTCAGGGTATCTTTTAACACAGACCAAAAAGAACAGAGAAAGCGTTCCATCCAGAGCATCGGGGAGGACGGGGAGCAAAGGGGAGACACAGGCGGTCGGGGCGGGGGCAGCAGGGAGGGCACGGGGCCAGCAGGCGGGGTTTCGGGGTCTCGGGGTCTCGGGGCCACGGGCTTGCTTGGAGGCCCGGCTCAGGCAACGGGGGTAACTGTGGGCAGCAAAGCCCGCTCCTCGCCAGCGACCGGGGGGCTTGCTGTGTGGCTCACCGGCCACCGGCCTGGTCTGCGGTCCTCCCGGCTACGCTCGCTGTGTTGTGGCTTCGCGGCTGTGCTGTGCTTGACCAGAGTCGGAACCCCT
The DNA here is from genome assembly GCF_053574225.1 of Canis aureus. Lineage (NCBI taxonomy): Eukaryota > Metazoa > Chordata > Mammalia > Carnivora > Canidae > Canis > Canis aureus. Next base: position 64,095,365 of record NC_135622.1, read on the forward strand.
GCATCCTTCCCGGGGTGGGGACCCTAATGTGCGAGGTCATCACAAACTGACTTTGAGGGTTTTATGCCTTTTGTTGTCACAAACCGGGGGTGAGGGGCGGGGGAGGGTGGGTATCTTTAAATCCAGAATGAGGCCTAGGAAGAGGTTCCCTATGAAATTTTTCTTAGCATTCATTCCCCCATCTTGGAATGATGAAACATTTAATCAGACCTCAGAAAGCATGAGCTTTCTGCTTATTTCTGAACAAAGAGTAATTTGTCATCTAATCAACGATAAAATACGAATTATTCAAAAATTATCCTTTGAAAAAAATCTATTTTTTTTTTACTCCGGATTAGAATTACTGCTCTTTATAAAATACGCAGCGTATTTGGTGCATATGAACAGAGAAAAACAATATTCTCCTTGCAATTCTTAACATTGCAGTTTTAAAGGTATTTAAAATATATTTGCAAATATGTGTGTGTGTAATATATGTTACAATGTGCTCACATGCATATGTTGTGAGTGTCTGTGTCTGTCGTCGTCTGCGTGGCGAGGCCGGGTTCGAACCTGGACGTATTTCCTTTCACGAAGCACACTGAACCCTCTGAGTCTTCATCGTATGTTATATCTGGTTAAATTTGGCCTCTTGTAATTATTGGGAATTTGGCTCCATTTTCTTCTCATCCCTGGCTCCCCGGGGGAGATTCAGAGTGAGGACTCCCCCCCGCATCACGGGAGCCCCACATCGGCACCGACCCCCAGACCCTGAGCTGCGCGAGAAGCCAGCTTCTTCGGGGAAAACCCCTGGCTGGGAAAGACTGGGTTACATCAGCCTTTAATTGTAAATTTGAGGTTTTATTTCAGCAAACAGTTCACTAATTTATAGTTCCCTAGAGCAAAATGAACAAAATTGGAAATAAAGTAGATGTTCCCTTCGGGAAATTATTGACAGGGATTTGGGAGGGCTTTTTTTTTTTTTTTTTTTTTTCCTGGCAATTTCAGGAGACAGAACCACTCTCTGTGGTTTCCCTCCTGCTTGGGAAGACAGGCTCTGAAGGGCTGGCGGGGCCTCGAGGTGGACCAGGGAGCGGAACCGCTCGCAACCTCACCTGTCCGAGCCTTTATTCCAAAATGTGGCCTGTGATCTTCCAGGAGCGACAGTTCGTGGGAAATCACATCTCGTCCCTCATGTTCTTCTGTTGTGGTTTCACAGGAGGAGCCAAGTGCCTGGTGCAAGTGAAATCCGTGTCGTGGTCTGTGTCGTCTCCAGGCTCTACAGGCGCTTCTCTACCGCAGTTAGGGAACAGAGACACACGGTCTGCCTTCAAAGAGGGTCCGTGAATATGGGAACCATGTCAAGACAGGAGAAATCCCAGGCTTATCTGATTTTTTTAGGGCAGAGAAAAAAAAACATTCCATGCAAATAGTTTCTAATAATCAAAATGGAAGTGTAATTTGGCCTCACGGAATGAGTGTCACGGGGCCATGCAGCAGAACTCGCTGGGGCAGCGGAAACACGCGAGACCCGTGCCGTCCAGCTCGGCAGCCGCAGCCCCCCGCACCCCTGCGGCCGGGAAATGGGCTCCTGGGGCGCTCCCTGTGCTCGTTCTAACTGGAACGGTCGTGGGGGCCAAGTGGATGTCCCTCTCGGACAGCGCCGCATACAACCCCCAGCTCCGTTTATATTGTCCTTTATATATATTTTTTACTTTATCCTTTATCCTAATAAACACTCAGGAATATCTTATTCCTACAACTAAAAAGCTTTTTTTTTTTTTTTTTTAGCATCTGGTTACTCAACATTCTTGTTTCATTTTTAAGCCATAGACAAGTAGGGCGATCTTTTTATATTTACCTACTGACCTCTTTTTTTGGAATCTAATGCCATGTGTAGATCGATTAAGGCTAAACACGACATAAATTTCGCAGGGTACCTATTTCCAGAATGGAGTAGGACCTGCAAGCTGCACAGACCCCACTGCTGGGGATCATTAGAGTAACATTCATTCTCAGTCAGGAGAAAGTCTGTCATGGTTATTTTAAAAATATATTCAACTTTATTACTTTCAAACTTGTACAGAAACTCAAATTTGATTAAGCAGGTGTTATCAAAGAGAGGTCCTTAGGCCACCTTCTTTAGGGACTAAATAAACCTGGCTTATAATTAGCACATGCATTATTAATACTTGGGGCTTTAAAGTTGTTAGAAGCCTGTTTGCCATTAGTATCTTAAATATTTCTCTTTCAACTTTGCTTATGCCGTTAATGAGCCTGCCTATAGAGGAGAGCTCGCCACACGGAGGTGAGCCTCGGCCCTTGCCTGGCTCCAATTATCGTCAGTGTCTGCTTTCTGAAGACGTTGCTATAATGCACTTGCCGTGATCCAGGACACAAATAGGTGACTTGTTCCAGCCAATCTTCACTGTCCAGGCCGACAGAGAGCCCCCACCTCTGCTCTCATGCCCGGGTACCTGGGGGCATGGGCCCTGGACATTCGCCCTTCCTGCCGGGTCCCCGCATGGGTGTGGGGATGCCTGTCTCCCACTCCCACGGTGTGTACTCCCCATCATCTCCCTCTGTGGTCACATACTGGTGGTATTTATGACATACTTTCTTTTTTTTTTTTTAAGATTTTATTTTATTTATTCATGAGAGACACAGAGCGAGAGAGGCAGAGACACAGGCAGAGGGAGAAGCAGGCTCCATGCAGGGAGCCCGATGTGGGACTCGATCCCGGGTCTCCAGGATCAAGACCCAGGCTGCAGGCAGTGCTAAACCGCTGCACCACCGGGGCTGCCCTATGACATACTTTCATTCCATTAAGATAAAAATACAGGGGACGCATGAAATCACCCTCCTACTGGAACGTGGGTGCCCTTTTATCTAAGAGGGGAGAAGTGTGCTCTTAACAAGACAGAGAATTTCTTAACTATGAGCCCCCAAACCTGAAAGAGGAAAGAAAAGAAATAGGACGTGTCCTCCTGGTCTCCACTGCTCGTATGAACCACAGTCTACCTGGGATCTTGAAGCCTGATGTTTGCTTGACATGTGGGTTGGATACTCTTATCTTAACAGCTGCACGGTGCTGCTGGGGTGGGAGGCCTTTGTGCAGCTTCCGTCCCACAAGAAGAAAGGAACCACAATGACCCCGGCCCTGGGAACCCAGGCCTCGGAAGCATGCAGGCCCCACCAGGGTGCTGTCGCCCTGGGGCTGGAACCTGGGCAGACCCCTCACAGGTCCACCACCGCCGTAGGTGGATCAAAGAGGGAAAGTGCTTGTAAAGCCTGACGACACAGGCCACGTGCATGCACTCTATTTTGTAGATGGTAACGCAGGGACTCTTCTCTAAGCTTTAAAAAATGGCAACAGGCAAAGGTGCTCTGCTGTTCGCCGTGATTTGCATGTAACCCCCTGCTGCGTGGACCACAGCTCTGGTCTCCCGCACATGGCCCCAAACCAAGTCCCGGTGCCCCTCCATGGCTGGCCCCCGGGGCAACAGGGGGAACACAGCCCCCGCACACTTAGAGGGACGCTGGGGGGCAGGGGAGCAGGGCATAAGCAGAGGAGGAGGCTGAGCAGCTGCAGGGGTCAGACCCTATGAGGGCACAAGGGACCCCGCAGGACTCTGGGTCCCTCCTGACGGGGTCTGACACATGCTTCCAGTCACTGCAGCTGGCATGTGGGGACCACTTGCAGCATGGCCCCAGCAGCAGGGGGCAGGCGGGAGGTCCCGATGGCGGCCTAGGCTGGAGATAATGCAACAGTCCCTGTCAAGAGCATGGAGGGGACGAGAACAGCCAGATCCCTGGTGTCTCGGCAGCAGGGCAGCCGGCTTCGCGGGAGGAACAGGACATGGACCAAGGGCGTGAGCCTGGGCGAGAGACCCGCCCAAAGGCGCCCGGGGGCTGCCCTCTCCTAAAACGGGGGACGAGTCTCAGGGGACAGTCGGGCGTGCCCGGTGGGAAGCGTGTCTGAGCTGCCCACCCGGCGTCCATGCAGGGTGTGCAGAGTCGCGTGTCCGTGGGGCGAGGGGGAGGCAGGGCCGGAGCTCCTCCACAGAGAGACAGCATGGAAGCCTCTAGGCCGCATCGGCCTCCAGGAGCGAGTGCGGATGAAGAAAAAGGACTGCCCTGCTCAGCCCGCCTGCAAAGGGGCCGCAGCCCAGCGTCCGGGCGTGCACCTGCTCCAACGGTCAGCACGACGGGCCCCGATGCCCTTCTTGCCTCCCGGAAGTGAGCGCCGCTGCGAGACGTGGCCCCGACGCTGGCGCAGAGCATCCCTGCCCTTGGGGAAAGCCTGCGAAGCATCCACTGCGGCAGCCCCTGCAACCCTCACCGACAGGTACTTGCCCTGAACCTCAAAAATCACAACCGTACCCCTGACCTGCAAAGACAGCATAAGGCCATGGGGATCGAGACAGGATCCCAGCGATGTGTGCTCTGTAGGGCGTCACCACAGAGGCGGGACACCGCGGTCGGGCCTGCGTCCCTTTCCTGGACGGAATCCTCGGACGCCTCAGGCCGGCCTCGGGACGCATTGCTAGAAGGTCAAGAAACAGTTAAAAGGAGCGTCTCTCCATAAGGAGTCCCGGGCAGGAGGCGTCCACCCGGCTCCCCGCGAGTGCTGCCAGCTGCCTGGCCCCCGGGAGGGGCACTCGGAGCCCTGTCTCCACGGGGAAGAGCCCTGGTCTTACCTCTTACGGGAAGCAAAGGCTACCTTTATGGATCTGCAGACTCTTGCCCCCAGGGCTCCAGGGATGGAAATTGCATATTTCCTAATTCCTAAAATAATCACTTAAAAATACACCCACAGGTCATGGTACAAAAACCAGCCGACGCTGTGGCACAGGCACAGTCCCTGGGGAGGACCTTCCTGCCCTCTGCAAGGGCCTGCGGCGGCCAAGGTCAGCACTGCCCCAGGCTTTGGGCCGCTCCGTGGGGTCCTCCCACAGCGACCCTCCCCACCGCCCACTGTGCGTCTCTGGTTGCCGCCGTCGTGATGATGAGACCGGATGCTCCTCAAGCATGTGACCTGGGTCCCCAGCCTGTGGCATCTGCGTACATGATTCCATGGATGAGTCAGACTCATTGCTTGCATGACACGACCCTGTCGGGAGCCCCCGAGTCTGAAGGAGGCTGTTGGGGGGTCAGCATTGACCTGCGGGGTCCAGTCCCCGCCTTGGGAAGGGAGGCGGTGGGCGAGCTGGCCTGGAAGGAGCAGTTTGGACAGTCCCCAGCCCCAGGTGGGAAGGAGGCGGCGCCAACCTATCGTGGGGACGGAGAAGCGACCCAGGCGCAGCGTCAGTGGGCGACACCACCGTCCGGGTACCGGCCCGCGACGTGGTTGTGCGGCACGGAGGCGCAAACACAGCGGCAGGGGCAGGCGGCCTAGCGCGGGCCTCGCTCCACCCGACACACGCCGCGCCCCCCACTCAGGACCATCTGATGCACAAGCGCAGGACAGAGGGAGCACATGGCTCCGCGGCCGCACCTGACGGCCGAGCCTCGGGAGCAGCACCGGCCCACTGTCCTGCTACGTCCACTTACATCGACTTACATCCACTTAAGCACCTTTTAAACTCTTCTTGGAGCAATACCTGGATTTTACGTGTTTTCAAGACCCCGGGGCCATTCGTGGAAGGAAAGGAGGCACGTGCGGTCATGCAGGACCCGGGTCTCTCTCCAGGGACCCCTGAGAGGCCAGCCCACCCTCCCCCTCTGCCGGGCAGCTGGTCGCTTCTCTGCATCCCCAGAGCACATGCGGTGTCCCCGACACCCTCCTCGTCACAGGCCATCCCGCCTCTGCGCCCCAGACAGAGCGAGACTGCAGAGGGTGGACGGCTTCAGGCTGTTCGGTCAGGACTTCCCGCACCACGCGGCCCCCAGGACTCGCTCTTCACACGGTCTCAGCTCCCGAGGAAGTAGGTATTTCTACGTGTTGGATTTTCTGCCTTTGCTTGTTTAAAATGCAATGTGTGATATCCTCAGCTTAGTTTTCCCGACTGAGCAAGGCCCCCGTGTGTGCGGTCCGGGCGCCCCGAGACCCGCTGGGCAGGGGTCAGGTCGCTCCCTGCCCCTTGCCTGCTCCCCCACCCCCGGGACCGCGCCAGACTCGCCCTCTCCCCGGGGCCTCCGAGGGCTCCTCATCCAACCCTTCATCCCTGTGATTCATCCTGGCCTCGCCGAGGGAGAGGGACTTGGCTCCATCGCACTTCCCTACATCAGAACAGACCTGCAGCAGCAGGAAGCTTTGCCCTCTCCCTGGAGTTAGCTCTGTTTCTCCCCCTTTCATGTCACGACGGTTCCTGCCATTGAAGGATGCCTGTCTCTGGCTTTTAATTCCCCAGGGACATCAAATGGCATGAGTCATGTAGGCTAGTAGAAATCCTTGAATTTGGGGGTTAATGTTTCATTGCAGGTATTTGGAATCTATTCGTATTCTTTAGAAAAAAAATTTCTAATGCAGTCAGGATGTTTCAGATACGTTAACAGAGCCCCCTCAAAGACCTAGAGGTGGTTAATCTCTCTAAAAAAAAAACCTGTGCAGGTGAGGAAGCCTCAGGACTTGGCCTCCTCCAATGTCTGGAGGGTGGGGAGGCTTCCGTGGCTCACTCCTGCCACAGGAGCAGAGAGCAGGTGCAGCAGCGCTGACCGCCAGGCTTCCTGGCCCTGGACCCCAGCCGGGCCACCCAACACTGAGTCCCCTTGTGCGGGCGCTCCCCTCTCTGGGTCCATCAGCAAAGTGGGGCGACGCCACATCCCCCTGCAGGTTCATTACGAGGATTAATGAGCTTGTGTTTGCCAAGTGCTCAGAATAGCACCTGGTGGCCAGAAAAATCAATGTGAGCATTTATTAATGAGGAACAAGGTCTGAGGCCAGAGGGTGGCAGGCATCGGGGTGAGCCTGGCGGGTCACCCGGGGCTCCCGCCAGAAGGAGGCCAGCCTAACGGGAGGGGGAGGCGTGAAGCAGACAGACAAACCCAATCAGCAGCGAAACTCTGACCCAGTTCCAACACTGAATGAATGAAAGACAACTTCTCATGTGGGAAACTCCAACAACCAAGATCAAAATATTTCAAAGATAAAAGGATTCCATTTTCCTAATATGTCTCTCTCTCTCTCTCTCCCCTCTCGTCTAATATGGTACAATTTTAAAATACTTATATCAGACTTGCAAATCAGGCTTGCAATCACCCACTGAAAGTGTCCGTCAGCCCATCACGCGCGGCGCCCGGTCCCCGGTGACGGCTCCCACCCTCGCCTCCCCACCTTCCAGCACGAAACCATTTCCCAACTGGCATATTTTGATCGTCCTATTCTCTGTCGTTTCTTTCCTTTTCAAACTATCTTGAATTCCTGCTTCAGTTCTCTTGCCTTTTTTGGATGACATGTGTTTTAAGATGAGAACATAATAGAAACAGAGGCATCTTTTATTCAGTGCGCACCGTGTGGGTCAGAGCAGTGCCGGCGGCGTTGAGCAACGCGCCCTGCTCTTTCCCGCATCCCTAGAGCCAAGCCACCCCGAGCCCCGACTTCTCAGGCCCCTGCTACACCAGCTCATATCTTGATGTTTGAGCCCCCCGAGAGTTCGGGCGGTGCGCGGCGGTGCCCACGTCACCCTGGCTGGCCACCTGTCCTACGCGCCGTGTGCACAGCTGTTGTTTCCACAAGCACCGCATCTCACACAAAAGCCATTTCGATTCCTCCCATTTCTATGTGTCGGGCGTGACCTTTAAGTTGGCTTCAAGGAGGTCCGGACGTTAGCTTCCTGCTGGCAGGAATGACAGTCTCGGCGTGAACAGAAGCCTTCAGATGCAGAAGGGGAATGTCCTATGCTGGCCCTTCGCCCACACCCGGTTCTCTGGACACATAGCATGCGTTCCTGCAGATGCTTCCTATATCCAGCACCAGGTCACCAAGGCAGGTGCACCCTCGGGCCAGGTGGCGAGGTGGCCAAGCCAAGAGACGCTCAAAAAGGGGCGCAGGACTCGGGTCAGGGGGTTAGCATTTCAGACCCTTCCCCCTTCCTCGCTGCGTGGCTTCTAACAAGTCGACCAGACTGCTGAATTCCAGTGTCCTTATTTTAAAAGCAACAGTAGGATGTGCTGGCCTCACGGGACTTCCATGGGGGTGGAGCAGAGCTGGGCGTCAGGACCCTCCTTCCACAAGCCTGGAAACGGGGGTCAGGCGCTGAGCAACTTTCCTGAACCTGCGGAGCAACTTCACCGTAGGCTGAGCCTAGACGCCGATCTGCCGGGCCTGGCCTCGGCCCCTCCCATTGCTCCCACACACACGCACACCTGGATTTCCAAATAGCTTCCCCTGGACAGCCTTCAGGTTGGAGAGTAAGCACCAAGGAGGACTCAGTCTAGACCCCAAAGCCATCGGATTCTTCGTTCATCAGAATTATGGCTTTCTGGTGATGCTTCCTCACGCCCCTGGGGAGGAATGACCGCTTCTGGGAGCCAGGCCAGGAGCCGGGAGAGACCGTCCTGTCCGCAGTGACCCTGCTCTGCTGGCTTCTCTGGTACCCACATCCTGCCCTGCGGAGACTTTGCCATGCGGGCAAAATGCACGGAGCGTCCCGTCAGCCTCACACAGCGGCAGCAGGGGCAGGGCAGTGGGTGCGGTGCGGCCAGTGGAGAAGCGCTGACCGTCAGAAACCCCGGAAACAGGTTTCCACGTGCCCGAAACCGTTCCTGTGTGCGAGCCCCAAGGAGGGCCTGTGACTTGTGAACGTGAGGACTCAGCCTCCCAGCCGCTGTGCACACAGGCAGGCCTCCAACCCGCCTTCCAACGAGAGGAACGATCCCGTCAACGCTGCTGGTGAGCAGAGGCGCTGACGAGCCCCTCGATGAGGACCCCCCTCCGGACTCCACCCAGACGGGCTGAGCTGGAGCTCGTGGGGGCAGGACCCACTGGCCTCGGCAAGCATCTCAGGTTTAGGCCAGCACCCAGGGCCAGGGGAAAAGAACGTGGCTTCATTGTCCTCCGAAACATGTGCTTTGGCCCTGAGACAACTGAAGACCGAGGAAGGTTTGGGGCCGTCCCACGGGTCAGGCAAAGTGTCTCCGCCGCCGCCCCCCCGGGCACAGCAGCTGGCTCTTGGGGGCCCCGGGGGTCCGCAGACCCTGTGGGGCTGGTCCCTCTGGGGACCCTCAGGTGGCAGGGCTGCCATGACCCCTCTGTGCCCACGGAGAGCAGGCAGGAGAGGAGGGAGCAGCAAGAGAGGCCAGTCCCCCCGGGTGGGGATGAGAGGCCGGAGGTGCCCCTGCCACTGGCAGGAAGGGATGGAGAGCCGACGACCCTGGGATGCACTGCAGCTTTCTGGACGGCTCACTGGTCGGCTGTGGACCAGACCAGCTCAGTGAATGACCTTGGACGTGGAGAACGTGAACGACCCGCGTCTGATGTCCTGGCCTGAGAAAACGCGACACGGGGGCTCGTCGGCCCTTCCAGCAGCCGATGTTACAATCGAAGGATGAAGGTTATTTATTTCCAATGTTCTTTACATGTAAAGCGCTGATTGGGTCAACGGCTCTTATTCCTGATACAATAAATGAAACTCCTTGTGTTGGGATGGAGAACAGGCTCCACGGTCACACAGATTGATCCACATCCTGGTTCGGCCACTTACAAACCGGGTAGTCTGGACTAGTTAGCATGGACTAATTAGTGAGGACTAGTTTTAGTGTAGACTAGTTAGGCTGGACTAGATAGCCTGGACTAGTTAGCCTGATCAGTTTTAGTCTGGACTAGTTAGCCTGAACTAGGTAGCCTGGACTAGTTTTAGTCTAGACTAGTTGGCTTGTACTAGTTTTAGTGTGGACTAGTTAGCCCGGACTACATAGCCCGGACCAATTTTAGTCTGGACTAGTTGGCCTGGACTAGTTTTTGTCAAAACTAGTTAGTCTGAACTAGGTAGTCTGAACTTGTTTTAGTCTGGACTAGTTGGCCTAGACTAGTTTTAGTCTGGACTAGTTAGTCTGAACTAAGTATCCTGGACTTGTTTTAGTCTGGAATAGTCTAAACTAGGTAGCCTGGACTAGTTGGGTCTGGACTGGTTGGCCTGGACTAGTTTTAGTCTGGGCTAGTTAATCTGAACTAGGTAGTCTGCACTAGTTTTAGTCTGGACTAGTTGGCCTAGACTAGTTTTAGTCTGGACTGGTTAGTCTGAACTAGGTACCCTGGACTTGTTTTAGTCTGGAATAGTCTAAACTAGGTAGCCTGGACTAGTTGGTCTGGACTGGTTGGCCTGGACTAGTTGGTCTGAGCTAGGTAAGCTGGACTAGTTTTAGTCTGGAGTAGTCTGAACTAGGTAGCCTGGACTAGTTGCAGTCTGGACTAGTTGGTCTGAACTAGGTAGCCTGGACTAGTTGCTTGGCTTTTTATGAAACCTGACCTTTTTGTCTCTACAACTGGGACAATCCGGTGCATCTTCTCCGTCTCAGGGGAGGACGACGCCAGAGCAGTCAGGGTGGAGGAGCTGGCACTGGGCCCAGGGACTCGAACTGGTGTGACCACACCAGAGAGAAGGGACAGCGCCAAGTGCTGGCGGCCACTCACCGCCCCCTGCCTGTGGGAGCTGAGTGCTGTCCCCTCGTCCCCGAGAGTCGGGCTCCTGTTGGAGCCTGTGGGTGCTGGGCACATTGTCCTGCCCATCACACAGGCTGCAAGCATCCCCACGCACCCACAGGTGCACACATGTAGACCCACATGCACCCCCATGTGCACACACGTACGCACACGCGGCCCCGCATGCAGAATGTGCCAAGGCAGCACAGCTAGGGAGAGGGCTGGACACAGAGCCAGCGCTCTTGACGCCCAGCCAGGCGCCCCGTCTTCCCTGGACCCTGAGTTTGGGAGGACACGAGCAAGGCCGTCCCACCGGGCCCACGCCCAGCAGCAGGGTTCGTGCTGAGTCTGGGGTGGCGGGGCCCAGTAGCCGCCCATGATTCTGACCCACGCGCTCGGACACTGAAAGGCCAGCTGGGCTGTGAATCCGCGATTCAGACCCTCCCGAGTGGACCCAGGAGCCCTGGTTCATAAAGCTCGGAGGCTGGTGGATGCGTGGGGCCAGCTCCGGACTCGGTTGGGCACTGTCATCCGGGGGTGGGGGGCATTAACGGGGCCTTGCTGCCGGAAGGCCTGCCCTGCCCTCTCCCACCCTCCGCCCGGCGGCTCCGAATTTTCCTGCGCACTATGGAACCTGCAGCACCGGGGAGACATGGGTTGCCATGGCAACTCTCTCCTCATCCCGAGCCCCTCCCGGAGACAGCGCTGCGTGCTGGGGGGGAGGGCGGTGTGAACTCCTCCCTGCCCTGCGGGAGCCTCTGCACAGCCCCCACCCACCCGGGCGGTGTTGCTCGCCCCGTCCTCTGGGCCCCCGGATGGGCCCCCGGAGACCTTCCCACAGGACGGCCAAGGAGACGGGAAGACCGAAACGATGCCAGTCTTTGATCCCTCTGGGATTTCCCAGTTATAAAAGTTTTCCTGTTCTTTCTTCCTCTTTTCCTTTCCTTGCTTTCCCAGAAAGCACTTCCCATTCCTGTTGACAGCTAAAGAACAAAAATCCTTTTCAAATGTGATCCTTTGCCCGAGAAGCACGTTTCTGGTGTTGGGCAAATGGAGCTTCCGTGAAGTTCACTCTGGAACAATCACATTTTAGAACGATTCCCTTAAAAACCAGATCGGAGGTGCTTCCGGTTAAATAGAGGTCGATAGGGTATCAGCAGCCCCGCAGCGTGATTTGACAGGGAGCGGTTGGCGCCGGCGCGCGTGTCCGTGGGAGAGAGCTCGAGTCACGAGGGACCTGTGTGGGCAGGGACCTGCTCCGGTTCTTGCGGCCAGCGGGCGCACCTGCACGCGGTCTCCAGACGGTGACGGCCCGCCGCCTCCACGGGGTCCAGGGGTGCAGCACGCAGGCCAAGGCCCGCCCCGCGACAGCAGTGACCCCACGCAGGACCACTGCTGTCCCCCGTCATGGCCTGACCTTCATGTCCAACGGTCCTTCCGTGTGACTGTACCGCTTCCCCTCCGCGTGCAGATGGTGACACGCTTGAGCTCAGGACACTTGTCCCCACATGTGGCCGGGAGTCACTCGGACCAACCTCCTTCCTCAGACAGAGGAAACCACGTGGCGTCCGGTTCGGAGCCCACCACCGGCGGCGCACAGCCGCACCTGCGGGATGACGGGAGTGGCCAGCCAGGGTCGTGCAGGGCGTCCCTTCCTACCAGAGACCCTTCCCGACCAGGGATTGTGGTGGGGGGGGCGCGGGGCGGTGATGCTCCTTCCTCTGCTCTCGCCAGGGTCCCGCCCCTCCTGCCTCCAGACCCACCGAGCCCCAACTCACGCCACAGGACGCAGTTCCACCCTGGTGTCCAGGAGGCTGAGGCCGTGAATCCAGCCCCGCTTCTGCTCTGGCCACAGCAGAGCGTCTCTGAGCCTGTTTTGTCTGTGACCCGGGGCTGGTGGGGCAGCACCCAGCGCCCAAGGTGGCAGGGAAGGGGAGGTGGGCAGTCAGAAGGCGGATGGTGGTCTCAGGGGTCGCAGGGGGTCGCAGGCTCTTACTCTGGGATTGCAAGGAGCCCAGGGCCTCAGGGTCACCAGTCAGGAGGAGGCCCCTCCTCACCCCCCCTCCTTGTGGAGTCCCAGGGCCCGCCCTTTGCTCTCTGGGCTTTAGGTGGGCACAGGCGGTCGGGGAGAAGGTCAGGAACCTCCTGTGTGGCCTCCCCCATCTTGAGGTTCACGTCGTACGTCTTAGCTCTTACTCCCAACAGGGAGCTGAGCACGGGGGGCAAGACCGTCCGATCCTGGGGGGTTTGGAGCTAGAGAGGTAAGGCCTGTGCCCCGGGCAAGTGCAGGCCAGCCCACCAGGCCCTGAGCCTCCGTCACCGCTGCCCTGGCCTCTCTGCCTCCGCGTCAGTCTTCCTGCAGAGGCACAGCTGTGCGCACCTAACCTGCTGGGCAGGGTCCCCTCGGCCCCAGCTCCTGCACCCGGGCACACGGCAGCCCTGCTGCTCAGCCCACCGATGCCCACACGGGGTCCTCGGTCTGGCCTTCCTTGGGGGCAGCACCCCGGGGCCCATAGAGTCCCGGCGGCCTGGGACGGGCCGCACTGGGAGCCTCACTGCTGCTGTCCTGCGGAGAGGGGAGGACACGGAGGCCAGGCCCCTCTGGGAACCACGCACCAAGCTCTGAAGCATCTACACCCCTCCATGGACCTCGGGGTGTGCTAGCCAGGAAACCAGATGGCACAGCCACCACTGCCGGCAGCACGGCATGTGCCATGGGATGTGGAGCCGGCCATAGGGAGCATCCTGGGGCTGGGGGGTCCCCACTCAGGCCTTGCCTGCCCTCCCAGAGCCTGTGTTCAGAGGAGCGAGTGACGCATCACCTGGGAAGGCACCCGGGGCTCCGCGGGCAGAGCCAGAGGTCAGGCTGGGGCACAGCAGGCGGGAGAGAAGGTTCTGGGAGGAGGTCAGAGGGGGCAGCCTGGCCAGTGCTCGGCCAAGCAGGTGCGGGGAAGGCTGGCCACGCCAGAGGACCAGGGGCCTTTAGGGGGTGCAGGGGGAGGCTGTGTGAGAGCCGGGGAGCCTGAAGCAGGGCTTCCAGGCAGCCCGGGCCTGTCGGTCCTGCTGGGAGCGTGTCTATGTACCTGCAGAGACCTAGGGCCGCAGAGAGGGAGCGATGAGGACAGAGCCATGCACAGAGCCAGGCCCTCAGCCCTGGGAGGCCTCGCGGTCACTCGGGGTGCCAGTCCAGCCAGCCCTGGTGACCCCCACACCCTCAGGGGTCTCCCAGCTTGTTCATGAGCGCCTGGGGGTCAGGGCGGGGCCCCAAGGGGTCAAGGCACGATGAGAAAGCCCCTCCTGGAAGAGGTCCTGGGCCCGTAGGGACGCTTGGGGCAGGTGTCCCCCTTCCCTTCCCATCTTGGGGGCAGCAACTTTCATTCGTGCAGTCTTCTCTTTTCCGAACTAAAACCTCCAAACGCTTTATTAACTTTTCAACTCAAGTGATGCGGTTCCTGTCCTCTTGCCCCTGGTCACTGCGGAATGCACTGGAGATCTGCCTGCGGGGTTCAGGGCACGGGCTCTGCTGCAGCCCACGCGGGTCCCGTCACAAGGTTTGCCCCACAAGTACCCGCATCTCGGCGCGGCCCCGTCACTTCCATTTTCCACGTCCGCGTGGCTTATCGGTTTGCTTGCCATCTTGTTCCCGCAGCGCGTCCTTCTCTCTTGGTTCGTCTCTAACTTGCTGGTACAGCAAAGCGCGGATGGGAGACCCTCCTTCCCCCAAACTTGCCGGCAGGGCCGCTGGGGGCAACCTGGCATCCTTTGCTCGCAGCCTCCACGGCCAGGGAGGAGTGGGAGCCGCCACTGCCGTGTCCCCTCCGCAGACCCATCCTCACTTCTCCTGAGTCCCTGATCTTCCGTTGAGGCTTCCAGCAAGGAGTGGGGGGCTCTGGGTTTCTCTCCGGGAGGTTGAGGGGTTGGGCCGCGGGCAGGCTCTGTCATCGTGGGGTCCCCACGGCAGGACACGCCTGGCGGGGCTGCCGTCCGCCCCGGCCTCGGGCTCCCGGCAGCTCCCGGGACGACGCAGCGTGTCCAGGAGCCGCAGGGTCTCCGGTGGGCGCCTGGCTGTTCCTCGGCCCCGTCCCGCCGTCCGCCCCTCCGGCCCGCCTTGCTCGCTCCTGGACTTTGTGTCCCCGTCTTGAGCACTTGCTGGTTCTCGTCTTGTCCTCAGCGGAACACACAGGCTCTGCAGATTCCAGAACTAGCACCCGGGGGCAACTCTTGCGGCCCCGGGGTGCGGGTCCCCAGCCCCTCTGCTCTCTGGTCGGCCCCTCGCGGTCAGAGGGGAGCCGCACAGTCAGTGGACAGTCTGCCTCTTGGAAGCCGCTCTGGCTGCATCCTTGGCACGGAAGCCTGGAGGAATCCCACTCCTTTTCCCGCGACCCCCTTCACTCTGCCCGTTTGATGAGACCCGAGGGGTCCTTGCAAACAGCGAGATCTGTCTTCAAGCGCCAAGAGCCTGGGTGAGGGGCTTCCCGCGCGGCAGCTTCCCAGGGCAGGGGCAGCTGCTAACGGGCCTTCCCGGAGCAGGAGCGCAGCGGCGCCAGGAGACAAGACAGGTCCCTTCTCATCTCGGCCCGGCGGCTCTTGGCACAGATTTAAACAGTAGGCTTCACCTGTTTGGATCTGCCTCTTTGCCTATTTCTACAAACTTTTGCTAAACTAAGAGTTTCTGAAATCACTTATAAATGTGACAACAACAACAACAAAAAAAAAAAAAAAGAAAAAAAAACAAGGAGGAAAAGCAAAGTCCGAGGAGAAAGGCTAGAACTCCATTGTTTTTAGTGAGCGATGACACAGCAGAAAGTAAACGAAGGCGTAGCTTAAAACCAGGCAGGTGCACAGGAGAGGATGGGGCAGGAGGCGGGGCGAGGGGGGTGAGGGGGAGGGACGCAGGGTGGCCCCGGTGTCACAGGACAGGACCCCGGGATCACTCGGGACGTGTTGGGGCTCAGGAGCCGCTCGTCTCTCCCGGGTAGAACTGAGAACACTTCCTCTGAGACGACAGAGGGATGCAAACAATAAAAGATCTACAAACACCACAAACTAGGAAAAACAGGGGGAACGAATTCAGGGAGAACGGTAGCGGGAGGAGCAGGGCCTCAGCCGCCAGGGGAGCTGTGTGGCCGCCCCGGCCCGTGGCCCCGGGGCCTCCCCCGTGCCCTCCACGTCCATGAGCCCAGGACACAGCTGCTTTTCATTCACCCAAACCCCCCCTCCTTCACTTAAAAGCAGCCTCCAACCGTCTGCGGACGGAGAAATGGAACGGCCACCCCCCCGGCCCTGTGGCCCCGCGGCTTGCTCCCCGCAAGTGTGTGTCTGGCCCAGTGGGCGACTGTGACGGGAAGGGGCCGCGTGGGGCTGGCTCGGTGTTGCCGCCGCCCCTGACTCGGCCCGGCCGCCCTGCGGGGCAGGGGCAGGGGTGCGCTGGGCATGCAGCTGCAGGAAGCCCAGCCTCCGGGCGTGCTGCTGGCGGGTCCTGCTGTCTCAAGCACAGTCCACCCGGTTCACAATGCTGAGCCAGCAGCCGCTGCAGGGATCCCCCCACCCCGACCCCGTGCCACCCCCGTCAGTGACCCTCAACGGTGGGCGAGACCCCTGGGATTCGGGCACCCATGCCTTCCCGTCCTTAGAGGCCACGCACGTTTGAGTGAAGCATGCCAAGTAGGGTAGAGACGCCCGTCCTTGCACATCTCCACCTACCCCCCACCCCGCGCCCGTGGCCAGAAACCATTCCCCGCAGCCGCACACACACGGGTCCTCACCAACCACTCCTCACTACACACCACTGACACTGACAGCCCGAGGGCTCAGTGCGATCGGCAAAGGTGAGTGCTCCTGGTGGGCCCCGCGCGAGGTCTCTGCATGCCCGGTCGCAGCCCGCCCGCATCCCCAGGGCGGTGCGTGTGCACCGCGTAGGACAGGACGTTAGAATGCTGGATTCTGTTGCCTTCGCTCAGCCACACCAGTCACCTCTTGTGTGTTTTTTTTTGCATGGGTCCTCCGAGTCCAATTCCAATTCTGACTCCGGCTGCCCCAGTCTCTTGTTTAGCCGCTCTACTGCTGCTGGACGTGCATGTGCTCTGGCAGCAGGTTCCCATGGACACATCCCGTTAAGTGAATGGGACGTCAGGATGTGCTAGGTACGTTCGGCCGCACTGGACAGGAGCCTACTCCTGGATGTACCTGGGACCACTCACGGGCAGCAGTGCGGTGTGGCGGCGAGGGCCCCAGTTAGGCTCCCATCCGCGGACAAGGAGGCAGCATGACCGATGACTTAGAGCTTAAGATCTGTAGGCTGCATGTTTGGAAAAGATGGAAAAGTGCATGTAGCATGACCAGCAGAGCTGCTGTGGCAGCCCAGGCCTGCAGCTCCGCATTCCCTGAAGATGCCCCGGGAGCAGTCCGGACCCCACCTCAGCTCTGCTTGGGGCCCTACGGTCCAGCACTGCCAGCCCAGGCCGGGCAGCACACATGCTCCCAGGGACCCCGGGGCCTGAGTCGGGGAAGGGCAGAGGGGGTCACACAGCACATGTTAGGGGGAGGTGACCCGAGGCTGATGGCAGGGGCGTGAGCCACCCGCTAGAGACGTCCTCCCAGTGGGTTGTGCACACGTGAACCACCCCCGGGGCCTCACGGCATGCCGCGTGGGCTCTGGCCTGCACGGCTACCGGGCATCACGGCGCTGACGCGGCTCCTAAACCACCACCTCCGTCCACCTGCCGCTCCTACACCACACAGCTCCGTGGGCTTTCCGTCCACCCCGGGCTCCGGGAACCGCAGCTTGAGTGTTAGCCGCGTGACCACACGCTCTGCTTCCTTAGTACCCTGAGGCCTGACCCAGCCAGAAATGTTATCTGAATCATCAAAGTGAATTTTTAAAAATCACGTTAAGAGTACCTTTAAAATTCTATGTCATTTATTGGTTTGTTTTTTTGGTATAATTTAATATAAGTTCTGGGGACAAAAAAAAAAGCTGTTTTTGCTTACACGTTACACACAGCAGAGAGCAGGTCTTCCACCTAAATTCTTCTAATAACGTGTTGAATGTGCACTTTGAAATGCGTAGGTGTGCATAAAGCTGGAGGGTCCCGCACATAAGCACGCAAAAGCCCCTCACCCGACACTCACGGGGAAAGGGAGAAGAGGACAAAGCCCAGGCGTTGGGATGAAAGCAAGAAGCAAATCCAGTAACGCTTCCCGCAGAAGTGCCTCCTGGAGGGGCGGGCGCTCAGGGCTCCGGCGGGTGGCACCTCAGCCAGCCCGCAGTGGGCGAGCGGCCCTGCAGGTGGCACAGCACGGGGGCGGGGCGGGACCCCCCTACGCCCTCCAGCAGACGCGGGGCTTCGTTCCATGGCTCAGAGCGGCGGCGGCGCTGCGGGGGCCCTAGCGATTTCGGGCGGGAGGCCGGGGCGGGGGACGCTTGGACGGTGCCACATGCCAGCGCAGGGACCTCTGTGACCAGCCACAGAAAGCTCAGAATATGAACACGGCACTTCAAAAAAAAAAAAAAAGAGAGAGAAAATTATTGAATGTCTAACAGGTTAAAAAGTGATTTGCAAGATTTTGTCTTTCCTGGAGCCTCAGGTAATATATCTCAGAAATTGGGCAGAAGTAATGTATATTGCTTTTAAGTGACCTGGTTTCTTTCCATCTGGGGAGAAGATTGCAGAGGTGCAGCGTAAAAATCAGTATATGTCATTTTTCCATTAGAAATTATTTTGCACGCCTCTGAATTTCTTTGTTTCCCTTTTATATGACAAAAAAATCAAAATAAATATATTTTTAGAACCATATCTCTTTAAGCCAAAAAAAAGGTGTTTTTTGAATTGAACTTTTCTACATAAATGAAGCAAAGACCTATCTATGTGGCCTGAATCATTCCAATTTACAAATACATTTTACTACTAGAGACGATGCCTCGTTTTACATTTTCATGATTTCTTTTAAAATTGAGGGAGATAAAAAGTTTTTTATATATATTTATATATATACTTTTATATATATATAAACTTTTACTAAGTTCCCTTGGTAGAGCTGCCGTGGGAGAAACGGGTGAGAAAAGCTATAAAGGGCCTTCCCATGAAATTGCCCCAAGATCTCGAGCGCGTCGCTCTGACATTTGGTACGACCCTTTCAGAGGACTCAGCGAGTCCTCTCCTGCGCAGTTTGAGCTTCTAGACTCAAATCCAGTAGCAAGCCGGCCTTCTGGGCAGTTTGACGAGGTGGGTCAGCCGCACAGTCAGGCTGCCCTTCAAACACGCCCACCGTGCTTTCAGCCCCTAAGATTTTAAAAAATAAGTAATTGACTCTTATCAAGATAAGAGATCATGAGACGCCTCCAGATGTTATTTCCTGTAAGCTGGTTTTGAGGAGATAAGCTTGGTCTCTGCACCCCCCTCCGGCCCCCGGGCAGGCCTGCCAGCTCAGACGGAGCGGACGTGAACAGGGAGTCCTAGGCTGGTGCACGCAGGCTGGGTGGCCTCCCGGTCCGCAGGGCAAGGGTAAGATTCCCCAGGAGGCAGATGCTGCGAGGCCGGCCCGAGGAGTCCGGCCTCAGCCACCTGGCACCCAGCAAGGACTCCTCAGCAGCGCCTCTGGGTCCCCGAGAACAAAGGCTTGTGTGCGTGGAGTCAGCCTTGGACCTTTTTCCGAGGTGCTCGTGATAGTATCGCCAAGGGGACCGATGCACCACGGGTCGACCGGTCTCAGCTCCCGATGTGTAGCAACAGGCACTTCAGTGTGGACATCCATCCAACTAGGAGAAAACGTCCCGTTTCAGATGTCTCTCTCCATATGACACTTGATCAGATCCTCGTCTCTGTTTTCAAGAGAGGGGAGCACAACCGCACATGGAGGAGGCACTTGGACATAGTCTTATCAATCCTTAGTCGATGACACAAGGCCAGTCAGCGGATTTAACAGTTCCCGTTGCTCCCGCCCTGTCTCAGGACAGGGGTTTGGTAAACAGGAGAAAACAACACCGTGGGAGGTCGTGTGTCTTGCTGAGGGACCAACCAGGGGCAGGCGAGAGGCAAGGGGGTCCGTTGTCACATTCTTGTGATGGGCGCCAGCGCAAGATCAGATCTCGTTTTCGGGACTGTGTATTTCAGTGCATAGACACGGAGTTATGTTTTGATATTGGGGGGTCTATGTCCTGACCTCCACGTGGGTGTGCCAGTGGAGCTCCTGCAGAGGTCCCAGCGGGATGCTTCGTTCAGTGGGAAGTAGTTCAGAGGAGACCTGAACACACAGGGCATTGCGGGAGGTTTGGGCTCAAAGGGCTCTTCGATGTCTTAGATCTGCCAAAGCAACACAGACCCAGTTCGCTCCTACCTGAGAAGGGCTGGTTCCATGAATTCGGAAATCCAAAACTTGGTGAATGGTCCTGATTTTTTTTTTCTTCAGCTTTTGCTTGGATGCTGCAAAACTTCAACACCACTTAAAGCATTTTGTCGTGATTTTCCCATTGCCATTCTTAAATGTCTTTTTAGGCCCGATTTTTCCAGCCAGGTGGTGACATTCCCTACACTAAATTATTTCCCCTTGGTGTTACTTAAACCCCAAGGCAAATGCAAGGTCACTGATCGGGCACAAATGTTTTTGTTGTTGTTTTGTTTTTTTTGTTTTTGTTTTTTTTTTGTCTCGTATACGTCCACGAGGCAGCAAGCTTAGCTCTAAGACCGTTTGTTCCCCGTGTGCGTTCTCAGACTATTTTCACCAAAAGCACCTTTGGAGGGGAAGCAAAACGATATTCGATATTCGAGGTGGTGTTTTATGTCACAGAACTTTGCATCTCTAACCATAGGAGCTTAAAATAGACTTGGCGCTATTGTCCTGGTAACTGCCAGGAAGCCAGGAGGGCGGTGAGGGTCTGGTGTGCTTCCCCACGGCTGCCGAGCACTTCAGCACGGCGGACCTGTGCCTGCCTTCTGGGGGGTTTCCATGGAAACCCAGTCAATCTCTTCTGCCATTTCAAAACCCAAGCTGTGCGGCACATGCTACTGTCTGATTTTATCCACAGGGGATTTTGATTATCCCACATGGGCCTCCCTTCATGGAAGAGATGTGCTCTTAGATGGGTAGATGGAAATCGAATTTTTGTAAATCGATTTTACACCACCCCATTATCAAGGGTCCTGGAGCTGGCTCCATCTGAGAAGCAAAGACCCCTTTTGTTAGGTGAATAATCGCTCCCTCATTCACCGACTTCAGAAAATTGTATTTTTGAGTATTGAGATTTCTTAAAGCTAGGAAATCTGTATGTAAATCTAAGAGTTTAAAAAAGCCTGAAAGTCTTGAGCAGCAACAGAAAAATGAATACATGGAGCGGAGAGAAGAAAGAAACCCTTCCAGGCTGCCTTATGTGGTCCGGAAGCACCACCTAAAGATAAAAGAGCCGAATTACCACCCCGGACAAAACCCAGAGCTGCGGGTGTCGGGGGAAGGAGACAAAGAGAGGCGGTGGGCTCCTCGGAGCTGCCCCCCCGCCCCCCGTGGCCCTGGGCTGCCCCGCTGTGCTGTGCCAGAGCCCACGGGGGTGAAGGCAGGGGAGGCTCCCTGGAGGAGGCAGGAGGCGGCGCAGGAGCCAGGTCAGGCCCACGGTGCAGGTGCAGCTGGCAGGTGAGGTGGGCGAGGGGCCCACTCCGGTCACCGCAGCCGCGGGGTGGGAGGCGGGCCTGGAACTCCGCCCCGACTGCCTGACTCGGAGCTTTGAGAAGAGCAGACCTCTTAAGAAAGCAAGAACTCTTTCTCTAAATGTTTTTTTTTTTTCTTTCCCGGCACAGTGGAAGCTCTGAAAATGAGCCAAATCAATATTTTGTTTGTTGTTTTCATGGTGATAGAGGCCATTTTAAACACCTCTTTTTTTTTTTTTTTTTTATATCAGATGATGCCTTTGTAAATGGCTTGAATGCACAAAACCTACTCTGGAAAATCTTACTCTCTCTCTCTCTCTCTTTTTTATAATTAGTCAAATCTGATTTTCATTTGCATTAGTTTGGTTATAATGCCTAACTTTAAATCTGAACAGAATATGTCAACCTCCTACAGCCCTCACCAAAAAAAGGCATATTGAAAAATTTCTACTCATGTTAAAATGAATAAATTTTAAATAAATTTGCACTGAGTGGTTAAATTAGGAAGAGTTTAAGGATTTTTTTTTAAGCAAAAAGCAAGGCCAAGTGTGTATTATTGGCTAGTAGGAAACATTTCTGTTTCTTGATACATTTTCCAAACAGAAACTTGCATGAAGATTAGCCTCTCTTAGAATGATTTTTACTGCTCGCAAGTCGTCCTCCTCCTCCAGCTCTCAGGTCCACGCGCCCCGGGGGGGGCCTGAGGGAAATCAGCCCGGGAGGCCTGAGGCCGGGTCACTTCACCTGTTATTTAGGAAACAATCTCTGAGTGATCTCAGCACAAGAGTCTTGTGATGCAAGTTTAATTGTATGTAAACTGCTGTTACTTTAGCAGAAATCAGGTCAACAACCAGATTCAGGGTTGTCCCTGTTCTTGATACCAGATTCCATCTAAACGCCCCATTCTTCCACCCAAACGCTTATTTTAAAACTCCCGGACTCCCCCAGTGCAGGCCAGTGACCTCCCCTTCCCGCCCTCCCGGCCTGGGCCTCCAGGGAACTTGAGCCTGCACCCCGACCCAGAGATACCGCGTCCCGAAACTTGAGAGCTGGTGCCCTGGGCCCTTTCTGGGACTAAAGGAAACGTGGACAGCTTCTGACTCCTAGGAACTGTCCGCACGTGTGTGTGTCAGCACGGGGCACCCCAGGCCCGCCTCTGTCCAGTGCCGTGGGGCGCAGGGGTGCACGGGGTCCCGCTCCTGACCTTGAGGAAGTCCCATCTGGCCCGGCTCAGCATCCGGCCCCCACGGTGGCTCTCTGAGAGGAAAGCCCCAAAACGCCTCAGACGCAGTCCACGTTCCGTAAACCCTTGAAATGTGTGATGTCTGCCCTTGCGGGAAGACAGGTGCTCCCGAGCAGGGAGGAGGGCACAGGGCGTGACCCGGGCTGCTCTTAGGTGTCAGGTGGCTCACAAAGTGCCTTCATCCTTGGGGTTAGGTTGGGTGTTTTAGGGGTAGCTTTTTTTTTCTTTGAGATCTACACACTTGATGGAGAAAAATAACTTTTCTTAATTTTTGTCCTTGATTTCTACATTCCTGGTGGGTACGAGGCAAACTAAAGTAGCGCGGACTGAAGTGTCTCTGCAGCGCCCCCGGGACAGGTCTTGGGAAGGCTCGTGTAGGAAGTTGTAGGAAGGGGCAGTAATCATTTGTAAGGCACATTCGGTCCCCCCAGGGCAGTGGCAGTGGGGTAGTTAAGAAGCCAGGCAGTGTAGGCGTAGAGGACTCCCAGGACCTGGTTGACCAAGACGCCTGGGCTCCACTCAGGCCAGTGAAACAGGGTTCTAAGGCCCTCAAGCCCCCCGCCGCGCCCAGTGCTTGTCCGCAGGACGGCCCGGCGAGTCCCCAGCACTCCGCTCGGGGCCGCTGCCCTCCTGGGGTCGCGGGGTGGCCAGTCAGCCCCGCTGACCAAGAGTCCGTCTAATGGGAGCCCGCCATAAGGCTGGCGTGGGCCGTGTAGACGAGGATCTTGCACATCGTTTCCCCTGCGAGTCTTGCTGCGCACACGGCGGCTGCAGCCGAGTCCCACGGGGACCACAGTGACAAGGGGAGGTGGCAGGAGGTATTTGGAGGGATAGACTCTGGAGTAATAGCGTCGGGCCCAGGATGCTTCCGGGACTGTTGCAGCCCAGGCAGGTACTGAAATCCGTGATCCTTCTGGGAAGCGCCGTTGTGCGCGGAAGGAAGAAGGGAGCCAAGGTTGGTATCCGGTGGTCGGTCGGGGGCACGCGCCCTGCGCCCAGCAGGGAGTCCCGGCTCGGCGTCTCTTTCACGTAGGGAGGCGAAGCCTCAGAGCGATTGCTTTCTGGATAAGTGAGGGACTTAGTTGTTCCGGGAATCGTATTTCCTTCCAGTAAATCGCCCATTCTGCATTTTTCATTGCAGGTGCCCCACCCCTGGCTGCGATGGCTCCGGGCACATCACCGGGAACTACGCGTCTCACCGAAGGTAAGTGAGGTGCCTGCCCATTCGTGCTCGTGCCCCCTTCCCGCCCGCACGGCGGGACCCACGGCTACGAGGGTCTAGACGCCGGGACCACCAGGCAGCACCGTCGTCACGGCGTCCGTCCGGGACGCCAAGGGCCCTCGCCTGCCGGGCAGCCGGCCCACCGGTGAGAAGGTGCTCAGGTCGCCCAGCGGCAGCCGTGCCCCCTCGACAATTGGGGAAAAGCAGCGAACAGCCGTGTTGTGAGGCCCGGGGCGTCCCGGGGAGCGGTGCCCCGACACCCTGGGAGCGGGCCTCTTAACACCGAGATCCGAGCCGCAGGCTGCCCAGCCCCTGGGAGCGAGGAGCTGAGCTGAGGGCGTGGGGATGCTCGACTGAGCTCAGCACCGGCCCCGGGCTCCAGGACAACACGGTCCGCGGCGCGGCCACAGATCCCCCCGCACCACCACCCCCCCACCCCATGCCCGCCACATTCAGAAGAAAACTGAGAGAAACTTTGGGGACGTCGTCTCCACAGAAGTGGATCGGGAGCTGCAGCCAGGGGCACACACTTCCCGTCCTGTCGGGTTCGCAGCGGCAAGCCAGCGCCGAGGCAGGGACGGGGCGTGCATGAGGACCCGTCCGATGGCAGAGCAGCACCGGGTCGGCACAGGTGGCGACTGGGTTAGGGGAGGCCGCCGCCCACCCGGCCGGTCTCGGAATCTCTGATTGTGAAGCGAAGGTCCCAAAGCACACGAGGACCTGCGCTTTAAGTGCATCTCCCACGCGGAGGAAAAAGAAGAAATGGAGGGAGAAGGGGGGAAGGGGAGAGAGGGGAGGGGAGGGGACGGGAGCGGAGGCCCCTCAGAGACAGCGTCCGCCCCGGGCCACCCACTAGAGGGAGGGTGTTTGCCTGAGGACCCCGATGAGGGGAGCAAGGGATGGGGTGGACGTGGGACCACCTGCGGAGGAGCGGGGATGCCCCCGGCCACTCGACGGGTTGGAGGAGGGTTGGACACCGCGCCCACGCTGTGCGGCTCCGTCACTGAGCTCCGCGTGCTTCTGTCTGCTGTCCATCACCCGACGCACTGTGGGCAGCGCGGGGCCGTGGGGCCTGGGCTAGCAGTGCCCACAGGAGGACTTGGGGCGATGGGAGGGCCTCTGCTCACCCTCCCGGCCAGGGCTGTCCACCTGGGCCTCGCTGACGCGGGCGGTCGAGCGGCTTCCTGGCTCTACCACCACTTCGGTCGCTCGTGACAACCAAAGAAGTCTCTGGGCGTCCCCAGGTGCTCGCGGGGTCAGCAGCGCGGGGCTAGGCTGTGATGTCACGTGCAGCGGGCTGACCCCGCAGGTCAACCCCGCAGGTCAGAGCCTGCCGCCCTGTGCTGGATGCGCAGCAAGGGTGAGCAGACCAGACCAGAGCAAAATCACCCCACGAGATCGCAAAGACCCAGACACGCCACGAGCCCCCGCACCCGTGACGGCGGACGGTGGGACATCTGTGTAGGAAACGTCGTCGTGTAGCATTCCATCACAAGTGTCACCCGGGACTCCTGGGCGAGAGGATCTGAAAGCGCCATTCGGAGGTGACACTGCAGGGGAGGCCGGAGCCATGAACAGAAGCAGCGGCGGCACTGCAGCGGGGGGCAGTGGGGCTCCCGACCGGGCCAGGGAGGGCCGAGGGTGCACATGGTGACCCCGCTGCACCAACGGGCGGCCGGGCTGCACGAAGGCGAACGAGCGTGCGGCTCAGGGGCACCTGCCAGGTGCGTGCACGGCTTCCAGCACAGTGCAAGTGACCCAGGGACAGGGCTCTACGGGCTCCCTGGGTGGCTGTCAGCACAGTGCCTGTGCCCAGGGAGACGCCCAGAACCCCAGACAGCCGGAGCGGGGCCACAGGGGCAGCCAGGTGGCACGGCAGGTGGCGGGGGTGGTGGGGCAGGTGGGGGCCCAGGAGAAGAGGACGCGGGCGCTGCTGGCAGGCCGGGCACCCGGGGCCTTGTGCACGTGCTGAGGAACAACTGCAGGGATGACACGGACTGCGCTCGGGCAGCTCCGAGGTCACCCGGCCTCCCGGCTGCCGGGTCTCGGACAGGGAAGCAGGTGGGTCAGGAAGATGCTCAGGACGCACCGTGCGAGTAGCCACAGCGAGGAGAGGAGGTGAGGGGCCCAGGGACGGCGTGGGCGTGGGACACGGACCTGCACAGGCCAAGGCCGCTTGCAGGCCCTGGAGGAGCGTAGGGGTTGCAGATCCGCCAGCCGCTCAAGGGTCATGGAGACCCGGACAACAGTGCGTTTGCCAGCAGAGAGAAGAGTCGGACCGCGGGGTGCAGGGGCAGCCGCTGAGCAGTCAGTGGGGGGAGGACCCCCCCTTTCCTACATCTTACCTCAAAATGGAGCAGAGGGATAAAGGCAGCAGGAGGGAGAGATTCGGGTGCTGTTGCCAAGTTCCTGCCAAAGGAGATGGGCCGCGCGCCAGGGAGACCACCCGCAGCCCAGCCCGGCCCCGAGCCACCCCCAGTCTGCAGGGTGCCGCTTCTCGGCAGACGGGAGCCAGGCTCCTTCACCAAGAAGGTGCAAAGCTGAGGACGTGGGGTGCAGGGCCGGGGATGGGCCTCCTGTCGGGCAACCCGCCTCCACCTGGGAATCCGCGTGGCGGGGGGGCCAGGGCTGACCAGGGAAGGATGCACCACAAGCCCAGGAGCAGCAGGGGCATGGTCTGGGCCCCCCCCCGGTCACTCCACACAGGAGTCCATGTCCTTGCTGAGTCTGCATCCATGATGGAGCCCCGTCCACCTGGAGCCCCGTCCACATTGGAGCCCCATCCGCAGTGGAGTCTACATTCACAATGGAGGCCCATCCATGCTGGAGGCCCGTCCACACTGGAGCCCCGTCCACCTGGAGCCCCGTCCACCTGGAGCCCCGTCCACCTGGAGTCCCGTCCACTTGGAGCCCCGTCCACACTGGAGCCCTGTCCACCTGGAGCCCCGTCCACCTGGAGCCCCGTCCACTTGGAGCCCCGTCCACACTGGAGCCCCGTCCACCTGGAGCCCCGTCCACCTGGAGTCCCGTCCACCTGGAGGCCCGTCCACACTGGAGCCCTGTCCACCTGGAGCCCCGTCCACCTGGAGGCCCGTCCACCTGGAGCCCCGTCCACACTGGAGCCCCGTCCACCTGGAGTCCCGTCCACCTGGAGCCCCGTCCACCTGGAGGCCCGTCCACACTGGAGCCCCGTCCACCTGGAGCCCCGTCCACCTGGAGTCCCGTCCACTTGGAGCCCCATCCACTCTGGAGCCCCGTCCACCTGGAGCCCCGTCCACCTGGAGTCCCATCCACCTGGAGCCCCGTCCACCTGGAGCCCCGTCCACCTGGAGTCCCGTCCACTTGGAGCCCCATCCACTCTGGAGCCCCGTCCACCTGGAGCCCCGTCCACCTGGAGTCCCATCCACCTGGAGCCCCGTCCACCTGGAGCCCCGTCCACCTGGAGTCCCATCCACCTGGAGCCCTGCCCACCTGGAGCCCCGTCCACTTGGAGCCCCATCCACCTGGAGTCCCGTCCACTTGGAGCCCCGTCCACACTGGAGCCCCGTCCACCTGGAGTCCCGTCCACCTGGAGCCCCGTCTACCTGGAGCCCCGTCCACACTGCAGTCTGTGTCCATGTGTCCCGGGCGTGTCAGTAAACGGCCCAGTTTCTGGTCCTTCTGCAGAGTCCAGTTCCCTCTGTCCCGTGTGACCTCGTAGGACAGCGCGCTGGCCGGTGCTACGCCGGTACCTCTACCAGCACTTTCTGCCCCAGCTGCACGTTTTCCCACGCAGAAGTGTGAGCTTCTATTCCCAAGATTTTGAGGAAGGGAAGCCTGGCATTGGGCACCCTCTGTACGCCCCGCAGACACGCCGAGGCCGCTACTCCGAGGTCGAGGTCGGGGTCGGGTCAGGGAGGGCTGTAGAAGGCGGGTCCCCGAGAGGGCCCAGGAGGCGTGGCTGCTCTCCGGGGCTGCCCTTTCTGCACCCGCCGGCCCGCCCGTCCTCACCAGCCTCGTTCCCCGGCCGCCGCAGCCAGGCCTCCGGGTCATGGTTGTGGTGCCCCGGTCGGGGCTGCTGGGCTCTCAGGCCTCTGCGAGCACACGGCGCGGGGGGGTGGTGCCCAGGAGGACCCCGCGCCGGGCTCCGTGTTCGTGGGGAGCAGCCCGGCTCCTGGAGAGCAGGGTGTCGAGCGGCGGCCACAGGCGGGCGGATGCGTCCTGAAGCCCTGTCCTTCCCTAGTCTTTCAGGCTGCCCGAGGGCGAAGAAGAGCGGCATAAGGATAGCGCAGAGCAAGGAAGACAAGGAAGACCAGGAGCCCATCAGGTACCGGGCGCGGGGGGCAGCGGGTGGTGGGAGGGTGCGGGCCCGCAGGCCGGGGAGCCAGGGAGCATGGCCTGGGACACCTGCCGCCCGCGGACGCACCGTCTACACAGCGGACCGTGTGCCCAGCGGCTGCCACGGGCCACACTCCCCGTCCGGGTGCAGAGAGCAGCTCACGGACTGGGGGGCGGGGGCGGGTCCACGAAGGCCCCTGATGCGTCACCGCAACACTGAGACCAGCGGTGGCCGCGTCCCGGCCTCTCAGGGGACTCCTGCACCCCCGCCGTCCGCCCAGGCTGTCGCCCGGGGCCCAGAGTCCGCGAGATGCCCCCGGCGTCGCCCGCCTGCAATGTTCGCCTCCGACTCTGGAGAAAAGTTTTCCATGAGAACAAACTAAAAATTCATTCAGATGAAAATTGTCAAAATACCTGCGACTTAACAGAGTCCGGGGGTAACGTGAACGGTGCAAGAGCACGTGTTTCCCACAGGCCGGCCACCCCCCCCCCCCGCCCCGCCACGAGTGTCCTCGGCCGCCGCCCACTGCCAGCCCCCCTTTCCCTCTCCTTCCCTCCGGCCGACCGAGCGGGCTGTTCTGGCCTCGCCACAGAGGCCACCCGGCGAGCGACGCCCCGACACAGCGTGTGGCTTTGCTCCCCAGGTGTCCCGTTCCCGGGTGTGACGGCCAGGGCCACATAACCGGGAAGTACGCCTCCCATCGCAGCGCGTCCGGGTGCCCCCTGGCCGCCAAGAGACAGAAGGACGGGTACCTCAATGGCTCGCAGTTCTCCTGGAAGTCCGTCAAGACGGAGGGCATGTCGTGCCCCACGCCGGGCTGCGACGGCTCGGGCCACGTCAGCGGCAGCTTCCTCACGCACCGCAGGTGAGTGGCTCCCAACCCAACACCCCTGCTCCGAAAGAGCAGCGGCGACGCTGCCGGCAAAGCCATGACCTGCCCTGGCACAGGCGGGAGACCCTAGAGCGGGTCGAGAAGCAAGTCCCAGTCCCGCCCCTGGATCAGCGGAGGCTCTCGGCAGAGAACCTGCTGGAATTGTGCGCGGGCACCTGTAGGGTCATCCCCAGGCGGCACCTGGCCCGGGGTCTCACGCCGCAGCCTGGACGCGCCCGGGAAGGCCAGTCTTGCCGTGAATCGTTACCGCCCACGCTTCCGTGTCTGCAAGCCCCTAGAGCGCCGCAACACAGGAGGCCCGCCTGTGGCTCCCCGTGGAAGGGTCGGGGGGTGCGGACAAATCAGGCCAACAGAGCGGGTTGGACGTGGGGTCCCCGGCTTCTCGGAAACCAGGCCGGCAGGAGAAACGGGGGAAAGGCACGTCCAGCACGGGATGAACAAAGATGCCGCAACCCCGCGTCCTAGGTGTTTGGGGACGGGGACACTGAGCCTTCCAAGGTTCCTTGAAAGGAAGGTGGCTTTTTAATTGTCAAAGGAATTCCTCAGAGGTAGGAAAGTCCGACGGGGCCAGTGGGGCCCCCAGCCAGCAGCCCGGCCCAGTGGAGCCTGCGGCCCCCCAGAGGTTCCCAGCGTCCGGGAGCAGGGACGGATCACGCTGCTAGTGCTGGACGGCCAGGCCCAGGGGACAAAGGACG
The DNA here is from genome assembly GCF_053574225.1 of Canis aureus. NCBI lineage: Eukaryota > Metazoa > Chordata > Mammalia > Carnivora > Canidae > Canis > Canis aureus. Next base: position 64,124,933 of record NC_135622.1, read on the forward strand.
ACCCCCCGCCCGTGCTTGGCTGCCTGCCCCAGGGCCAGGAAGCCTCCCTGCTTGGCCCCGGAGGTCCCCGGATGTGACCCGCCTCCTGGCCAGCAGCTGTGCTCGATGAGCCCGAGGCTCGGGGGTGGGCGCCGCGCTCCTGCCCGAGCAGGCCTGGGGGTGACGTGTCGGGGCACTCGGAGGGTGTGGGGGTCAGGGGCCTCCGGGCGGAGGACAGCCGTCGGGGGCTTCACTTGTCCTCAGGAGCGGCGAACAGCCGCCTTTCGCCAGCCAGGCCAGAGCAGGGCCACGGAGGCGCCCGCGGGCAGCCGTCCTGAGCGCATGGGGCTCGGCGTGACCCCGCTGCCGGAGGGTGGGCTGCGCAGGAGGGACACAGGCGGGTGCGGGAGGAGGGCATGGAGGACGCTGTGCGTGGAGCCCCTGCACTCCCGCCATCTGTCCTGTGCAGGGGCCCCGCTCAGTGACCTTGGGCAGCGCCCACCCTCCACCCCAGAACTTCGCCGTCTGCCTAGGCTGACGCGGTGTCTGCGGGAACCCTCGCTCCCCGCGCCTTCCCGCTGCCTGGTGCCCACCACCCACTCTCTCTTCCACGAGTCCCCTCCCGCAGGGACCCCGACAAGCGGGCTTGCTCCCCTGAGACTGGGGTCCTCCAGGGGCCCCGTGTGGCCGGTGTCAGACGTGCCCCCCGCAAGGCTGAACCACATCCTCCTGTTCTCATTTATGCTGCTGGGCGGGCAAAACTGATTCCCTGAAGGCGTGAGAGCAGACGCCGGGCGGCGAGCACCTGGCCGAGCACCCGGCCAAGCCCCCAGCCAAGCACCCAGCAAGCACCCAGACAAGCACCCAGCGAAGCACCCAATGAGCACCCAGCCAAGCACCCAGCGAGCACCCAGCCAAGCCCCCGGCTAAGCCCCCAGCCAAGCATCCACCAAGCCCCTGGCCAAGCCCCCGGCCAGGCACTCAGTCAAGCACCCAGCAAGCTCCCAGACAAGCACCCAGCCAAGCACCCAGCGAGCACCCAGCCAAGCACCCAGCGAGCACCCAGCCAAGCCCCCGGCTAAGCCCCCAGCCAAGCACCTGGCCAAGCCCCCAGCCAAGCACCCACCAAGCAACTGGCCAAGCCCCCGGCCAGGCACTCAGTCAAGCACCCAGTGAGCACCCAGCCAAGCCCCCGGCTAAGCCCCCAGCCAAGCACCTGGCCAAGCCCCCAGCAAGCACCCACCAAGCCCCTGGCCAAGCCCCCGGCCAGGCACTCAGTCAAGCACCCAGTGAGCACCCACCAAGCACCCAGCCAAGCACCCACCAAGCACCCAGCCAAGCACCCAGCCAAGCACCTGCTAAGCACCCAGCCAAGCACCCAGCCAAGCACCCAGCAAGCTCATCCACACCCGCTCCTGGGGTGGTGGCCCCGCCGTGAGGAGCGACTGGCTGCCCCTCAGCCAAAGGCCTCGGTCAGGAGGGGCCCGCAGACAGCCCCGCTGTGGCCCGGCCCCCTGTGCTGTGAACGCAAAGCAGGTTTAGAATCAAAGGGAAGCCTCCGCTGACACAGGAAGTTCCTGTTATTCGTCTTTTCCCCCCAAAGTGTGAGAGCCTTGCGAGGCGGGAAAGGACCGAGGGTCATGGCGCCAGGTCGTAAACGGTAGATGAAACCACTTCGTCTGTTTTGTTCGGGGGGAGTGGGGGGTCAGCGGGGCTCCAATCGGGGTCCTGAGTGGAGCCACTGAAAAGGACATGGAAAAGGTCCTATTGCGTCTCTAGGGCAGGCTGGCTCTCCCTAAAGAAGCAATGGTGAAAATGAAAACCAAGTCATTCAAAACCAATTTTTTTTCCCATATAAATCCGGCAAATTCCCTCTGGGATACGCTGCTAACACCCCAGACAGGAGGAAAGTAAGATCCCTCGCTTTCTGATGATGCGGCACGTTTTTAAGACTCACGGCCTCCACCATTCGGGAACGCGTCCCAAGAATTCCGGAGTGAGCAGCTGTCCCCACCGCTGCCCCCCCTTAGAGGCCGGCCCCCAGCAGGATGAACACTGTCCCCGAAGCAGCGGCAGTGAGGCCCGTGGAGGGAACCCCCAGGGCTGTGCGGAGGGTTCCAGAAGGTCCAGTTGGGGAAGCAAGGCAAGGGGACTGGGACCGCAAGTGGCCTGAGATAGGGCAGAGGGCAGAGGGCAGGTGTCGCAGGGGCGAGCGACGTGGTGGCTGCAGGAGGAGGAGACGCGGGTGCGGCCAGTACCTCCCAAGGGCTCGGGCGGGTGGCGCAGCCTCAGGGACTCAGAGCCCACGTGCTGCCAGGGAGGAAAGAGCGGGGACAGAGGGGACAGAGCCGGGCGGCCCAGCAGGCGGAGCTCGGGCGAGGGCAGGGCCCGGCGGGGGTCCGGGGGCAGGTGAGCGGCCAGCGGAAGCTGCTGTAGAGAGGGGCTGAGCGGGCAGGACAGGCCCGGGGACCCAGGACCCCAGGACCGCCCCCGCCGCCCGGGGAGCACGCGGTGGGCTCCCCCCTCACAGCCAGGGGTGCAGGAGGGCCACGCAGACCACAGCCCGGCACAGCCCTGGGATGACGCCGGGCGCAGGGGTCACTAGAGGGGGAGCGCCCCAAGACCCCGACCTGGCTGTGGGGGGATAGGACCATCCCTCCCCTCCCGGCCCTCCTCACCTGCACTCCTTGTCCCTGCGCCTTCCTGTTCCCTGGGACACGCCTCCCTCCACATGCCCCTCTGCCGAAGAGGCTCCTCGTCCTTCAACAGGCTGCCCCCCGGGGCGAGCACCCCCACCTGCGTCGACCCTGAGTCGCGCTCAGGTCCCGGGACACGGGTACCACAGTATTTCCAGCTCAAGACCAGGGGCGGCTCAGCGGGGCTCTTGGGCAGGGCAGAGCAGGACTCACACCCAGGCCCCCGGCATGGCATGTCGACCCAGCGGCGTCTGGCCTGGTCCCTGTCCCGGCCACCCCCTCTTGCCCCACTGCAGTCTGGGCGGCGTCTGGCCCGGGACCATTTGCCGCAGACCCAGCGCCTCACTGAGCCTGGCACCGGCACCTAGGAGATGCCTCCTGCGCCGTGCGGGGTGCGGGGTGCGGGGTGCAGGGCGCCAGGAAAGCCCGGGGTCTGCTGCAGACAGGCGGGCGCAGGCCCGGGGCGCGCCGGGGGATGTCGTCTGCGCTCGCCCCGCTGCTCCGAGTGCGCGGGTGCTCCCACCGCCTCCATCTCCTCCACCCCAGGACATGAGGAACAGGCCGCAAACCAGAGCCACTAGGTCTAACCCTGCAAGGTCACCAAATAATCTTAGAACGAAGCCTTCTTCTCCACTGGGCTGGACCAAAGAGACTTTTTTTTTTTTCCACAAAGATCACGTCCTAGTCCCTCTAAAACGTTCGCACCCGGACCCTAGGACCCGATTTACTTTATTCCCAGCTTCCTCGCAGTTCATCACAAACGGGAGAGAGCCTGTCCTCGAATGTTTATTTTGCTTGACACTTGCCAAGAGAATCACGTTAAAAATAAGCCACCAGCCTGAGAGCTTACTCCGCGGGTTACTTTTATGATCGATCTTCTCCTGCAAGGCTCTGCAGGAGCACCTTCCCTCCCCGGCACCCCCAGGGGACCCAGGGCAGCATCACCAAATGCAAGGGACGCTGGGAGATGTAGTCTCCCCAAGGGGCACTGGAAGATGTAGTCTTCCCAAGGGATGCTGGGAGGTGTAGTCCCTCAAGGGGCACTGGGAGATGTAGTCCACCTTGGGGATGTTGGGGAGACGGGGTCTTTGTGAGCCCAAGCAGAGGAAGGCTCTGTGCTACCCCGTTTCCGCTAGATGTTAAGAAGCCACTGGTTATTTTTACAAACATACGTCACTGAACCACAGTGCCCTGAGATCCGCATGGTCCCGATTTTAGAGATCAGAAAACCAACAGCAAGAAGGTGAGACTCTCTCCCCTGGGCACTCGGCCTTAAGGAGAGAAGTCTGTCCGGTGGGTGTCACCCGTGGACCCCTGCGTGCACCTGCGGGACCCGCCCAGGATGCTCACAGCACAGGCATCACCCGTGGACCTCTGCGTGCACCTGCGGGACCCGCCCAGGATGCTCACAGCACAGGCATCACCCGTGGACCTCTGCGTGCACCTGCGGGACCCGCCCAGGATGCTCACAGCACGGGCGTCACCCATGGACCCCTGCGTGCACCTGCGGGACCTGGCCCAGGATGCTCACAGCACGGGCGTCACCCGTGGACCTCTGCGTGCACCTGCGGGACCTGCCCGGGATGCTCACAGCACAGGCATCACCCGTGGACCTCTGCGTGCACCTGCGGGACCCGCCCGGGATGCTCATAGCACGGGCGTCACCCATGGACCCCTGCGTGCACCTGCGGGACCCGCCCGGGATGCTCATAGCACGGGCGTCACCCATGGACCCCTGCGTGCACCTGCGGGACCTGGCCCAGGATGCTCACAGCACGGGCGTCACCCATGGACCTCTGCGTGCACCTGCGGGACCTGGCCCAGGATGCTCACAGCACGGGCGTCACCCGTGGACCTCTGCGTGCACCTGCGGGACCTGGCCCAGGATGCTCACAGCACGGGCGTCACCCATGGACCTCTGCGTGCACCTGCGGGACCCGCCCAGGATGCTCACAGCACGGGCATCACCCGTGGACCTCTGCGTGCACCTGCGGGACCCGCCCGGGATGCTCACAGCACGGGCGTCACCCGTGGACCTCTGCGTGCACCTGCGGGACCCACCCGGGATGCTCACAGCACAGGCGTCACCCGTGGACCTCTGCGTGCACCTGCGGGACCCGCCCGGGATGCTCACAGCACAGGGACTCGGGGAGGCCTCGGGAAGAGAACTGCGGCCCACTCGCCTACTAGGCTTCCTCTGGGCCTCTTGGGTTGTGGAGGCGGGGGGGGGGGGGGGGAGGTCCCCTGCTCTTGTCCAGGCAGAGGGGAAGCAGCGGGGGGCAGACCTCTCCTGCCCAGCTGGAACAGCCCTGCCCTCGGCCCCCCATGGAGACGTCCGCCTCTGCAGGGGGTCCTCTCACAGCTGGGACCGCGCCCCTCCCTCCGAGGCCACGTGCACACCCAGAGGACCCGCCCAGAGGACCCTCAGGGAGCTCCCAGGTACTCTCTCAAGACCTGTGATGACAAATCCAAATTCCACAGCTTCGGGGAATTGGCGGCCTGCCAAGCTAACTGTGCTCCAAGCTGTGGATGAACCGGGGGCCCTGTCGCCTCGGGAGCACTCCCCCTGCACTCTGTGCGGCCCCCTGGTCCCTCACCCTTCCCTGCGGACACTTGTCCCCTTTCCCAGCCGCCCTGGGTTGTCTCCTCTGGCTTCTGCTGCTGGCTGCAAGAGGCAGGACGAGACTGGAGGTCATGGCCGGAGTTCCCCAGACCACGTGGTGGTTTTCTGTGTCAGGAAGGCGCGTGGAACGCATCATGCTTCCCTTCACCACACAAGGAGAGCAGTCTTCTCAGTTCCAGATCTCTTTCCCAGAGAAGGAGGGGGAGTGGGCTCGGGTGGCCCATCTCCAGGAGGAGCTGAGCTGCCAGGGGGATGGAGATGTTCATCCAGGGCCAGACGGGGATTTTCTGGATGGGGGTTTGCTGGAGCCCCGCTTCTGAGAAGGTAGCCAGGCCCCCACTCCCCTCTGGCCACTCTGGTCATCTTACCAGGTGGCCTCGTCTGCAGGGAGAGGTCTCCATGCTTTGTTCGTGGCCCACTTGCTGGCCCAGGATTTGTGTTGTTGCCGGAGGAGCCTGGAGGCAGGGTCCACCCCGCAGAGGCACTGTCCTTTGTGCGGGACGGGAACTCCTCAAGAAGAGGGGGTACAGGGAGGTCTTGCTGAGGAAATAGCTCTGCTCCTTGGGGATGCATGTGGGGCTGCAGAGCCCAGGCCCCCGACCAGAGCCGCCCGCACATCCTACCCCTGCACGCACCCCAGAGGGAGAGAGCGAGCCTCACCAGGGCCTACGGTGAAACTCGACTCCGGCTCCTGGACCCTCACTGCCTCCCAGGTCCACGCTGGTCCTCAGAGCTGTTTCCACGGACGGTCGTCCTCACCGATTCCCCAGCGGCATGAGAAAGCCTTCGGGAGATTTGAATCCATGACCCTTTGCAGCCGGCTGTCTGGACGTGCCCCGTGGGGCTGGTCCCCTCTGAATGGCCGCGTGCTGACCGCCGCCTCCGAAGGCCCCTCGGTAGTGAGACTCCTGCATTGTAATCTCCACGTTCCAGTATTTGACAGGAAGCATCTGGGAGGGAGAAATGCACCATCAGCCCCAAACTGCGACTCCCCCCAAAACTCCCCCAAGGCCAAAGGTGAAGGTCGCATCCACTGACCCTCCGTGGCCTCAGGCAGCAGGTGGCCGCGGTGCTGGGTTTGTGGGTGGCCTGGTCTCGTGGTCACAAGAACTTTCGTCCTGGACCCAAGTCACACCTGCACCTCATGCGTCTGTCCCCGGGTGGCCAATACACATCCGGCGGCCGCTGGAGGCCCACTTACCCTTCAGGGGTCCTGGGCAGCAGCCAGTGGGCTCCCGGCTCTGCAAAGTGACCACAAGCCCACGGCTTAAACCTCGCCCAGCTTCCACCTCTGCTCGTGCGTGTCGGACGCCTGCCCCGGCCCCGGGCCCCTGCTGGGGTCTCACGAGCCTGAAAGCAAGGTGTGAACAGGTGTGTCCTCACCTGGAGCCCTCCGCCCGCCTCAAACGCCTTCAGGTCCTCGGGGCTCCGGAGCCACCTCCCACAAGCAGGTTATTTTGCGCTCAGGCCTTAAGTCAAATAAGTCGTCATACCGTGTCTGCCTCAGAAAACGCAGCCAGTGCTTGTAAAGGGAAGACCGGCCAATGAACAAGCAACAAAATTAATTCAAACAAGCTCATCTTTATCTCCGGTAAACAGATGAAGAAACTGAGCACACGGGCGCCCACGGGCACCCACGGGAGCACGGGCACCAGGACCTCGACGCCGCGGCCGGTGGGCGCCCTCAGACTGCACCGCGGACCCCACATACCCCTCGGTCCCCATCACCACGACGCCACCCTCAACTCGTGAACAGATCCTAGGTTTTCAGGGAAACAGCAGTTTCTAAAATGTGACGCTGTCATGCGAATTCCACACGTCTGTGTTTTCTGTGCCAATTTCTGTTCTTCCTCCGCGTGAGGCAAGAACGTAGCCTGGTTCCAGCCTGTGCTGCCCGCGGTCGCCGAGGGGGTACCCCGGAGGCATCTCGCCCCTCGGGCCCTGCACCCCGCCGTCCGCTGGGCTCTGTCCTGGGCACAGGCACCCAGACCACTTGACCGGGAGCGGCGGGCTGGCGGCCACTGGCGCTCACCGAGGTCTCTCCTCTGTGCCCTCGCTAGCTGGACGGGAGCGTGTCCCGGGGTCTCCGGGGCGCCCCCTCCTGGCCCAGCCCTCTCCGTCCTCCCTCTAGCCCTGCCGTCTTGGTCCAGGCCCACAGAGGTGCGCGGTCCCTGCAGACGCTGCATCGGCAGCTCCAAACGCCTCGCCCGTGACACTCGGATCTGATGTTGGCCACAGAGCCCGCGGAGACGGCAGGTGCTGCATGGTGCGACGACGCGGCCTCCGGGACACGGGAAGATCACAGGCGCTGGCGGCTGCATGGCTCCGGCTCTCAGGGCCCAGGCCGCGGGCGCCCCCGGAGCCCCGGGGAGGAGTCAGCGCCGTCTCTCTGGAGTCACTGACACCCCCTGCAGCCGGGCTCCCTGCCACCCTGACCCACACGAAGGGGAGAGAAACACCTCGGACTGACGGACAACGCAGGCGCCCGGATGGACGCACGGAGGTTGGAAGTCAGGAGCGAGACCGCAGTGCACGGGCCCCGGGGACCCTGCGGTGGGATGCAGGGCGAGCTCGGAGACAGAGCCGGAGGGGGACGCCTCTGGAAGAAGAGCGGGGCTCCGGATGCCCGGCCTCGTGCCCCCAGCCCTGGGGTCCCCGGCACGCGGGAAGCGGGAATGCCCGGTGCAGGCCGAGGCCTTTCGCCTCTTGCTCCGGGGCTGCTGTGGCCCCAGCCCTGTCCCGGGTGCGTCCCCTGTGACCTCCAGATGAGAGAGGACCCCCCACATCTGCAGGGCCCCGGGACAGGCCTCGGCAGGCACCACTCGGAGACGGGAATGAACAGCCAAGGAGGACCAGCTTTCCTAGGAGGAAAGCACTAAGTAACGGGCTGAAAGCAAAACAGACCTTAAAAAGGAAAGGAAAGGTCAGAGAAAACGGACATTTCTGGAAAGAAAAAGATTTTTTTGATTTGTCATTAGATAGAAAAGGAGACTAAATAGAATAGTGTGACTTACTCTCTTCTTAAGCCAAGAGAAATCAAGGGAACAAGAAAGATCTTTTTAAAACAGAGACAAGGGGAATAAAAAGTTGAGTGAGAAGGTCAGCGTGGGAAGCTGAGGAAATCTCTCTTAACTTATAAAAATGAGAAAAGAAGACAGTCTTTAAAAACCAGGGAAAGAATTCCTGGGGCTACCAACCAGCTCGCTGGAGACTCCAGAAGGCGGGAGGGAGGAGGAGCCGAAGAAAGATGCTCACCAAGGAGAGCCGGGGAGCCCGGGCGCCAGAGAATCCGTGACACGGCCCCGTGATGGACACGGTCCCCGGGCAGCCGAGGCAGCACAAGGGCCCGCTTGGGCGCCTCCCGGGTGCTGGAGGTCAGGGCACGGGACACGGTCCCCAGGCTGTCCTGCGGGATGAGCCTCCTGCCAGGTGACACTCCTCCAGGTGACACTCCCGCCAGGTGACCCTCCCACCAAATAACCCTCCTGCTGGGTGATGCTCCTGCTGGGTGACACTCCTGCCAGGTGACCCTCCCTCCAGGTGACCCTCCTGCTGGGTGATGCTCCTGCTGGGTGACCCTCCCTCCAGGTGATCTTCCCACCAGGTGACCCTCCCACCAGATGATGCTCCTGCCAGGTGATCCTCCCTCCAAGTGACCCTCCTGCTGGGTGATGCTCCCACCAGGTGACCCTCCCACCACATGAGTCTCCCACCAGGTGACCCTTCCTCCAGGTGACCCTCCTACTGGGTGACGCTCCTGTCAGGTGACCCTCCCACCGGGTGACCCTCCTACTGGGTGACGCTCCCACCAGGTGATGCTCCGCCAGGTGAACCTCCCACCAGGTGACCCTCCCTCCAGGTGACACTCCTGCTGGGTAACGCTCCCACCAGGTGACCCTCCCTCCAGGTGACCCTCCCACCAGGTGACCCTCCCACTTGGTGACCCTCCCTCCGGGTGACGCTCCCTCCAGGACGGCCAGCCTTCCCCACGGGCAGCACAGCAGCGCCCTGCCCTCTCCCCACACGTGCGGGGCTGGGTGTCTTGCAGCCCTAGAGCGCCGGCCTCAGCGTCTGGCCTGTCCTCCAAGTCGCCTGGCAGACAGCGTGGGGCTGTAATGGCGTCAGCAGGTGTCTCTGCTGCAGGCCCAGCTGCACGGCAGCCGGATCTCATCTCTTGCAAGTGGCAGCTCCACAGGAAGAGGCTGGTAGAGCCAGGTGCGGCAGTGAATAGTAGGATAAAGTGTCGGGGAGTGATACTTGGCTTGCGAGACGCTGCTTGCACCCGGGTGGAGTTCTGAGCCCCCAGCACCGCCTGCTGGGCTGTCCGAGTCCTCCGTCCCTAAGCTCTGTGCCCAGTCGCTCCGCGGGCGGCAAACGGCCAGGGGGCAGCACGTGGCACCCTGCTCCCAGCCCCTTGCTTCCTCCCAGGAACACGCCTCCCCCTGCCTCCCGGCCTGCCAGCCCTCCTGAAGGAGGTCCCTTGGGGTCAATGACCTGTCTGCCCAAGCCTCCCCACTCCCTCCGGAGCCTCCACCTGGAAGCCACTGGACTTGCCGCCGCTGTCCTAGGGCCTGGGCGACTGCAAGCTGCGGGGGCCACAGTTTAAGTGTCCGGTGCCCGGAGTGACCCCAGCTAAGACTGTGACTTCCCAAATCCCCGCCCAGAGCAGTGCAGTTTTAGTTAGAGGACTTTGCATGGTAGCCCACTGGGTCCTCGAGGGAACCGCACTGAGCACCCCGGGTCCCTGCCTCGACGGGGACAGGCAGCGCACATCCCCCGCGTCCTCCAGCCGCGTGGGTGCCGGGGATCCTCTGGACCTGACCCAGGTCCCCCACGCATCCCTGTGCACTGGGCGAGGGGGCTCGTGCTGGAACAGCCACAGCTCCGTGGGCCTGTCTCTGCCCCGACTCGGTTTCCCAGCTTTGGGGGTGACTCCTGGCGTGGTGCATCGTCTGCACCCTCGCTGCCCCTCCACGCTCAAAACTGAGAAAAGCAAGGGGCGGACGATGGAATCGGGCTCCGCGAGTCCATGCACCCTGGGAGCCCGTGTTTAAGCGGTTCTGGGCTTCCGCAGGCTCAGGCCCGCAGCCAGCATTCTAGGTGGCCACCAAGGACCCTCGTGCGCCCACTCTGCGGGCTTTGCCTCACCGGTCCCCCCCCCTTTGCTGCTTTGCACCCACACACTGGGGCATCGCTCAATTCTGATCACTTCTTCTCAGGGCAGGAGGACTCAGCCGGGGAGGTTCCCCAGGAGCAGCCGGACGGGGTGGCCAGGAGAGCCCTCTGGGGACCAGCCCCGGTGAGCGCAGACCGGGAGCAACGGTGGCCGGGACGCAGGCTGCCCAGGTCAACCGGGCGTCCCCCCAGAGCCGGGGCCTGGAGACAGGCCAGGCCTGTGACAGCGGGCGGGGGGCCGACGCAGAGGAGGAGTGGGCCCTGCCTCACAGGCCACCGGGACTGTGCTCTCGAGAAGCCGGTGACCCTTCCCCGGGGAGGCGGCGGTCCGTCCTCCGTGGGCCGAGCAGGCCGGAGCCCGGCTGGGGGACCATCCCGGGTCACTCTGGAGAGAGAACCTGGGAAGGAGCATCCACAAGGCCGGGCGGCAGCATCGGGCGCCCCAGGAGGTGCCCAAGCCCCTGGGACGGCTCGGTGCCCCCGCTCCGCTGCCCGCCGTCCGCCGGGCACAGAGGCCCTGCGTGCCCGCGTTTACCCTGGGGACTCACGCCTGTTAGTCTAGAAGCACCATCAGCAAACGCGGTTCACGACGGGGTCCCGGGAAGGGCGACAGGGCAGAGACGAGTCGGCCCCTCCCAGACCCTCGGCAGCAGCTGCCGAAGACTGACCGACCGCTCACCGCCGGCTCCTCGAGGACGACATGGACGTCGCGTGGACTGTGCGAGGATATTTAGCAGCCTCCTCACGCGCACGTACCGGGTGCTGCTCATAACCAGCTAAGCCACGCCGTCGTCGGGTGTTGGATGGACAGAGGTGCGGATGAGCCCCTGAGAGCGTCCCCGTGCCATGGACACAGTCCCTGAGGCCCTGAATTACGACGGAGTACGCACCCGTGCGTGTGTGATGCATACATGGGACATGGGACACGCAGCTGTATTCGCGCTTACGGTTTCCGTGTCATGGGTACACCGAGTGCCCGGTGAACCTGCTCGGGGGTGCCAGGGCCCCCGGTGGGTCCCTCTGGGTGGCGGCCGGGTGGGGGGGAGGGGCTGAGCCCTAGGGCAGGTGTGATGGGGCCCAGGATGCGACTCGTCCTCCGTGCACACGGAGCGCGTCAGGGGAAGAGGCAGGGGAGCCATCCTGGGAGCACAGTGGTCAGACGGGGACCCCGGTCCAGGTGCAGAGCGCGGACCTGCAGGGGACGGAGCCTGGGCAGCGGCGGGAAGTCTGCAAAGAGGCTGCACATGGGATGTCAGTGGCAAAGGGGTTTGACACATTCGAGCAGGATCGTGCCCCGGGGGCTCTGTTTTCACACGTGCGGCCGCCCCCGCCCCCCATAATCGACTGGAGGGAGGATGGGGCAGGGGACGGTGGGGGACACCCAGATGTGCCCCGAGGCAGAACGGCCGGATGGGGCCGAGCTCGGTGTTCGATCCTCTGCATTTGTGCATTTAAAATCAACTCGACTCAGGCCTCGTGTAGGTTGGACACTTTCCATCGCAAGGAAGTCCCCATAGCCAGGCGGTCACTCCCCAAACCTGCCAACAGCCCCCAGAGGCAGCAGGGGAGGGGGCGCGGGCTCCCACCCCAGAGCCCGGCCGCCGCGCCGTCACCTGAGGTCCCACCCGCCCGCCCACCCGCGTGTCAGCCCAAGCTGTCCCCAGGCCCCGGCAGACGCGGCCACCCTCGTGTGCAGGGGACACCCCCCCCCGCCCGCCCCACTCGGGCTTGCTTCCCGTTTGCCAAAAGCCCTTTGCCCGCACCCCGGCTGATAAAAAGACGCGGCGGCGTGCGTTGCCCCGGACGGTCTGTGCAGGCTGGGGGCCTTGCCGCGTCCTGTAACTAACGCCACTTTGCGTCCTGTCCCCAGCTTGTCGGGATGCCCGCGGGCCACGTCAGCCATGAAGAAGGCGAAGCTGTCAGGAGAGCAGATGCTGACCATCCGGCAGCGAGCCAGCAATGGTGAGCAGCCCCCGGCCGCCGCGAGGGGCCCCAGCACCCCGGGTCCGGCTCCTCCGATGCCGCCCGAGCCCCAGGCCCCGGACCGAGGCAGCGCGCCTGCTTGGACAGCCCGGGCGGGGTGATCCTGGCACACCTCAGAGGCCGGTCACCTGGGCTGGGGCGGGCGGCCATCCCCAAACACGTGGCTCCCCAGAACCCACGGCCGCCCCCTCTGCTCTGCCCCAGGCCCTTTGCCTCCCCCACGCCCGTCCCCTCCCTCCGTGCCACCTCCCAGCTGGCCTCCCGGCCCGACCACCCGCGAGCACCGAGCACCGTGTGCCCCCGAGACGAGTGCGGGGACTACGGGGGGAGGGGCAGCGGGGGCCCAGCCTCTCTGTCCTTCTCAGCCCCATCCTCGTGAACCCACCGGCTTGCACCGAAGCCCATAGTGGTGGAGGTTCTGTGGCCACTGGGGCCGTGGCAGAGGGAGACGGGTGGCTGTGCTGCCGAGGGGACGACCAGGCCACACTCGCCCTGGAAACAAGGTCCTTTCCATAGGTTTTTAAAAGGGACGTGCTCCAAATTTTTGTGACTTCCGTTGGTGATTTCTGTTTGAAAGGCCTCCTTGCACCAGGGTGGAGACGCGCCCACAGCAGAGGGAGGGAGGCGAGCCCGGGCCACGCCGTGCCGCCTGCTGCGGGCCGTGAGCTCACTTCGAGACTCGACCCCGTGTGTTAAGTCTGGTGTCTTTAAGCAGAAACACGCAGGCTTGGGCCTCGACGGGGCGGCGGACTTGGGAGCTGGGGCTCGGAGGTGGGGGCAGCTACCGCGGTGCTGGCGGAGACCTCGCAGGGCACCCCCTCCCCGGGACCGCCGGACCGAGGGCTCTGCAATGGCTCAGCAAGCTGTGGCCTTGGAGGGCGGAGTCTGGGCCCCTCCGCAGCGCCCGGGGGGCCGTGGGCGCAGGGCCGACCGCAAGGCTGGGGCAGCAGATGCCCTGGGCAGGATGCAGACCTGGACCCCCGGTCCCTGGACCCCTCCTAGGAGCTGGTGCCGCGGCTCAGGCCCATGGACCCCTCGCAGAAAGGCCAGCCGGGCCGGGGTCCCCGCACCCCTGTGGTCACCTGACGGCCCCTGCCAGGGCCTGACAGCAGCTCGGGACCTCTCTGCGCGGCCTGCACTGAGCGGCCCTTAAGGCGAGGCCGCCGCGGGCCAGAGGGCGGCCAGGGTCCCCACATTGTTGTCATGAAGGCTCGGGCTCCGGCCTCCCCGTTTCCACTGCACACACTCTGAGCCGCAGGTGAGGAACCGCCACGGACGCCGCTTCCAGAGCCCCGCAAACAGCCGTGTGTTCCGGCAAAGTCCTTGGGCCCGCGGGGCCGTGGACGACTGAGACGTGAAGGCGGCCTCCATGGGCCGGGGTTGGCGCCAAGCAGGAGAGGGAAGAAGCCGGGCCGCGGATCCGCAGACCCTGAGGACGGGCCTTCCCAGCGGCGGGGAGTCGGGGGCACGTCTCTGGGCACCCCCGGCCCCGTCTCTCCCGAGGGGCAGCGGAATCCAGAGCCTTCTGTCGGGCAGCGCTGCTCTCAGGAAGACCCAGTGCTCTCCTGGAGGTGCCAGACGGCTTCATCCCACGGGAGCCGCCCGTGCCGTGGGGGTCCGCGGGGCCGCCGTGCACCCGCCTGTCTGCGCCCCGTTCCAGGGTCTGGCCATGGGCGGGTCTCTGTTGCGGGTTCCGTTGGGCTCGGGCGCGCGGGGAGGAAGCCGCGGAAGCTGGTCCCACCGGGCTTCCCGAGCCCCCGCCACCACCTGTGGTTTCTGGTCAGTGCCGAGGTCAGAGCCATTCCGTCCTCGGGAGCACGCTCCTTACAGCGCCCAGGCCGCGGCATCACAGGGCCCGTGGGGCCCACTCGCGGGCAGGGTGTCTGTACTACATGAACGCCCCGCCCCCCTCGGCAGGATGCCCACCTCCAGGACCTAAGCCTCTGGCTCCGGAGCTGCCCTAGCTCCCCCCGCCCCCAGTAGCGTGAGCATGAGCGCTCACCTGACGCGGCCCTTACACACGCGTGACCACTGTGCCCGAAGCCCCCCCGCGCCCACACCCTGGCCCACCGTGAGCGCCCAGCCCCGGGCAGCCTGCCGTCGGCTTGGCGGAGCCGACCACCCGGCCGCTCTGGCGCCAGGCCTCCTGGCTCCTTGGTGCCGGGTCCCCGCTCCGCGAAGCCTAAGTCCCCGGAGCTCTGGCCCAGCCCACGTCCCTGCGTCCCTCAGACTCCCCCTCCGCCCTGCTCCCACGGGGTCGGCTCATCTGATGCTGCACGAGGTCACCGCGCTTTCTCTCTCCCACGGGATTGTCTCCCGAAGCCGCCGGAGCAAGGAGGGGACGGTCGTCACGGGGACTTTGAGGGACCTTTACTTTCGTGATGCCGACTTGCGCCAGGGAGCTGACGTGCCCTGCAGACTCGCCAGGTGGCGACGCTCTACCTGTGGGTGGGTTTGCAGCGTGGACGCCCCTCCCGGATCTTACCAAGTGGCCCTTTCGGCCCAGGTTTTGATGGACGGACATCTCAGGCGCCCGCCCGCACACAATGTTCAACGTGTATTGTGCACTTATATGTCTGAGGCCGTTTAATTTAGAATAAAAATTTAGAGGACAGCCTTAAGACCGGCACAAAGGAAACGTGGATTTTAATTCTTTACTATGAGGCCCACGGCGCTCGACCACATACAATGGTTTTGCTCTCTCTTTTCCTTTTAATGACGTGTCAGCTCACCGCGCGGAGCCAGCTGGACAAAGCCCGTCCATGCCACGTTTCAGGGAGACCCCGGGGGAGCACGGGGCCCACAGACGCCCGGGGGTCGCTAGCCGCTCAGGCAACAGCTGACCCAGCAGGCTTCCTCAGCAGCCACTTGGCGAGCCTCAGGAGAGGCCGCTGTCCCCGCAGGCCGAGCTGGGTCAGAGACGGACCATCGCGCAAGGGGCAGCTCGAGGCCCAGGAGACCAAGGAAGTCACTCGTCACAAAAGTCGTACGTGGGAAGACAAGGGGGCCGGGGCCCGGGTCTGTCATGTGTCAGACCCCGGGCTGTGGCCCTCGCCGTCCCAGACGCCTGCAGGACGGCTCAGACACGCGTCCGCCTTCGGGAACGGTCCAGCCCGGGCCGTGTGCCCTCTGCCGCTGCTCACGTCACGTAGAAGGTCGTCAGGGCCGGACGCTCTTTTGCAAACACCCGAATCCGCAGGACGCCCCCGGGGAATCCTCGGGGATTCCAACCATAGGCCGGGGAGACCACGTTGGCCTGGCCAAACCTCTTCTCGAGCTCACGTTTGCCAGAATCTGGGCCCCGGATGAAGGTGCTGACCTTCCGGGGTGTTCTAGATGCTTCACCATCTATCTGCCGCCGAGGGTGTTGCGCCCCTGACAAACCAATTAGGATGACTTCACTGCGATGCGTAGGTCCCCCACGGACCCCCGGGCTTTGTGGTCCTCAAACCGCCTGTCCTGAAACGAGGCGTTTCATTCACAATCCCACTCGCACACTCTCAATGGAAACGCTCCACCTTGACGCTGGGAATGGGCAGGTGCACGGAGCGTATTTCACGCTTCCTTTGAGGAAGTCTCCAAATTCCATGTGTGGATCCGACGGCGGCCTGGGGCCGCACTGAGCACAGGAGGCGAACACAGGACGGCTGCCTGTGGTCCTAGAAGCGGCGACGGCCCCTGGCGCTGGCGTGGGCCTCGTGTTCCACGGAAACCACCCCACACAGTGGCAAAAAGAGAAGATTTAAGACCGTTCAAGCCTAGGACACTGAAGAAATAGGACACGAGGAACTTGCTCGGAAGTCTTAGCGGACGCTCAGTGGGAACATCCAGCAGCACAGCCACGGCGCGGAGGGACCGCCGCGGCCTCGCTCACGCAGGAGGTGTTGTCTGCGCGCTTGGCCTGCTTGCAACTCACGGAGCGCGCGGCGAACCCTCGCCAGGTGACAGATGGCTTACAAGCCACGTTCTCAGGCGTGGGTGCCACACGCAACATGCAGGAGCTCGCTCCGCCCGAGGCCTCCCTGGACGTTGCCGCAGAGGTCTGGTCCCATATGGCAGCGGGGACACAGCCGGCCCCGAGGGAGGGCCCAGCGCAGTGCACTGTCCTGTGAGATGGGAATGCTTTCCGAGATGCATCGATGGCGCCCGAGGAGTTGTACTGAGCCCCGCGACACGCTGGCCAGGGACGCGCACCTGGGGCCTCCAGGCCAGGCCAGGGACATGAGACCCAGGCTAGTGGTCGGCAGGCCTCGGCCGGTCCCTCTGGGCGGGAGGGTGGGGGACGGTGGGCAGGCTCAGGCTCCGCCTGCAGGAGGAGATTCAGGAGGAGGGACCCGCTCCCCCCACCCCTGCCCCCCCTGCCTCTGCAGTGTCCGTGACTCGGCCCTTCCCTCCAGGTGGCCGCTGCCCTTCTGTCTGCAGACCCGGAGAAGGGCCCTGCCCTGGGCCCCCGAGGTCTGGGCCATGTGCCTTTCCCGGGGGTTCCCATAGCATCCCCTGCTGTGCCTGGTGACTGTGTCCCTGGCGTCAAGGGTGACAGCGGCTGCAGGCATCCCGCTCTTCTTCTCGAGCACACGCAGCCACGTGGCACCCAATTGTCAGAAGGACAAAGGGCCTGGATCTGTCCCGCCCTGGTGCACCCTACTGCCAGCAACCAGCACCCTGAGCCGGCGGAGGGAGACCTGGTCCAGGTGCCCAGTGAGGCCCGAGAGGCACAGCCTTCAGGGCACACACAGGGGCGCACAGCCCCCAGGGCACACCCGAGGGCACACAGCCCCCAGGGCAGAGCCTCCAGGGCACACTCAAGGATGCACAGTCCCCAGGGCACACCCAAGGGCACATCTGAAGGCATGTTTTCCGCATCTGAAGAGAAAGGCTGTTTGCCTCCATTGTCCATCCCGGTCGGGGGCTTGCTCACCTGTGGGCAGCGGTGTGGGGCCTCATTTCCGGGTGACAGACACGGATGGACAGACAGACAGAGAACAGACCAGGGCGGCAGGACATGGGCTGGAGCAGGTCACCACCTGTAGGAGCGGCCGGGCCGGGGCGGGTGGGCTGTCCGGGAGACGGCACCCTGGGGCGTGGGGGAGGAGGGCGGCGGGAGGCGTGAAGGACATGCGGACTGTCGCTATGTTCGCTTAAATCCAAGAGGTATTTTTCCAGCAAATTCAGTCCCAAATGCAAAAGGAACCAAGAGACAAGCGCGCCTCCGCCCGCGGTCTTGCGCCCGAGGCCCTAACACCTGCTGTCGCCCCCACAGGCATAGAGAACGATGAGGAAATCAAGCAGTTAGACGAAGAGATCAAGGAGCTCAACGAGTCCAACTCCCAGATGGAGGCCGACATGATTAAACTGAGAACTCAGGTAACAGTTTTTGAAGCCCGCGATGTTAGCCGCCCGGCCCCGGGGGCGCCCCCGACGGCCTTTCCTTGGGCTCCTGGCCCCCCTCCGCCCCCTCCGTCTCCCGTCCCGCTCGTGTGCTGACGCCAGTGGCTCGGCAGCGGGACGCCCTGGCGCACCGTGGCCGTGGGGCCGCCTGCTTCCCGCCCGCACCCACTTTAGTGGAGCCCCCGCGGGCCGGGGTCCCCGCGCTCCTCCCGGGACACGGCAGGCCCTAACGCCCTGTGGCCTCTGCGTCCCGGAGGGCCCAGGCCCAGATGCCCAGGGACAGGAGGGAGGCGGGGAGGGAGGGAGCAGCCCTTAGCGAGCACCTACTGGGTGCCCATTTGCAGGGCTGAGGTCCCACCGTGCACCCACGATGGCTCACCGCAAGTATCCTCACTCTCACGTTACCCACGCGGAGCCTCCTTGGGCTCAGCCAGGGCGCATGCGGGCGGCCACAGCTCAGAGCCCCCTGTCCCTCAGCCCCACGCAGCGCCCCCCTCCGTGCCCCCACCACAGCGGCTCAGGGTCTCGGGCCGCGTGGGCGCTGGGACTGGGCTCTCACAGCGCTGCCGTCCCAGGTAAGGGGAGGCACCTCACCCTGGAAGAAAGCGGGCTTCTTGCCCCCCAACCTCCCGTCCCTGCAGACCCCTGCTAGCAGCTGACACTGCAGCTGGAGGGTGAGCGGACAGGCAGCGGGCACCCCCATGAGCACTTGGACCTGGTGTCAGCTCAGCAGAGCACTGGTGCTTGTTCTAGGGGCTCCGGGCCCCAGGCCGTGCTCAGGGACAGATGAGGCTGTGGCCGTAGGAGCCCCACTCCCCGCAGCCCTGGGAGAGCTTTTGCCTTTTGACCTTTGGCCAGTGCACACATAGCCTCCCTGCTCATCTCAGAAAGTGCTGGAAGGTTGGTGGTCCTGCAGCTAGGCCTCATACAGTCTCTGGTGCCCCCACTCCCTGTCGGGGACACCAGGATGGGGTGACCCGCGGCACTCTGGGTGTGTGTCCCCTCTGACCAGACATGCCGGCAAGCGCTCCCGGGGCCCCCTGGCCATATAGGGACAGCCCAGGACGTGCACACTGTGCACAGAGCCCAGCCCTTAAGTGGAACAGCCACTGCGGGGGGGCAGGGGGGCAGGCTCCCCTGCTGCGCCCCCAGGCCATGGCCCTGCCCAGAAAATAGTCAGAACAGGGGCACTTTCTGGGGCTGCGATGGCGGGGCGGCTGCCCTCGGCTCAGGTAATGGTCCCGGGGCCTCGGGATCGGTGGAGCGTGTGCCCTCGGCTCAGGTCGGGGTCCCGGGGTCGGTGCAGCGTGTGCCCTCGGCTCAGGTCGGGGTCCCGGGGTCGGTGCAGCGTGTGCCCTCGGCTCAGGTCGGGGTCCCGGGGTCGGTGCAGCGTGTGCCCTCGGCTCAGGTCGGGGTCCCGGGGCCCTGGAGCCAGGCCCCACCTCTGACTCCTGCTCCACAGGGAGTCTGCTTCTCTCTCCCTCTCCTCCCCCTGCTCGTGTGCACGCTCTCTTTCAAAGAAATAAATAAAATCTTTTAAAAATACAGTCAGAACAGTATGAAGAATTACCTATATTTTAACATGATCACACGAGTGACTCTTAGCTCTATTTTGTTCTGGGTCCTACGTTTCCCCTGCGCCTCTGCAGCCGGGCAGGCTCACCCACAGCTGCTCAGGGCCTCGGCTCTCAGGCATTTAGGGAGGACGCGGCCTCAGCCTGGGTCACCTGTGTCCTCTCCGCGGGCTCAGGGGCCCTTCCGGAGGAGCTCCCTTGGCCTTCCTCAGCGGGCGTTGCCGCAGCCCCAGGACCCGGGTGGCTCTAGGATCTAGGAGGGCGGCGTCTGTCTCCTCCCCTTCCACCGGCCTCACCAGCAGCGGCGAGCCCCACCCTCCCGCCACTGGGGGGAGGCGGGGCCGTGGCAGGGAGGCGGGGCCTGATGGCAGGGGGCGTGGCTCTGGGGCAGGGAGGCGGGGCCTGATGGCAGGGGGCGTGGCTCTGGGGCAGGGAGGAGGGGCCTGATGGCAGGGAGGCGGGGCCTGATGGCAGGGGGCGTGGCTCTGGGGCAGAGAGGAGGGGCCTGATGGCAGGGGGCGTGGCTCTGGGGCAGGGAGGCGGGGCCTGATGGCAGGGGGCGTGGCTCTGAGGCAGTGAGGAGGGGCCTGATGGCAGGGAGGCGGGGCCTGATGGCAGGGAGGCGGGGCCGTGGAGGGGGCGTGGCTCTGGGGCAGGGAGGAGGGGCCTGATGGCAGGGGGCGTGGCTCTGGGGCAGGGAGGAGGGGCCTGATGGCAGGGGGCGTGGCTCTGAGGCAGGGAGGCGGGGCCTGATGGCAGGGAGGCGGGGCCGTGGAGGGGGCGTGGCTCTGGGGCAGGGAGGAGGGGCCTGATGGCAGGGAGGCGGGGCCGTGGCAGGGAGGCGGGGCCTGATGGCAGGGGGCGTGGCTCTGGGGCAGGGAGGAGGGGCCTGATGGCAGGGGGCGTGGCTCTGGGGCAGGGAGGAGGGGCCTGATGGCAGGGAGGCGGGGCCAGGGGCAGGGAGGTGTGGCTGTAGGAACAGGGAGGTGGGGCCAGGGGCAGGGAGAAGGGGGCTGGAGTCAGGGAGGCAGGTCAGGGAAGTAGCACCTTGAGAAGGAGGCAGAGGCCGAGGTCAGGAAGGCAAGTGCCTGAGGGGGGAGGCGGGGCCTGGGGCCTGGGGCCTGGGCGCTGGGCGCTGAGCCAGCACCAGGACATTTCCGGAGTGTGTCACATTTCTGGCTGTGCTGCCAGCAGGTGCTGGTCGTCTGGCTGGAGGAGGGCCCGAAGGCAGGAACACCCCTGACCGAGCACAGTTGACTCCCTGCATCAAGTGGGAGGACGCGGGGTGGGCCCCAGTGGAGCCGGCTGCGTGGGACCCCAGGGCCCCTGCAGACCAGGGGGCCGCCCGCCTGCTCCCGGAGCAGCCGCAGGAGGGGGTGACAGGAGAGCAGAGGCCGGCGCTGCCCGTGAACCGAGGGCGCTGGCTGCTGTGGCCAAGTGGGTGACCTGTGTCATGAGGACGTTCACAGTGTAGGACTTCCTGCGGCAGTCAGACGCCGCTGAGCTGGCCCCGGAGGAGGGCCCGGCAGGCCTGGGGAGATGCCAGCCTGTCGTCATCCCAGCTCCGGGACAGCAGAGCTTTTAAAATGTTAAATCAAAGTGCACACCGCCCCTGAGCCGCTCCCCAGAAACAGCCTCCCCAGACTCCCGTTACCCAACTTTCACGTGTGATGAATCAAATGCATAAGCGCCGAACCCTTACAATGACGGGCTGTCCCCACGGAGGCCTTTTTGTTCAAGCACAAAGGTTTTCCCTGGGACGCCCGGGTGGCTCAGCGGTTGAGCGTCTGCCTCAGGCCCAGGGCGTGACCCCAGGGACCCGGGATCCAGTCCCCCATCGGGCTCCCCGCAGCGCAGCGAGCCTGCTTCTCCCTCTGCCTGGGTCTCTGCCCCTCTGTGTGTCTTTCATGAATAATACATAAAATGTAAAAAAGAAGAAGGAAAGAAAGGTTTTGCTGGCACGGGGCGACGGTGGCCTGCCTTGTGTTACATGTCACTCGAATTTGTGCGTTCCAGATCACCACGATGGAGAGCAGCCTGAAGACCATCGAGGAGGAGAACAAGGTGATCGAGCAGCAGAACGAGTCTCTCCTGCACGAGCTGGCCAACCTGAGCCAGTCCTTGATCCATAGTCTAGCCAATATCCAGCTGCCGCACATGGTAAGTGACTAGGGCGCCCGCCGGCGCCGGCGGTCCTCCGCAAAGCACAGCGTGAGCTAGAGGCCTGTCTCTATGGCTGTGTTCGTGGCTCTCCACGCTGTGGATGTTGGCGGTCACCGCCCCCAAACCGCACGGCTAAGGGCCAGAAGCCTCGGTGGGGCAGATCCCGTGCACCCCGTAAGATGAAGTAAGCTCTGAGTAGGCCGCTCGAGTAGCGTAAAGACAGTGGCGCTGAGCTGTGATAGATGCTATTTTATGCTGATGTGAATATCCTATTCAGAAAATAAAAGTTGTGTATGAACCACTATTTAATATCTCGTAGGATCCAATCAATGAACAAAATTTTGATGCATACGTGACTACTTTGACGGACATGTATACAAATCAAGACCGTTATCAGAGCCCAGAAAATAAAGCCCTACTGGAAAATATAAAGCACGCTGTGAGAGGAATCCAGGTCTGAGCAGCTGCTGTAGTGGCGGGATCTTGTTTGAAAGGGAGCCACCCGCTCCTCTTGCTGCTGTGACTCACCAGAGAGTGTCATATACTTATTTCTGTTTGAAACAGTGTTATGCTTACAAGACTTCATAATGATTTTATGTCTTGCTTTAAAGATAGTTACCTGCAGAATAGTTTTTGAATACATTCACATTTTGTACGGTTTCATATGAGCTGACATAGTGTGACATGCCATGTAACGTTTATAGCTGCTACTGTATGCACATTTGGGGGTATATATATTTCTGAAGAGGTAAGCTGATCAAAATAAATAGAGTGTAAATTCTTTTTAATGCTTTAGTGATTAAATGTTTTAGTATTTTGAACTGAAATGGACAAAACAAAAAAAAAAAAAACCCACAGCTTTGAATGATCATGTGGTGGCCCTGCAGCCACTTTTTAGACATTATCATTTTGCCTCATGTTGGAGGATTTTATGGAATTAAGAAATACATTTTGTGTGCATATTGTTTCATAGCAAGAATTGGTTGCAAAAAATGCTTTATTTTTGAACAATGCTTGGAAATATTATGTGATTTTTTTGTTTGTTTGTTTTAGGAGGATGGTGTATGGTGGGGGCAGTAAATGAGGTTTTTTGCATTCCAAGGAAATGGCATATGGATTAACTGTAAGAGATGAGATAAGTAATTTATTGTAAGACAACATCAAGCCATGGAAATTTGGCAGAAGATTCAAAGCAGCTTAAACAGCACTTTTAAGTTAACTCCTGAGCATTGCATGGTGTGACTCTGGGAACTCCTATTCAGACAGGGGCTTGTTAGAGACGGACCGCGCGAAGATTGCCCTTTGCAGTGTCCGTAGACTCTGGAGCAGCCTACCCCATGTCCCCGAGAGCGCGGTGCCCCTCTGAACCGTCTGTCACTGCAATGGCGTGTGTCTCACAGAACCTGTGTGCTCTCCTTTTAGTTCAGAGCTAATTTAAGAGTATTTATTTCCCCTCTCTCCACTCTTAAAAGCGATCACTGTCGTTGTTGCTGTGACTTTTCCTCCACGGCCGGGGGATAAGGCAAATGGTGTGCGAGTCCGCGAGCTACTGCACGCGCTTTCTGCGGGGCAGGACACCCGCCGCCGGCTCCGAGCGGCCGCCCCCGTCCGTCCCCGTGTCCCCGGCAGAGTTGCTCGCAAATGACCTTCCTGTTCCAACTCCCCTTGGAGACCAGGTGACCACGTGGCATTTGCATAGCCTTGCTGTTTGATTTGTCACGACCTACTCTAAGAATGAATGCAATCAGATTTTAAGAGTAATTATCTATACTTGAGCACTTTTTTTGCTTTACACTAGATCATCTTAGACTTGCTTACACTTGGAGATGGGATTGTTTTCTTCCAGTGACTGCACTATATGTATGCATACGACCACTTTTGATTGCCACGTCCCCCTTCTGAGTAGTCCCTAGGACGGCGTGTTGTGTTTTCTGGTGTTGACTTGAGTTACATGTGACAGCATCTCTTCCTTCCATGTCTTGATGTTATGCAGGAAGTACGGAAGTACTTTAAAATTTTGTTATGAAAAAAAAAAAAAAAAGATGGGTTTTGTAAAAATAAAAAAAAATATTTTTAGCAGAACAGGACTTACAGGGTCATTGTCCCCACAACGTGCCAGTCGACTATTTGCACTTACCTTGTCCTATATATCCGTACGGAGGTGTGCAATTGCTGGGGTCAGCGGCCTCGCGAGGCTGACCCCGGGAGGATGAGGGGAGCCCTCACGGCTGACCCGACGATGTTGCTACGGGAGATTACAGGGATCTCACAGCAAATATTCTGATACAATACTCAACCTCGGTGTATATATATGTATAAATATATGTACATCCCAGCGGCACTTTATACTGCTCACTGTACAAACGCTTACAGTTTTCCACGAGGACTTGAATAACTAGCTGGGACAGATGATGTAATTCCCCGGGGCTCTGCAGCGCCTTCCCTGGAGAGCGCCCTCTTTCTGTTGTGCGATTAGTTGTAGCTGCCATGCTCAGAATTGCCTTTCGAGAGCTGAAGCAAGGTGCTTCTTGTCACCTGATGCCATATACCCCGAGGGGGCCCCCTCCCTGCAGGGCCCCCGTTGTTCATATGGGCATATGCATTTCCCCGCCGCGTCGTGTCTGCAGCTTCTTTGCCAATATAGTAATGCTTTTAGTAGAGTGATAGGTAGTATCAGTTTTGGATTCTTCTTGTTATCACCTATGTACAATGGAAAGGGGTTTTAAGCACAAATCTGCTGCTCATCTAACGTTGGTACATAATATCAAATCAAAAGTTATCTGTGACTATTATATAGGGATCACAAAGTGTCACATATTAGAATGCTGACCTTTCATATGGAATTATTGTGAGTCATCAGAGTCTATTTATTATAACTTATTGTTCATTATCATTTCTAAGTTAACTTAAGTAATCATTTATTAAGACAGAATTTTGTATGAATATTTACTGTGCTGTCTGTGGAACCGAAGTTTCATTTATTTTTGTACTACACGGCATGGGTTTGTTGACACTTTAATTTTGCTATAAATGTGTGGAATCACAAGTTGCAGTGATACTTCATTTTTAAATTGTGAACTTTGTACAAATTTTGTCATGCTGGATGTTAACACATCTTACTCTAAATAAAAAAGGTGTTGCCACATTTGTAGCACGATGGATCTCTACCCCGGGTCCGCGTCTTCACTCGAGTCTGGGCGCCCGAGGAGCGCCTCGCCCCAGAGCCGGTGGCTTGCTCGACCCCCCTGCCCCCCGGCGCCGCAGCCTCTGCCACATTTGCTGTCCGCCCCGGCCCCACTCATGTGAGGACACGTCATGTCCAAAAGCAGGTGTCTCTGCAGAGCAGGGTCATCTTCCGACACAACCACAGTACAATTCCCACACGTGATGCGACATCCTCCTGGCAACCCGCATGCGTGTCCAAGGCCCCAGCAGAACAGTGATGTCCTTTACAGGCGTCCCCTGGTCTGATGTCCCGAGGGGTGGGAGCCCGCTCCCAGCAATCATGGCCCTCGTCCCTCGTCCCTCTCTCCTGAGCAGTCCCTGGGCCTTGCTCTGTCCCTCGGGGCAGGGACGTGTGTCAGGTGTCCAGGGTGGGTGGTGTGCAGACTCCGCCTTGATTGATAGAGTCTGACGGCCGCGGCTTGGGAGCTCAGGTGCCCCGCACGATGCCCTGTCGCTTCCTGCAGCTCACTTCCGAGGGCCCACGTGGTCACTCGCACCCATGACCCAGGGTCACTCGCGCTCCATCACCCGTGGTCACTTCCAAGCCACCGGCCAGGACCACCCATAAAACTTGAATTACCCTTCAAATGTGATGTATCAATGAATTACCCACTTTCCCTTCATCTAGGCTAGTGAACATCACCCTTTAACATTCCAGAAACACTCTCCTGTAGTAGCCACAGTCCCTAAAAGACAACATTTGAGGAAAGGCCCGGTCATCTTTGTTAAACCCAAAGTGTGTCCCCAGAGGGGTCCTCTACCTTCCCAAGACTAGAGGCCACCCACCGGCTGGGGCCGTCTGAGACCTTACAACCTCATCATGGGGTCGGCCACGGTGGAAGGTGCCTGGCCCTGGAAGGAAGGCCCTGGCCCGAGGACCACACGGAGTTACCGCAGAAGGTGGCACGTCCATGAGCCGCCGTCGGTGACTCAAGTCTGTCCTCCGAGATAACCGAAAAGCTGTTTCGTCTGAGGAGCGATGTGCCTCGAATTGGTATAAACAGGGCAGCCCGGGGGGGCTCAGCGGTTTAGCGTTGCCTTCAGCCCAGGGCGTGACCCTGGGGTCCCAGGATCGAGTCCCACATCGGGCTCCCTGCATGGAGCCTGTTTCTCCCCCTGCCTGTGTCTCTGCCTCTCTCTGTGTGTCTCTCATGAATAAATAAATAAAATCTCTTCTTTAAAAAAATGAATTGGTAAAACATTCTGGAAACCGATTAAGCTTTCGATCATGTCAAAAACCTTATAAAATTCAAAGTTTTGACCCAATAATTATAGAAGCCTACCCTAAATACCAAAGCAATTGTAAATGCACTGAAATTAATAAAATCCCCAAAAGTCTTATTTTAGAGGAACGATTAAATGATTGATGAGAAATGCACTTTCTAGGGTCCCCCAGAGTCGTTAAACATTGGTTAAGAGGCTCTTAAGATGTTTGTGACCCCATCAGTGAGTCGCACAAAGGGCAGAAGTATAAACCACTAGGGAGCAGCCAGGTGGGATCTGCTTGCCGCACACCTGCCCAGCCCCTGGGCCAGGAGTGTGCCACTGTGGGGGGGTGCCACAGCGGGGGGTGCCACACGGCCCAGGGGAGGAGCACCCCTGGGCTGGAGATGCGTTGGCCTCCACCAGTGAGGGGCAGAGTAGGGCGGGGCAGGGTGGGGGGTGGGAGGGTGGGGGGGGAGTGGAACGGGGTGGGGGGGACAGGTCAAGGAGGGGAGGGGGGAAGGGAGGGGAGAGGAGGGAGGGGAGGAGGTGGGGCAGGTCTAGGAGAGGAGTGGGGAGGGGAGGGAAGGGGAGGGAAGAGGAGGGGAGGGGAAGGGAGAGCTGGGCAGCCACTGGGAGCAAGTGCTCTGCACCCGGGAAGAACAGGAGAGGCCCAGGGAGTAGCGAGCTGTCCCAGGGACCCTTGGTTCTCTGGTTCCTTTGCCTACAACTGGCCTACTGAACGCGGTCACCATAGAAATACCTAGAAAAGGTCTAAATAAATTTTTTAAAAGCCTGCATCTAGTGAGGATTCTAGAAGGTTCTAGAGACCTTGAAGTTACCCCGTGGGGGTTCAAAGCAGAGAGGACGGAGGAGAGCCTGCACAGGGGAAGTGTGGAGAGGGGTGGGAGGGGCTCCCCGGAGACCCCCAGAGCCCAGACACCAGCTGGGAAGGGGACGTGCCCGTTGCCCACCCTCGGCTGCCCCTCGCCCGACAGAGCCGCCCCCCCACCAGCACCGGGGACCCGGGCTTCCCCACCCCCCACAGGCCCCCTGCCTTGCACCCTCCGCCCTCCGCTCCCCCCTCCTGCTCCCCCGGAGGAAGACCCGAGCAGTGCGGGTGCCCCCAGCCACCGTCCAGCAGCGGGCGACGGCCTGCGGCAGAGCCAGGCTCTCAGCAGTCACGGTTCACATACGTGTCAGGAAGAGTCAAACCTCTACTTCGGCTTTATATTTCAATCACCATGACAACCAACAAAAGTCATTGCTCCCTGGACAGACCCCAGGGTGGGAGGACGGCATACATGGGACACGAAGCCCACGGTAAATCTCTGCAAAATGACAGAGCAGACCGTCCCCGCTCCGGGCTCACCTGTCCC
The DNA here is from genome assembly GCF_053574225.1 of Canis aureus. Classification (NCBI taxonomy): domain Eukaryota; kingdom Metazoa; phylum Chordata; class Mammalia; order Carnivora; family Canidae; genus Canis; species Canis aureus. Next base: position 64,152,321 of record NC_135622.1, read on the forward strand.
GCATCCGCCCCCCAACCTGAGCTGTGCCCTGGGGGAGTCAGGGGGCTCGCTGGGACCCTGCCCGGCACACCCGCGTCCTCTGCTCCGAGTCCCCTCCCCTGCACGCACTGTTCTGCCCCTTATCACCTCCCTCTTGTTGCCTCAAGGTCAGTTTTTGAGCGAGACCGGTAAGGAAATCAAGGAGGGGGACGGGCATCTCTGGGGCTACACAGCTGCCCCCTCTGCTCCTGGGTCCTCGCCCCACGAGCTGCCTGGGCAAGAAAAGGCGGATTTATTCAGTGGAAGTCTCACAACACCTGGGGGCCCCACTGATGGCAGGAAGACCAAGGAGGCGGCGAGGCCCGGGTGTCCTTGCACCGCCCCTGCTGACGTGCCCGGCCTCGGGAAAGCCTGCCCTTGGGGACGGCCAGCCAGGGCTGCTGGCCAGGGCTGCCCTGGGGCCCCCGCTGGGGTGCACACGCTCCTCTCCCTGCCACCGCGGCCTGCTGCAGGGGAGGTCGGAGGCCCCCCTGCAGCCACTGTCCCAGACTTCTCCAGCTGAAAGTGCTCACGGTGCCCAAGTGCCCCGTCATAGGGTGGCACGTCCCGAACCCCATCACTATGCACAGACATGGGTGGGGGGTGTACATGTTGGTATGTAGGTGTGTGCGGGTGTGTATGTGGGTGCTTAGGTGTGCGTACATGTGTATATGTGTGTGTGTGCATGTGGGTGTACGTGTGTACATTTGCTCAAGTGGGTGTGTATGTGTATACGCGTGTATGTGGGTGTGTAGGTGTGTGAACATGTGTATGTGTGGGGGGTGTGGGTGTGCATGTGGGTGTATGTGTGTGGGTGTGTACATGTGTGTGTGTGGGTGTGTATGTGACTACCAGCATGTATGTGGGTGTGTAGGTGTGCGTACATGTGTATATGTGTGGGTGTATGGGTGTGTGTGCATGTGGGTGTACGTGTGTGAGTGTGTACATGTGCGCAAGTGGGTGTGTATGTGAGTACCAGCATGTATGTGGGTGTGTAGGTGTGCAGGTGTGTGGGTGCATGTGGGTGTATGTGTGTGAGTGTGTATATGTGTGCATGTGTGGGTGTATGTGTGTACCAACGTGTATGTGGGTGCGTAGGTGTGCATACATGTGTGTACATGTGTGGGTGTGGGGGTGTGTACATGGGTATGTATTGTGCATGGGGGTGTGGGGCTGCGTTGCATGGGTGTGTACGTGTGCCCGTGTGGGTGTGTAGCACAATAAGGCCAGAAGATCGAGATGCCAGTAAAAGGAGGGAGAGGCCGCCGCTGACTCACGGAGCACGCGTGTGCCCGAGCGCGGGGAACGAGGAGCACCATCGGGGGCCGGCCGCCTCCGGCCAGGTAGGTGTGCACGAGCGGCTCGGCCTGACGCAGCGGGACGTCCCCGAGCTCTGGACCCTCGCCCGAGCCAGGCGGATCTCACGCCTGGGCCCCTAGACCGGAAGCCCCGGGCCGCGGGGGGCAGGCGGAGGCGCGCAGCCTGCAGAGCCCACGGAGGGGTGCGGGGCCGAGCCGGGCCGCTCCGGCTCCAGCAGGCCGCCCTCCCCAGCCCCGCGCCCCACGCGCCCGGCCGCACTGCTTCTCCCCTGAAACGGCTCTAAGTGGGCAGATGCCGCCTTGTTTTCAAGATTTAAATTTAAAAAGAACTTTTGGGGGATCTGCCGTGAAGCATTGTAACCTCCTGACCTAAACCTCAAGACAGACTGGGCGCGGGGTCACACGTAACACGGAGGGGGGGCTATTTGTCCAAAGCAGGGGCTTTAACTTCGGAAAAACCAATCCTTGACCCATTTGTCCGTGGAGTTGTCTTCCGGTTTGCGTCAATAAAAGGACCCCATGTCTTTACACCTGGGGTGGGGGGCGGGCACCCCTTCAAAGGGGAAGGGGGTGCGCCTGGGGGGGCGCAGTCCGTTGGGCATCTGGCTCTTGGTTTTGGCTCAGGTTATGATCTCAGGGCCCTGGGACCGAGCCCCGGGGCAGGGGCAGGGTAGGGGGGTGTCCGTGCTCAGTGGGGAGTCTGCTTCTCCCTCTGCTCCCCTCCATGCGCTCTCTCCCTCTCTCTTCCCCCGAAATAAGTAAAAAAAAAAGCTTAAAAATAATAACAATAAAAGAGGAAGGGGGACCACGCACTCACCCAGAGACAAACTGAACACAAGGGTGGGTTTGTCCGTCTGCGCAGGATCACGGTGCCCTCAGCACGTGACCAAAGCCCGGTGGCACAGCCGAGGTCACGCTCCCCAGGGATGGTTCCTGCAGGGCACAGGTCACGACGGGGTGGGAGCTACTTTTCCGCGGCTGTCGTTCGCTGGATGGCTTCAAACAGCAGGAATTGACTCTCTCCCGTCCCGGGGGCTGGAGTTGGAGATGCAGGGCTGCGCCCCCAGTGCCCCCAGGGGAGGACCTTCCTGCCTCTCCCAGCCTCTGGGGGCTGCGGCCACGTCTCTCGTCCCTCCAGGTCCATCTTCACGTGCTGTTCCATGTGTCGCCTCCCACCAGGACGCCAGACGTCAGGTGTCAGGACCACCCCAGTGGCCTCGTCTCACCCTGACCACCTGCAAAGACCCTGCTTCCCTTGAGGTCACGTTCCTGGGTCCCAGGGATCGGGTCTCCGCCCATCTTCTGGGGGGACGTGATACACCCCGGTGCAGTAGCACGCCCCTGCCGGTGTGGACGGTCACCCGGGCCGTGGGGCAGAGAGCCTACAGGTATCCAACCTACAGCTCATTAAACTCCACGTTGGCGGATGGTTTCGAAGGGATGTCTGATAATTAAAAGGGTCCAGAAGCAGCGTGAACAGAGATTGGCCTGTTACGAGAGCCGCTGGACTCTGGCTGCGCCCTGACGCGCCCAGGCCGTCGGCGGGGTGGCGGTGAGGACCGGCTGGCTTGTCCTCTGAAGCCACGTGGATCAGGCCTGGGACGGCGGGTGGTCTGTGCTCATGGACCCTCTCGGCGGGTTATGCCCTGTCGGCGTCCGTCCACCTGGGCCCCGAAGCCCCCTGCCCTCTCTTGATGCGCCTCCATGGAGAAAGGGCCACCAATCAAGGAACGGGCAGCCCCGTGTTCCCAGAGTCCTGGAGTCCCCTTCCCGCAGGAAGGGCCGTGCCCGCACCCGGGGCTCAGCGGGGCCGTGACGGGGGCAGTGGGATGAGGCCTGGGTGATGGGCCGGGAGGCGCCGTCCCCAGAGCGGGGCCCCCTGGACTGTCCGCTGCATGGGGGCTCCGGGCCATCAAGCGCAGGGCGGGACCCCTCAGACGGCTCTCAGGCGGTGCGTTCACGAGGACGGACGCCCCAGAATGTTGTCACATCACAGTCACGAGTTGTCACCGGGAAAGGACACGTTACGTCAGCCGGGGGGTGGGGGGTGGGCAGAGGCAGGGCCTGCAAGAGGCCAGGCACAGCTGCCTGCGAGTCCCTCTGTGTGGCCAGACCCCCAGCGGCCCACGGACCAGCTCCACGCACGCTTACTCCTGCCCTAGCAGCTCACTGGCCGGCACCGCGTGTTCCCAGGCCTGCGTCCCCTCTGGGCCATGTGTGCATCCCCATGGCGGCTGCGTGACCAAGGACCCTGAGCTGGGGGACAGAAGTTCCAGCGTGAGGTGTGGGCGCGGTATGGGCAGGGGCGCAGCCCCTCAGGAGGCTCTGGACATGGCCCTGCGGGCTTCCTGCAGCCACGGGGGCCTAGGCGGGGGTCTCTGTGCCAAGGCTGCCTCTGTGTGCTGTTGCCGGGTCCTCGGGGACCCGGTTCCCACTGCGGGCAGAGTTTCTGTTCCCCAGTGGGGCCACATCCCTGGGTACGGGGTGGGGGTGGGTAGGACGGCAACATGTCCCTTTGGGGGGCCCAGCGCTTGGTGCCCCCGCAGGTGCAGGAAGTGTGGTCACCGTGAGTACGTTTCTCCGGGCCTGGCTCTGCGTGGAGCGCACCTTGGGTATGAAATCGCGACGTTTCCACGTCGGGACAACCACGGTGACCAGATACGGCCACCGGCTCCAGAGCGCAGGCGGGCCCTTCCTGCCACCAGGGCGCCGTGCTGACTCTCAGGCTGGGAGCTCGGGCGGAGAACCCGTGGGGCACACAGGAGGCCTGGAGCCCCCCTGCAGACGGGGCAGGTGCGCCCTCCCCTCTGCTGGGAAGGAAGGTTTAATTCCTCTGGGAAGTCGGGGGGCAGAGAGGAGCGCGAGCCCCCCCACCCCCGGGTGCGCAGTCCGCATCCGCCATTCCCGCCCTGTGCCCGAGGCTCCATCCCACGGACCGGGATCTGCGCTTCGGAAGGCTCTGTTGGTCCAAAGTCGGGCAGCAGGTGGACGTGGGCCAGTCCGCAGGGGGGGGTCCCCACAGGAAGAGACAGCGCACACCGGTCCCTCCCCGCACACCCTGCACACCCGCTGCTGCCACGGACCTGTGGGTCCGCCCTGGGCGCTGTCAGCCTCCCAGGGACCGGCCCCCGCCGCCACCCTGGGTCCTTCGGGCAGGGACCGGGCAGTTCTGGCTCCAGACGGGAGCTGAGCCTCGAAGCTGGACAGACAGACTCTGAAAGTCATCCTCGTTTCCAGGGCAGGGTCCTGGGATTTCCTGAGAAGGATCCCTGCGCCCCTTGGCGAGTGGAGCCCACGCACTCCGAGGCTCCAGGCTGTGGGGTAGCCTGGGCTTGTCCAAGGCGACTGCGCACAGACTGCAGGAGATTAGGAAGCATTAGTCACCCGCCGTGGCCGCGCTGGCCGGCAGGCCCACGCTATTGTTCCTGAGTGGTTAATTTGTTATCGAGGATTACGGGGCATTTTTGGCAAAAGCTCACAATGATTTCACCTCTGCCTGGCACCGCGCTCCTCTGTGGGGGCGGAGAGTGCTGGGGGGGCGGGGGGTCCTGGTTTAGGGTGGCCCCCCACTCATGGGGGCGGAGGCTGCCACTCTCCCCTGCTTTTCACAGCCTCGCTTCGCTTCCCCGTGTTGTTCCCTTGGCCCCGAGGGGTCGCCCTCCGCCGGGGGCGACGTCAAGCTCGGCTGTTGGAGCAAGCCCAGGACATGGGCCGAGGCAGGGGGTGCGGGAAGGGCTCTGAGCTCCACGGAGCGGACCTTTATCCCTTTGAAAAGACTGCGCGGTGAGGGACGAGAACTAGACACCGTGGGGAGGGTCTGCACTCAAGTTCATTAAACCCAAACACACAAAGTAAGCGCGAAAATCTCTGCTTGAAGGATCCCCAGGCGGTGACCTCGGCTGTCCACCCGGGAGCCCCCGTGGTGACGCAGACACTGCCCAGAGGCCTCCGAGGGGGCCGCCACTGCTGCCCGGCTGTCCCACCCCTGCGCGGCTCTGCCTCTGCACTCTCCTGCCCGGACTTCCTGCCATACTGTCCCCCCCACACTGTTCCACCCCGCTGTCCCCCCCACTGTCTGCCCACTGTCCCACTCCGCTGCCTCCCTTCACTGTCCCCCCCGCACTGTCCGGCTTCACTGTCCCCCCATATTGTCCCGCCCCGCTGTCCCCCTGCACTGTCCCACCCCACTGTCCCCCCGTACTGTCCCCCCGCACTGTCCTGCCCCGCTTTCCACTGGCTGGCACATGTGCATGTGGTCCCTCCCCTGCCTGGCATCCCTTTACCTGCTGAGCTTTCTGTGTGCACACACATGCACGGACACCTTGGCTGATGACCCTGTTGGTGTCCAAGAGGCAGGGGCACCTCTTGCCCCACCAGCCTCGCTCCTCATGGATGTGGAGGTGAAGCCCTGCCGCGGAGACAGGAAGCAGCGCCAAGCGGCACGCGCGGGGAGGAGGGCAAGCCATACCTGCTGGCGTGTGATGTGGGGCGGCAGGGGCAGGGGCTGGGCTGCGGACTGCGTAGGGAAGCAAGGAGAGTCCTCCAGCCCCCATCTGGGACCCCCCTTCAGGCTGGGGCAGACCCGGCACCTCGGGAATGTCCGAAACAGAGACACACACAGTTAGGACTCTGCCCCCCAAACCAACCTGGTGTGTGTTCCCCTGGCAGGCTGGCAAGACGGGCCTCGGGTGCCACAGAAGGGCGGGGGGCGCTGGAGGGCCCCCCAAGGAAGGCCGCAGGCCCCAGGATGGTGACGCCGGACGTCCTGAGAGAGGGTGTTACCGTGATGTTGCCTTATTCGTGATCCCTGCCGGCTGGGGTTGGGTCACGGAAGCTCGCTCCCCCTCCATCCGGGTGGCTCAGGAAGCCCATGTTTTCCCCAAACTGTGGGATTTTCAGGGTGGGGGCCCCTTAGGAGCTTCAGTCACTCCCTGTGTGACCTTGGTGCTCACCAGCCTCGAGCTCCGGAGAGTCACGGGGCCCCCGAGCATCTGCTCCTGCTGGGCTGACAGGTCTTGCCCGTGGGTTACTCCCCTCTCCCCCACCTTCTGAGGCCTGAGGGGGCAGCCGTGCAAAGCAGGTGCATCCTCACGCCCCTGGGTTCCTCCAGGTTCCCCCACTGGGCCCAGCTCAGAAAGGTGGGCTCAGTTCGGCCCCCCAGGCTCACCTGTGTGCATGTGCGTGTGCACCCCTGGAGCCCGACCGACACGGGGTCCCAGGCAGACATGCCGTGTGTGCCAAGGGCTGGGCGGTGCCCGCTGTCTGCACCCGGCACCCAAGGTCATGGTTGGGAAGAGTGTTGCTCAGTGGGGACCCCTCTAGGGACGCGACTCTGCCACCGGACCCTGTCCTGGGGGCTCAGGGGGAGACCCCGTGATTGGAGGAAACTGCTGGAATCGACCTAAGGAAGACAGCAGAGCCACGGACGGAATTGACACGAGCGTTCCTGTGGAAGCACCAGGACCTGCCAAAGGAAAAGGCTTTTAAGATTTGTCTCTTCTTCCCCACCCTGGCAGGGTACGTGTGGGGTGTCAGGGGCGGTGCAGGGACGGAGGGATGGACAGACAGGGAGGGGCATTACAGTGTGGAGCACCACGTCCGTGCGGCTACACTGTGGGCAGCGGTCGTGGGAGCCTCCCCTGGCCTCAGGGAGCCCGGCCCCAGGCCGCCCACCTTTATTCTGGAAGCTACTCCCGCGGGAGCTGCTGCCCCCCCAGGCTCCATGCCGCACCTTCCCGTGCCGAGGGACTTCGGCCCTTCCACGTGCACAGAATCCCCCTATCCCCCCCACCCTCGGCCCTGTTGCCTCTGCCCCAGACCCCCCCGCCCTCGCTGGGAGCTCGGGAGGGGCGGGCAGGGCTGTAGCAGGCGGTGGGCGGACCGAGGAGAGAAAGGGCCCCGAGTGGGGAGCACCTGGAGAGGATCAGGGCAGAGGGAGGGGCGGGCCGGTGGGTCCTGGAGCCCCCGCGAGGACCTCCGGCTGCTGAGCGTTGCTGGCAGGCTCCTGAACCGGGACTGCGAGACAGACCGGGCGGCCGGGGCGCGTGGCCGGGCAGGGCCTGGGCGGGGGGCACCTGCCATGCACACACGCACACGCACACACACGGGGAGGACTTTGCAGGAGGGGTGTGAAGGCTGCCCAGGGAGGCCAGCGCCTCAGCACAGCCAGGTTCTGCGAGGGGCTGACTCATCGTCTGGGAACGGCCCCACGGCGGCCTCCTGGCCTCCCAGACGGGCGGCCCACCCAGAACCCGGGGAGCCTCCCGGGCGGGAAGGGTGCTCGGCCGCTGCGTTCCTGCAGAGCACTGTGCGCAGGCGTCTCCTGCACCTCCGGTCCTTGCGGCCACCGGGTCTCCTGTCACAGTCGGGGAAACAGACCCAGAGAGGGGGAGACGGCGTCCAGGGCAGTGAGGCTGCCTCCTGGCTCAGCCCCAAGCCCACACTCCTTCCTGGATACGTCCTTGCCTCCACCCAGGGTGGCTGGAGCGTGCAGGTGACAGGTGACACAGTTACCCTGTGAAGAGGTGGCAGAAAGCACAACTGCCGATGTCGGGGGGACCCGGCCTGATGGACGAGGGGGGCTCTCGGGAGGAGGGCAGTGGCGGGGCAGGGGAGAAGCTGGCCCCAGGTCCCCGGAGCTCTGCAGCATGACGGCGAGGGCCGGTCCTGGCTCAGCGGGGCCATGGGCCCACGCCACTCTCCAGAGAGTAGGGGTGGGGTGGGTACAGCACCCTACGGAGGTCTCGGGTGTCCCCACCACTGTCCAGGCAACAGAGGCACAAGTGAGCGCAAAGCAGTACTGTGTCCTTGGTCCTGGTCCTCCCCGTCCCCCAATCAGCTGCAGGTTCTCCCACAGGGATTGTCTTGGGTCTGCAGGGCCACCCCAGGCTCTAGAAAAATAGTATTCACCCCAAACAGAGGGTTGAGGTCAAGACAGAGTTTCTTCACCCCTTATCTTTGCTTCTTTGTGGGGCCATCAGAGCCACTAAAGGCTGGGAGTTAGCACCGAGACGGCAGGATTTGGGCTCAAAAATCGGGTGTGCAGAGTGGCCGTCAGGGAGCAGGGGTGGCTCGCAGGGGCGCGGCGGGGCGCAGGGCCGCAGCCTCCAGGTTCTGGGGCAGGTCAGCCTGGAGCTGTGGGGCCTCCCCGGGCCTCTAGGGGGCAGGAGCGGGAAATCAGAGCAGGACGCGGCAACCGGAGAAGGAGCCAGTGGGATGCTTTCAGGCCTGCCCCCCACACCCCCTCAGCCAGTGCTCCGCAAACCGTGGGGTGCCGGTCAGGGGTCTCCGGAGACCCCGCTCCATGGTCTGACAGCAGTTAGGAAGGACGAGGGATGGAAGGAAGGACGAGGGATGGATTTGAAGGAAGTGGCCCATGTCGTGGTGGGGGGATCCAGGACTGGCCACTCCTGGATCTGCAGGGCAGGGCTGCGGCCTAGGCATCAGGTGGGGGCCATGCTGCAGGATGGAGGCGGAATGTCTTCTCTGGGAACCCCCAGTTTTTACTCGGAAGAACTTAACCCGATTGGGTGAGGCCCACCCACGCTGTGGAGGGAGACCCTCTTTATTTCACGTCAACGTGTGGTGGACGCCCACCAAGGCCAGTCTCCCGTGCAAAGGCCCCGCAGCACAGCACCCCTCCACTGGCACCGTGTGCAGTAGCCCAGCCAGAAGGACACGCGCAGTGTGTCAGGGGGAGCACAGCTGGGTGGACGTGGCTGCTGAGCTGAGAAGGGCAGCTGACACCGTGTGCGGGGCGCCCCTGCCTCCTGGGGCTGAGGGTGTTTTGTGAACTATGGCCTTCGTCCACCCAAGCCCCATGCTTGGACCGGGAAGGCGGCTCGAAGCTGCGCCACGGTCTGTGTCCACTGCAGGAGGATGGACCAGCGGGTCCAGGAGTCAGGGGCCCTCGGAGGGAGTCTCGGGGTGACCCGGGGGTGGTGTGGAGGGACGGGCCCCTCTGTGGCTACGGAAAGCAAGGTTTGAGAGGAGAGGATTTCCATGGCCGTGATGAGCAGCTGGAATTGGAATCCGCAGCTCCATGACGTTGCGAGGGGAGGTTAGGGCAAGCGGTTTGGGGCATCAGGTTGGTGATTCAGAAGGAAAAATACATATTCAGGGACTGTCACGTTTCATGTTTCTGCCATGAGAAGCTTAAAGGTCTCGTGGGGGCATTCAGGTGGGGGGACATGCGGGCGGCGTGTGGAGGACACGCAGCAGGAGTGCCCAGTGGGGGACATTTATGCCTGGTCAGCACACAGGACCCTGGGGTGGCTTGTGCTGGGTGCCTGGGTGGCCAGGAAGGTGGTTCCAAGCGCTGGTGGGGACAGTGGCCTCAGGGACAGGCACGCACCCCTGCAGAAGGGCCCAGAGCCAGACCCCAGCTCTGCTCCCTTGAGATGGGGACCCTTGAAAGTGTGTGTCATGCACGAGCTAACCCACCTCCCGGAAAGTGCCCAGTCACTCGCCCCTGGTGGCTCTCCACAGGCCCTCAGGCACACCCTGAGGCTCAGACTGCTACCAGGCCTGGGCCGCACTCTGACACTGTCCGCCGTGAGATGCAGCGATGGGGTTCTTGGGAGGGTCACTGGATAGTAAAGCGTTAGAGCAAAGTTGCCGACGGGTGTGTGGGGGCCTCAGTGTCCCCTCCTTCCCACAGCTCCTCCTGTGTCTGCTGGTGGTTCCTCCCAAGTCCCCCTTTAGTGGTGATGGCGGTGGGGGTGGCTCCGAGGGTTTCCTCTGGGTGCGTCCTTAAGGGAGGGGACGACGGCCCGGCCCAGCGCAGAGGCTGGACTGGACCCGAATGTCCTCCGTGTTCTGGAGCCCGCGGGGGGCCGAAAGCGGGTGTCAGGGTCACAGGCCAGGGCCGAGCGGCTCCAACCCTGCAGCAGCCTGTGTGTATTTAGGGAGAGCGGAGAGGACAGGCGGGGGATGGAGAGAGGAGGGGGGCGCTTGGCACCGCGCCTGAGTCAGGGCGCCTTGGTCTCCGCGCGCAACGGCGCTGTGCGCGCGCGTGGGGTAGGGAGGGCTTGAGGGCAGGGCCCCCCCTCCCGCTCCCCGCGCAGCCCGGGGCGCCCCCCGCCCCCGCCCGCCCCGCGCGGCGCCCGCCCGCCCCAGGTCCCGCCCCGCCCGGCCTCGGGGAGGGCGCGGGGGAGGAGCCGCGCGCATGTGCACAGCTGGCGCCCCCCGCCCCCGCCCCCGTCCCCCGCGCGCAGCTGGGCAGGGCGCAGTCGGCAGCCCCAGGGTCGCGCCGGGCCCGCGGTCCTCTCGCGTCCGAGCGTCGCGCGCCCCGGGCCATGGCGCCGCGCCCCGCGGGCCCCCCGCGCCGCTGCCTGCTGGCGCTCGTGCTGTGCTGCGGCTGGGGCGCGCTGGCCACGGTCGCCCCGAAGCCGGGCGCCGGCTGCCCGAGCCGCTGCCTGTGCTTCCGCACCACCGTGCGCTGCATGCATCTGCTGCTGGAGGCCGTGCCCGCCGTGGCGCCGCAGACCTCCATCCTGTGAGTGCGCGGGCCGGGGGCCGGGGGCCGGGGGCCGGGGGCCGGGGGCCGCGGGCGCGGGGCCGGGGCGGGGCGCGGGGCCGGGGCGCGGGCGGGGCGGGGGCGCCGGCCTTTGTGCGCCGGGGCCGGGCGCGGAGGGCGGACTGGGCGCGGGGCGCGCGGCCTCCGGGGCTTCTTCCTTTGTTAGCGGCCGGGAGTCCCGGCTGGACGGCGCCGCCGCGGGGAGGCCCGGGAGCCGCGCTCGCCGCCCCCGCCCCTCCTCCCCGGGCCTCCCGCTCCCCGCCTCCCTCTCCGGCCGGCTTCCCTCCTGCGCGCCCCCCTCTGCGCTCCGCGGCCTCTCCGGGGCCCCCTCCTGCCCGGGAGCCGTGCGCCCCCGCGCCTGCGCCCCAGGACCCCAGGACCCCAGGGCCCCCGTCCACTCGCGGACCCTCGGAGACCCGTGGCGGCGTCCCGTCCCCGTCCCCGTCCCCGTCCCCGCCGGGCGCCTGCAGCCTGCAGCCTCCCGCCCGGGCACCGGCTCGCGGGCCGCAGGCTCCCCCAGACTCGCCCAGACCCCATTGAGCGCCGAGCGGGTCCGCGAGTTCCGGGGCGGCTCGAGTGTAGACGGAGGAGTCGGAGCGCGTTTCCGCCCGGGCGCGCCTCGCGGGGGTGCCGTGCCGCGCTCGCCGCCACTTGGCGCTCAAATGGGTACAAAGTGTCGCGCACTTGGCCTGTGCGCGGCGCAGACACCCGTGCCGGCCTCGCCCCTCCCCGGAATGCGGCCCCCTCCCCGTGCGGAGCGCACCCCGACCCCGACCCCGGCCGCAGCCCGCGCCCCGTGCGCCCCGTGCGCCCCGGCTTGGCTGCAGGCCTGGAGGTTTCCGGGTGCGCCCCCGATTAGAAACTCCAAGTCTGTGAAGGCAGGCATGCGTTTTAGGCGCCGACCGCGTCCGCGTCCTACAGCTGCCCTTCTGGATGCCAAAAATAGTTTCCACTTTTCTTGGCCGAGCCCCACTCATTTTGGCGCCGCCCAAGAGCCTGCAAAAGTTGTAAAATCTTGAGTGAACTATAGGAAGTGAGCGGTCAGCGTTGGAACTTTTCACCCGAGCCCGGGGCGGGGGGGGGGAGGGGGGGGAACCCGGGGGGGGGAAACCCCCTCCCCGGAGCCGGCCGCCTGGGGGCTTGGCGGGAGTCGCTGGGGCCAAGCTGTTCCTTCCGGAGAGAGAAATGGGTTTTCCTTCCAGAGGGTCTGTGCAGCCAACCGAGGCGGGCATCCAGGAGGGCATCGCGCTTTCAAGTAACCGACTCCAGGGCGGGCACAGAGGTCTCTCTGGATATGGTGATTTCTTCATTGAATCCGTGTCAGAAACTTGGACTCCAGAGCTGCTTTCACATCTGGCCAGTATTGTGCTTTGCCTCCCAATCTTAATTGTTTTTTAGAAGAAACAGTATTTTCAAATAGGGGTGTTGTGGAACGAAAGCGGGGCCTTCCTTCGGCTTACCGTGCGGGGCAAAATTTCCCCCCCTCCGAAACTTCAGAGCGTTGCTGACGGAGCCCCAGGTAGGCCTGGGAAGTGACATCATAGTGAACACTTGCGAGATTCCAGAGAGCTTTCGTTTGCGTAAGCTTTGCCTTATATTTTAACGGTTTTTGTAGTTTCAAAAATGTTTTGGAATGACCTTGCTCGGCTGGTGGATTCTGTGAGGCGGGCAGGACGGACGCTCCGCTGATCACCTCCCTTAGGGAGGAAGCCCCCTTGCACAGATTCTGGGGGAAGCGGACACAAATCTGTCCTGCAGACTGGGGTCCGGAAGAGGGAGCCTACCCCTGGAGACCTTGGGGCCAGGGTTGGGCTGACTCAGGCTGTGATAGTTGGGGGGTGGGGGTGAGCAGGTCACTGGGCCCTGGCCTGAGGTCACAGGAGCAAGGCAGTCGTGGTGAGGGAGCAGCTTTGGGAAGCAGAGGGGGTGCACCGGACGGCGTGCACCCTGGGGATGTGGAGCTGGGGTGCCACCCTGCTCTGTCCCCAGGACCCGCCTGGTAGGTTAGGTCTTGTGTGGGTGCTTGGTAGGTGCGGTCACATGACAGACTGCTCATGCAGAAATATTTAATTTTCCCTTGTGGCTTGTGTCCCAGCTCTCTGCTTTCTCTTACACCATGATTTTTTTCCCTCTATTTTGAAAGAATTATTTGGGAGCAATTAGGGACTTAAAAATATGAAGATTAAGATGGAAACTGGCTCCCAAATGAGCTGGACCATGTGACCCTGCATCATCCTTTTGCTTTCAAGACCCCTCTCCCCTCCCCCCAAAAGACTCCGAACCCCTGGATCTCTGACACTTCTCACAGTGCTCGGGGAGTGTGTTCGAGCGGGGCAGGTACTGGGTGTAGATTCATATGAGGTCAGGGCTTCAGTAATCACCGCCTGTGACCACACAGTGATTGAGGTTTGGTTTGACCCCAGCGCACACCCGCAGGACGCATCTGGTGGTGTTCTAGAAGGAGCGGCCCCGGCCCCCCCCTTGAGGTCTGCAGCCCGGGCCTGCGGGGCACAGGGCTGGTCTGCGGAAGGCTCCTTCTCCGTGGGGCGCACAGCAGGCCGGAGGTTCTGTAGACTCGCTTGTTCCATGTCTGAATGTTCTCATCTGTTCAGCACCAGAGTGGAAGCCGGTCCCCGCGACCATTCACAAGCGAGCACTAAAACAGCCTGACATTTCTGCCCCTCGCGCCCTCCTCTACACCGGGCCCCTTTGTCCTCCCGCCGGGGTTCTGGCCTGGGGCGTGAGGGCCCCCCCGCCCTCCCCGCCCTCGTTTCTGTAGCCTCCGTTGTGAGGTCATGGGAATCTACTCCAAAACTGACAGCCATCAGGCAGCCGAGCCAGGCCAGACCACTGTCCATGTGACAGGAAGCCCTGGCGCTGGAGGCAGCCTGGGGACGGAGCCCAGCCCAAAGGCGGGGGGCTCTCCATCACCGGCTGTGTTTGGGGTCGGAGTGCACATGTCCCTGGGGCGCTGGAGGTGGGGGCCTGCGGGCAGGGTGAGGAAGAGCAGCCAGGGGCAGGCCTGCGGGCTGCGTGGCTCCATGGGAGGCCGGTGCACCTGGGGGCGCCTGTTCCCGTTTCGTGGGTGGGGACCCCGGCCCCCTGCAGGCCCTTCTGGGGATGGGGACGCCCAGCGGCCCTCTGGCCGCTTCCCTTGGCCCCCTGGAGACGAGCCCCCAGGGTCACCCGGCTCCCTCGCAGCTCCCCAGGGCTGCCCCTGCACAGGCCTCAAATCTGCTCAAGGGGCTCCACGCCCAGGTCCGAGGGAGGTGGGGTGGGCGGCGCGGGCCCCAGCTGCTCTGCCCGGGGCCCTGGTGTGCAGCCCCTCTGGTCACAGGAAGCTCCCGGCCCCTGACAGGCTCCTGGGGAGGCTGCCTGCTGCCTGCCCGCGGTTACGGTTACGGTTAGGGTTACAGGGCCGCCCACGCGGCTCCGGGGGCTCTGCAGCCCGGCTGTGCGCCCGCCCCGCGGCGTGTTTAGGCTGGAGCCTCCGCCTTGCTGAAAACAAACTCCTAATTTTCCTTCCAGGCTCGTTGTTACGATGAAGTCCGAGTCTTTGTTATCACAGCTCGAATGTATTTGAAAAGTACGGGAGGAATATGTCAGAAGTGTCCGGGTCCAGCGCGTCCTTGCAGGCTGGTGACGGGCCCGTCCCTCCCACTGCTAACTGCTCTTCACGGCCACACACAGCCGTCGCGTCACAGGAGTGGCTGGGGTGCTGCAGTCAGGGAGGAAGCGCTTGGGCCCCGTGGTGAGCCCGGAGTGCCGTGGGGTTCAGGTGCTGGGGAGCGAGCCTCCTCCGTGTGGTCACCCCGTCCACACCCAGTCGGGGGAACAGACGCAGGAAGAGCCCCCTGCAGCCCTGCAAACCCACCTCCCCACCTCGCCACCGCCCCGAGGCTGCTTCACTGGGCTGCTTTCTCTACCCTGTCCCGTGACTCAGTTTCCCCCTGTAGAGATGACTGGCAGGCGTGGGCTTCCCTTGGGATGGCCTGGGCGTGGCAGGAGTGACCCGGTGGCCCAGCACAAGCTCAGGTCGTCCTGGAGCCCGAGGGAGTCGCTCTGCCCGGCGGGCGGGCCGGAGGCCGGTGAGGCCCAAGGCCTGGCAGAGACGCAGTGGGCGCTGGGCACCCGGTGCCCTCCTGCATGAGCGCTGAGGGCGGGCTCCGCGGTACAGGCGTCGGCACCAACGGGGAGAGAACCCCAGGCTGCACAACTCACCTCATGCGTGTGAGAGCCGGGTGGAAGGCTGCCGTGTGCCCGGCTGGTTCCCTGGCCAAGCGAGGGTTCTGTCTTTCGCACTGGAGGTGCCAGGCGACCTCGGGTCCACAGCAGGAGATGGGAATAGGTGCCCGAGGCTGCAGGGTGGGGAGTCCTCTCCACTCCATGTCGTGCGCCCCGAACAGCAGCCCGAGTGAGGTCTCCTGCACCTGTGCGTCCCCTCCAGCCAGGTGCACCCAGCCCTTCAACCCGGACATTCCCACACGCGTTCGGGGCATGCAGAGAAATACCAAGGGATGCAGTTTACTTAAGAACACGTGTTTTGGTGAATTCAATTTCGAAGCGGTGGCATGTTCCTGAATTTGAGGCGTCCACAGCCCGCTGGACGTGGCCTCTGCTCCTCCTGCTGTCCCCGCGGGGGCTGCTGCACGCAGCTCAGGGTGCTGCTGGCTGCACGGAGCAGCCTCCGTGTGCGCCCTGGGCGTGCTGTGGAGGAGCAGCTCACCAACGGCTTGCAGTTGTCTAAGTCAAGTCCATCATTCCAAGGGTTTGTGTTTTGTCTTACAGTTAGTTTAGAAAAATAGAAGTTGCGGTTATTCCTTCCCCGGTCCCTGGGCTTCTGTCCAGATGCCATATGTCCACCACCAGCCTCACGGGCAAATCCTGAGACCTCCCCCGAAACGATTGCTCAGGTTCAATGAAAAAAAAAAAAAATCCAGGTTCCTGG